>NC_140591.1:407329624-407929624 GCF_964204655.1 Triturus cristatus
TCCCATGAAGGGACCAGCGCATCAGATCATCTCATGAAGGGACCAGTGCATCAAAGATCATCCCATGAAGGGACCAGTGCATCAAAGATCATCCCATGAAGGGACCAGCGCATCAGAGATCATCCCATGAAGGGACTAGCGCATCAGATCATCTTATGAAGGGACCAGCGCATCAGATCATCTCATGAAGGGACTAGAGCATCAGAGATCATCCCATGAAGGGACCAGTGCAAAGATCATCCCATGAAGGGACCAGTGCATCAGAGATCATCCCATGAAGGGACCAGTGCATCAAAGATCATCCCATGAAGGGACCAGTGCATCACAGCACTCAGATTAGAGGTATGCAAGATCCCATGAAGGGACGAGTGCATCGGAGATCATCCCATGAAGGGACGAGTGCATCGGAGATCATCCCATGAAGGGACGAGTGCATCGGAGATCATCCCATGAAGGGACGAGTGCTTCAGGGATCATCCCATGAAGGGACCAGTGCTTCAGGGATCATCCCATGAAGGGACCAGTGCTTCAGGGATCATCCCATGAAGGGACCAGTGCTTCAGGGATCATCCCATGAAGGGACCAGTGCATCAGGGATCATCCCATTAAGGGACCAGGGCATCAGAGATCATCCCATTAAGGGACCAGTGCATCACAGCACTCTGATGCACTGGTCCCTTCATGGGATCTTGCATACCTCTAATCTAAGATCATCCCATGAAGGGACCAGTGCATCAAAGATCATCCCATGAAGGGACCAGTGCATCACAGCCCTCAGATTAGAGGTATGCAAGGTCCCATGAAGGGACCAGTGCATCAGAGATCATCCCATGAAAGGACAAGGGGACCAGGGATCATCCCATGAAGGGACAAGGGGACCAGAGATCATCCCATGAAGAGACCAGTGCAACCATCATTATCCCATGAAGGGACCAGTGCATCAACCATCATCCCATGAAGGGACCAGTGCATAAACCATCACCCCATGAAGGGACCAGTGCTCAGAGATCATCCCATGAAGGGACCAGAGCATCAGAGATCATCCCATGAAGGGAACAGCGCATCAGAGATCATCCCATGAAGAGACCAGTGCATCAGAGGTCATCCCGTGAAGGGACCAGCGCACCAGAGGTCATCCCGTGAAGGGACCAGCGCACCAGAGGTCATCCCATGAAGGGACAACTTCATCAGAGATCATCCCATGAAGGGACCACTTCATCAGAGATCATCTCATGAAGGGACCACTTCATCAGAGATCATTCCATGAAGGGACCACTTCATCAGAGATCATCCCATGAAGGGACCACTTCATTAGAGATCATCCCATGAAGGGACCACTTCATCAGAGATCATCCTATGAAGGGACCACTTCATCAGAGATCATCCCATGAAGGGACCACTTCATCAGAGATCATCCTGTGAAGGGACCACTTCATCAGAGATCATCCCATGAAGGGACCACTTCAGAGATCATCCCATGAAGGGACCACTTCAGAGATCATCCCATGAAGGGACCAGCACATCAGATCATCTCATGAAGGGACGAGTGCATCAGATCATCCCATGAAGTGACAAGTGCATCAAAGATAATCCCATGAAGGGACGAGTGCATCAAAGATCATCCCATGAAGGGACAAGTGCATCAAAAATCATCCCATGAAGGGACCAGTACATCAAAGCACTCAGATTATAGGTATGCAAGGTCCCCTGAAGGGACCGGTGCATCAGAGATCATCCCATGAAGGGACCAGTGCATCAGAGATCATCCCATGAAGGGACCAGTGCATCAGGGATCATCCCATGAAGGGACCAGTGCATCACAGCTCTCAGATTAGAGGTATTCAAGATCCCATGAAGGGACCAGTGCATCATTGATCATCCCATGAAAGTACAAGGGGACCAGGGATCATCCCATGAAGGGACAAGGGGACCAGAGATCATCCCATGAAGGGAACAGAGATCATCCCATGAAAGGACCAGTGCAGCAGAGATCATCCCATGAAGGGACCAGTGCAGCAGAGATCATCCCATGAAGGGACCAGTGCAGCAGAGATCATCCCATGAAGGGACCAGTGCATCAAAGATCATCCCATGAAGGGACCAGTGCATCAAAGATCATCCTATGAAGGGACCAGTGCATCAAAGATCATCCCATGAAGGGACCAGTGCATCAGAGATCAACCGATGAAGTGACCAGTGCATCAGAGATCATCCCATGAAGCGACCAGTGCATCAGAGATCATCCCATGAAGCGACCAGTGCATTAAAAATCATCCCATGAAGGGACCAGTGCATCAGAGATCATCCCATGAAGGGACCAGCGCATCAGAGATCATCCCATGAAGGGACCAGCGCATCAGAGATCATCCCATGAAGGGACTAGCGCATCAGATCATCTCATGAAGGGACCAGTGCATCAAAGATCATCCCATGAAGGGACCAGTGCATCAAAGATCATCCCATGAAGGGACCAGTGCATCACAGCACTCAGAATAGAGGTATGCAAGATCCCATGAAGGGACGAGTGCATCGGAGATCATCCCATGAAGGGACCAGTGCTTCAGGGATCATCCCATGAAGAGACCAGTGCTTCAGGGATCATCCCATGAAGGGACCAGTGCTTCAGGGATCATCCCATGAAGGGACCAGTGCATCAGGGATCATCCCATTAAGGGACCAGGGCATCAGAGATCATCCCATGAAGGGACCGGTGCATCACAACACTCAGATTAGAGGTATGCAAGATCCCATGAAGGGACCAGTGCATCAAAGATCATTCCATGAAGGGACCAGTGCATCAAAGATCATCACATGTAGGGACCAGTGCATCAAAGATCATCCCATGAAGGGACCAGTGTATCACAGCACTCAGATTAGAGGTATGCAATATCCCATGAAGGGACCAGTGTAGAGATCATCCCATGAAGGGACGAGTGCATCAGAGATCATCCCATGAAGGGACGAGTGCATCAGAGATCATCCCATGAAGGGACGAGTGCATCAGAGATCATCCCATAAAGGGACGAGTGCATCAGAGATCATCCCATAAAGGGACGAGTGCATCAGAGATCATCCCATAAACGGACGAGTGTATCAGAGATCATTCCATGAAGGGACGAGTGCATCAAAGATCATCCCATGAAGGGACCAGTGCATCAAAGTTCATCCCATGAAGAGACCAGTGCAGAGATCATCCCATGAAGGGAACACTGCATCAGAGATCATCCCATGAAGGGACCAGTGCATCAGAGATCATCCCATGAAGGGACCACTGCATCACAGCATGCAGATTAAGGTATGCAAGATCATCCCATGAAGGGACCAGAGCATCAAAGATCATCCCATGAAGGGACCAGAGCATCAAAGATCATCCCATGAAGGGACCAGTGCATCACAGCACTCAGATTAGAGGTATGCAAGGTCCCAAGAAGGGACCAGTGCCTCAGAGATCATCCCATGAAAGGACAAGGGGACCAGATATCATCCCATGACGGGACAAGGGGACCAGAGATCATCCCATGAAGAGACCAGTGCATCAACCATTATCCCATGAAGGGACCAGTGCATCAACCAATATCCCATGAAGGGACCAGTGCATCAACCATCATCCCATGAAGGGACCAGTGCATCAGAGATCATCCCATGAAGGGACCAGCGCATCAGAGATCATCCCATGAAGGGACCAGCGCATCAGAGATCATCCCATGAAGGGACCAGTGCATCACAGCACTCAGATTAGAGATCATCCCATGAAGGGACCAGCGCATCAGAGATCATACCATGAAGGGACCAGTGCACCAGAGGTCATCCCATGAAGGGACCAACACACCAGAGGTCATCCCATGAAGGGACCAGCGCACCAGAGGTCATCCCATGAAGGGACCAGCACACCAGAGGTCATCCCATGAAGGGACCAGAGCATCAGAGATCCCATGAAGGGACCAGAGCATCAGAGATCCCATGAAGGGACCAGTGCATCACAGCACTCAGATTAGAGGTATGCAAGATCATCCCATGATGGGACCAGTGCAGAGATCATCCCATGAAGGGACCACAGCATCACAGATCATCCCATGAAGGGACCAGTGCATCAGAGATCATCCCATGAAGAGACCAGTGCATCACAGCACTCTGATTAGAGGTATGCAAGATCATCCCATGATGGGACCAGTGCAGAGATCATCCCATGATGGGACCAGTGCATCGAGGATCATCCCATGAAGGGTCCAGCGCATCGAGGATCATCCCATGAAGGGACCACTTCATCAGAGATCATCCCATGAAGGGACCACTTCATCAGAGATCATCCCATGAAGGGACCACTTCATCAGAGATCATCCCATGAAGGGATCACTTCATCAGAGATCATCCCATGAAGGGACCAGCGCATCAGAGATCATCCCATGAAGGGACCAGCGCATCAGATCATCTCATGAAGGGACGAGTGCATCAGATCATCCCATGAAGGGACGAGTGCATCAAAGATCATCCCATGAAGGGACGAGTGCATCAAAGATCATCCCATGAAGGGACGAGTGCATCAAAGATCATCCCATGAAGAGACCAGTGCATCAAAGATCATCCCATGAAGGGACCAGTGCATCACAGCACTCGGTTTAGAAGTATGCAAGATCCCATGAAGGGACCAGCGCAAAGATAATCCCATGAAAGGAGAAGTGCAGCAGAGATGATCCCATGAAGGGACCAGTGCATCAAAGATCATCCCATGAAGGGACCAGTGCATCAAAGATCATCCCATGAAGGGACCAGTGCATCAAAGATCCTCCCATGAAGGGACCAGTGCATCAGAGATCATCCGATGAAGGGACCAGTGCATAAGAGATCATCCCATGAAGCGACCAGTGCATCAGAGATCATCCCATGAAGCGACCAGTGCATTAAAAATCATCCCATGAAGGGACCAGTGCATCAGAGATCATCCTATGAAGGGACCAGTGCATCAGAGATCATCCCATGAAGGGACCAGTGCATCAGGGATCATCCCATGAAGGGACCAGTGCATCAAAGATCATCCCATGAAGGGACCAGTGCATCAAAGATCATCCCATGAAGGGACCAGTGCATCACAGCACTCAGATTAGAGGTACGCAAGATCATCCCATGAAGGGACCAGTGCATCAGAGATCATCCCATGAAGGGACCAGTGCATCAGAGGTCATCCCGTGAAGGGACCAGCGCACCAGAGGTCATCCCATGAAGGGACCAGCGCATCAGAGGTCATCCCATGAAGGGACCAGTGCACCAGAGGTCATCCCATGAAGGGACCAGCGCACCAGAGGTCATCCCATGAAGGGACCAGTGCATCACAGCACTCTGATTAGAGGTATGCAAGATCATCCCATGATGGGACCAGTGCAGAGATCATCCCATGATGGGACCAGTGCATCGAGGATCATCCCATGAAGGGACCAGTGCATCAGAGATCATCCTATGAAGGGACCAGTGCATCAGGGATCATCCCATGAAGAGACCAGTGCATCAGAGATCATCCCATGAAGGGACCAGCACACTAGAGGTCATCCCATGAAGGGACCAGAGCATCAGAGATCCCATGAAGGGACCAGAGCATCAGAGATCCCATGAAGGACCAGTGCAAAGATCATCCCATAAAGGGACCAATGCATGAGAGATCATCCCATGAAGGGACCAGTGCATCACAGCACTCAGATTAGAGGTATGCAAGATCATCCCATGATGGGACCAGTGCAGAGATCATCCCATGAAGGGACCAGAGCATCAAAGATCATCCCATGAAGGGACCAGTCCATCAGAGATCATCCCATGAAGGGACCAGTGCATCACAGCACTCTGATTAGAGGTATGCAAGATCATCCCATGATGGGACCAGTGCAGAGATCATCCCATGATGGGACCAGTGCATCGAGGATCATCCCATGAAGGGACCAGTGCATCAGAGATCATCCTATGAAGGGACCAGTGCATCAGGGATCATCCCATGAAGAGACCAGTGCATCAGAGATCATCCCATGAAGGGACCAGCACACTAGAGGTCATCCCATGAAGGGACCAGAGCATCAGAGATCCCATGAAGGGACCAGAGCATCAGAGATCCCATGAAGGACCAGTGCAAAGATCATCCCATGAAGGGACCAATGCATGAGAGATCATCCCATGAAGGGACCAGTGCATCACAGCACTCAGATTAGAGGTATGCAAGATCATCCCATGATGGGACCAGTGCAGAGATCATCCCATGAAGGGACCAGAGCATCAAAGATCATCCCATGAAGGGACCAGTCCATCAGAGATCATCCCATGAAGGGACCAGTGCATCACAGCACTCTGATTAGAGGTATGCAAGATCATCCCATGATGGGACCAGTGCAGAGATCATCCCATGATGTGACCAGTGCATCGAGGATCATCCCATGAAGGGACCAGCACATCGAGGATCATCCCATGAAGGGACCACTTCATCAGAGATCATCCCATGAAGGGACGAGTGCATCAGAGATCATCCCATGAAGGGACCAGCGCATCAGAGATCATCCCATGTAGGGACCAGTGCATCAGATTTCATCCCATGAAGGGACCAGTGCATCAGAGATCATCCCATGAAGGGACCACTTCATCAGAGATCATCCCATGAAGGGACCACTTCATCAGAGATCATCCCATGAAGGGACCAGTGCATCACAGCACTCAGTTTAGAGGTATGCAAGATCATCCGATGAAGGGACCAGTGGATCAGAGATCATCCCATGAACAGACCAGCGCATCAGAGATCATCCCATGAAGGGACCAGCGCATCAGATCATCTCATGAAGGGACGAGTGCATCAGATCATCCCATGAAGTGACGAATGCATCAAAGATCATCCCATGAAGGGACGAGTGCATCAAAGATCATCCCATGAAGGGACGAGTGCATCAAAGATCATCCCATGAAGGGACGAGTGCATCACAGCACTCGGTTTAGAAGTATGCAAGATCCCATGAAGGGACCAGCGCAAAGATCATCCCATGAAGGAAGCAGTGCAGCAGAGATCATCCCATGAAGGGACCAGTGCATCAAAGATCATCCCATGAAGGGACGAGTGCATCAAAGATCATCCCATGAAGGGACGAGTGCATCAAAGATCATCCCATGAAGGGACGAGTGCATCAGAGATCATCCCATGAAGGGACGAGTGCATCAGAGATCATCCCATGAAGGGACCAGTGTTTCAGGGATCATCCCATGAAGGGACCAGTGCTTCAGGGATCATCCCATGAAGGGACCAGTGCTTCAGGGATCATCATATGAAGGGACCAGGGCATCAGGGATCATCCCATGAAGGGACCAGGGCATCAGAAATCATCCCATTAAGGGACCAGTGCATCACATCACTCAGATTAGAGGTATGCAAGATCCCATGAAGGGACAAGTGCATCAAAGATCATCCCATGAAGGGACCAGTGCATCAAAGATCATCACATGTAGGGACCAGTGCATCAAAGATCATCCCATGAAGGGACCAGTGCATCACAGCACTCAGATTAGAGGTATGCAAGATCCCATGAAGGGACCAGTGCAGAGATCATCCCATGAAGGGACGAGTGCATCAGAGATCATCCCATGAAGGGACGAGTGCATCAGAGATCATCCCATAAAGAGACGAGTGCATCAGAGATCATCCCATGAATGGACGAGTGCATCAAAGATCATCCCATGAAGGTACGAGTGCATCACAGATCATCCCATTAAGGGACCAGTGCATCAACCATCATCCCATGAAGGGACCAGTGCATCAACCATCATCCCATGAAGGGACCAGTGCATCAACCATCATCCCATGAAGGGACCAGTGCATCAAAGATCATCCCATGAAGGGACCAGTGCATCAAAGATCATCCCATGAAAGGACCAGTGCATCAAAGATCATCCCATGAAGGGACCAGTGCATCAAAGATCATATCATGAAGGGAGCAGTGCATCAGAGATCATCCCATGAAGGGAGCAGTGCATCAGAGATCATCCCATGAAGGGAGCAGTGCATCAGAGATCATCCCATGAAGGGACCAGTGCATCAAAGTTCATCCCATGAAGGGGCCAGTGCATCACAGCACTCAGATTAGAGGTATGCAAGATCCCATGAAGGGACCAGTGCAGAGATCATCCCATGAAGGGACGAGTGCATCAGAGATCATCCCATGAAGGGACGAGTGCATCAGAGATCATCCCATGAAGGGACGAGTGCATCAGAGATCATCCCATAAAGGGACGAGTGCATCAGAGATCATCCCATAAAGGGACGAGTGCATCAGAGATCATCCCATAAAGGGACCAGTGCATCACAGCACTCAGATTAGAGGTATGCAAGGTCCCATGAAGGGACCAGTGCATCAGAGATCATCCCATGAAAGGACAAGGGGACCAGGGATCATCCCATGAAGGGACAAGGGGACTAGAGATCATCCCATGAAGAGACCAGTGCATCAACCATTATCCCATGAAGGGACCAGTGCATCAACCATCATCCCATGAAGGGACCAGTGCATCAACCATCACCCCATGAAGGGACCAGTGCATCAGAAATCATCCCATGGAGGGACCAGTGCTTCAGGGATCATCCCATGAAGGGACCAGTGCATCAGGGATCATCCCATTAAGGGACCAGGGCATCAGAGATCATCCCATTAAGGGACCAGTGCATCACATCACTCAGATTAGAGGTATGCAAGATCCCATGAAGGGACCAGTGCATCAAAGATCATCCCATGAAGGGACCAGTGCATCAAAGATCATCACATGTAGGGACCAGTGCATCAAAGATCATCCCATGAAGGGACCAGTGCATCACAGCACTCAGATTAGAGGTATGCAAGATCCCATGAAGGGACCAGTGCAGAGATCATCCCATGAAGGGACGAATACATCAGAGATCATCCCATGAAGGGACGAGTGCATCAGAGATCATCCCATAAACGGACAAGTGCATCAAAGATCATCCCATGAAGGGACGAGTGCATCAAAGATCATCCCATGAAGGGACCAGTGCATCACAGCACTCAGATTAGAGGTATGCAAGGTCCCATGAAGGGACCAGTGCATCAGAGATCATCCCATGAAAGGACAAAGGGGCCAGGGATCATCCCATGAAGGGATAAGGGGACCAGAGATCATCCCATGAAGAGACCAGTGCATCAACCATCATCCCATGAAGGGACCACTGCATCAACCATCATCCCATGAAGGGACCAGTGCATCAGAGATCATCCCATGGAGGGACCAGCGCATCAGAGATCATCCCATGAAGGGACCAGCGCATCAGAGATCATCCCATGAAGGGACCAGCGCATCAGAGATCATCCCATGAAGGGACGAGTGCATCAGAGATCATCCCATGAAGGGACGAGTGCATCAGAGATCATCCCATGAAGGGACGAGTGCATCAGAGATCATCCCATGAAAGGACCAGTGCATCAAAGATCATCCCATGACGGGACCAGTGCATCAAAGCACTCAGATTAGAGGTATGCAAGATCCCATGAAGGGACCAGTGCAGAGATCCTCCCATGAAGGGATGAGTGCATCAGTGATCATCCAATGAAGGGACGAGTGCATCAGAGATCATCCCATGAAGGGACCAGTGCATCAAAGACCATCCCATGAAGGGACCAGTGCAAAGATCATCCCATGAAGGTACCAGTGCATCACAGCACTCAGATTAGAGGTATGCAATATCATCCCTTGAAGAGACCAGTGCATCAGAGATCATCCCATGAATGGACCAGAGATACTCCCATGAAGGGACCAGAGATCATCCCATGAAGGGACCAGAGATCATCCCATGAAGGGACCAGAGATCATCCCATGAAGGGACGAGTGCATCAAAGATCATATCATGAGGGGAGCAGTGCATCAGAGATCATCCCATGAAGGGAGCAGTGCATCAGGGATCATCCCATGAATGTAGCAGTGCATCAGAGATCATCCCATGAAGGGAGCAGTGCATCAGAGATAATCCCATGAAGGGACCGGTGCATCAAAGTTCATCCCATGAAGGGACCAGTGCATCACAGCACTCAGATTAGAGGTATGCAAGATCACCCCATGAAGGGACCAGTGCAAAGATCATCCCTTGAAGGGACCAGTGCAAAGATCATCCCATGAAGGGACAAGTGCAAAGATCATCCCATGAAGGGACCAGTGCATCAGAGATCATCCCATGAAGGGACCAGTGCACCAGAGATCATCCCATGAAGGGACAAGTGCATCAGAGATCATCCCATTAAGGGACCAGTGCATCACAGCACTCAGATTTGAGGTATGCAAGATCATCCCATGAAGGGACCAGCCCAAAGATCATCCCATGAAGGGACCAGAGCATCAGAGATCATCCCATTAAGGGACCAGTGCATCAGATATCATCCCATTAAGGGACCAGCGCACCAAAGTTCATCTCATGAAGGGACCAGTGCACCAAAGATCATCCCATGAAGGGACCAGTGCACCAAAGATCATCACATGAAGGGACCAGTGCACCAAAGTTAATCTCATGAAGGGACGAGTGCACCAAAGATCATCCCATGAAGGGACCAGCGCATCAATGATCACCCCATGAAGGGACCAGCACATCAAAGATCATCCCATGAAGGGACCAGCGCATCGAGGATCATCCCATGAAGAGACCACTTCATCAGATATCATCCCATGAAGGGACCACTTCATCAGAGATCATCCCATGAAGGGACCACTTCATCAGAGATCATCCCATGAAGGGACCACTTCATCAGAGTTCATCCCATGAAGGGACCACTTCATCAGAGATCATCCCATGAAGGGACCACTTCATCAGAGATCATCCCATGAAGGGACCACTTCATCAGAGATCATCCCATGAAGGGACCACTTCATCAGAGATCATCCCATGAAGGGACCAGTGCATCACAGCACTCAGTTTAGAGGTATGCAAGATCATCCCATGAAGGGACCAGTGCATCAGAGATCATCCCATGAACGGACCAGTGCATCAGAGATCATCCCATGAAGGGACCAGCGCATCAAAGATCATCCCATGAAGGGACCAGCGCATCAGATCATCTCATGAAGGGACAAGTGCATCAGATCATCCCATGAAGTGACGAGTGCATCAAAGATCATCCCATGAAGGGACGAGTGCATCAAAGATCATCCCATGAAGGGACCAGTGCATCACAGCCCTCAGTTTAGAGGTATGCAAGATCATCCCATGAAGGAACCAGTGCATCAGAGATCATCCCATGAACGGACCAGTGCATCAGAGATCATCCCATGAAGGGACCAGCGCATCAGATCATCTCATGAAGGGACGAGTGCATCAGATCATCCCATGAAGGGACCAGTGCATCAAAGATCATCCCATGAAGGGACCAGTGCATCAAAGATCATCCCATGAAGGGACGAGTGCATCAAAGATCATCCCATGAAGGGACCAGTGCATCACAGCACTTAGATTACAGGTATGCAAGATCCTATGAAGGGACGAGTGCATCGGAGGTCATCCCATGAAGGGACGAGTGCATCAGAGATCATCCCATGAAGGGACAAGTGCATCAGAGATCATCCCATGAAGGGACCAGTGCTTCAGGGATCATCCCATGAAGGGACCAGTGCTTCAGGGATCATCCCATGAAGGGACCAGTGCTTCAGGGATCATCCCATGAAGGGACCAGTGCTTCAGGGATCATCCCATGAAGGGACCAGTGCTACAGGGATCATCCCATGAAGGGACCACTTCATCAGAGATCATTCCATAAAGGTACCACTTCATCAGAGATCATCCCATGAAGGGACCAGTGCATCAGAGATCATCCCATGAAGGGACCAGCGCATCGGATCATCTCATGAAGGGACGAGTGCATCAGATCATCCCATGAAGTGACGAGTGCGTCAAAGATCATCCCATGAAGGGACGAGTGCATCAAAGATCATCCCATGAAGGGACGAGTGCATCAAAGATCATCCCATGAAGGGACCAGTGCATCAAAGATCATCCCATGAAGGGACCAGTGCATCAGAGATCATCCCATGAAAGGGACCAGTGCATTAGAGATCATCCCATAAAAGGGACCAGTGCATCAGAGATCATCCCATGAAGGGACTAGCGCATCAGATCATCTCATGAAGGGACCAGCGCACCAGATCATCTCATGAAGGGACCAGTGCATCAAAGATCATCCCATGAAGGGACCAGCGCATCAGAGATCATCCCATGAAGGGACCAGCGCATCAGAGATCATCCCATGAAGGGACCAGTGCATCACAGCACTCAGATTAGAGGAATGCAAGATCCCATGAAGGGACCAGTGCAGAGATCATCCCATGAAGGGACCAGTGCATCAAAGATCATCCCATGAAGGGACCAGTGTATCAAAGTTCATCCCATGAAGGGACCAGTGCATCAAAGTTCATCCCATGAAGGGACCAGTGCATCAGAGATCATCCCATGAAGGGATCAGTGCATCAAAGATCATCCCATGAAGGGAACACTGCATCACAGCACGCAGATTAGAGGTATGCAAGATCATCCCATGAAGGGACTAGAGCATCAGAGATCATCCCATGAAGGGAGCAGTGCATCAGAGATCATCCCATGAAGGGACCAGTGCATCAGAGATCATCCCATGAAGGGACTAGCGCATCAGATCATCTCATGAAGGGAACAGTGCATCAAAGATCATCCCATGAAGGGACCAGTGCAAAGATTATCCCATGAAGGGACCAGCACATCAGATCATCTCATGAAGGGACCAGTGCATCAAAGATCATCCCATGAAGGGACCAGTGCATCAAAGATCATCCCATGAAGGGACCAGCGCATCAGAGATCATCCCATGAAGGGACTAGCGCATCAGATCATCTCATGAAGGGACCAGCGCATCAGATTATCTCATGAAGGGACCAGTGCATTAAAGATCATCCCATGAAGGGACCAGTGCATCAAAGATCATCCCATGAAGGGACCAGTGCATCACAGCACTCAGATTAGAGGTATGCAAGATCCCATGAAGGGACGAGTGCATCGGAGATCATCCCATGAAGGGAGGAGTGCATCGGAGATCATCCCATGAAGGGACTAGTGAATCAGAGATCATCCCATGAAGGGACTAGTGCATCAGAGATCATCCCATGAAGAGACCAGTGCTTCAGGGATCATCCCATGAAGGGACCAGTGCTTCAGGGATCATCCCATGAAGGGACCAGTGCTTCAGGGATCATCCTATGAAGGGACCAGTGCTTCAGGGATCATCCCATGAAGGGACCAGTGCTTCAGGGATCATCCCATGAAGGGACCAGTGCTTCAGGGATCGTCCCATGAAGGGACCAGTGCTTCAGGGATCATCCCATTAAGGGACAAGGGCATCAGAGATCATCCCATTAAGGGACCAGTGCATCACATCACTCAGATTAGAGGTATGCAAGATCCCATGAAGGGACCAGTGCATCAAAGATCATCCCATGAAGGGACCAGTGCATCAAAGATCATCACATGTAGGGGCCAGTGCATCAAAGATCATCCCATGAAGGGACCAGTGCATCACAGCACTCAGATTAGAGGTATGCAAGATCCCATGAAGGGACCAGTGCAGAGATCATCCCATGAAGGGACGAGTGCATCAGAGATCATCCCATGAAGGGACGAGTGCATCAGAGATCATCCCATAAACGGACGAGTGCATCAAAGATCATCCCATGAAGGGACGAGTGCATCAGAGATCATCCCATAAACGGACGAGTGCATCAAAGATCATCCCATGAAGGGACGAGTGCATCAAAGATCATCCCATGAAGGGACCAGTGCATCACAGCACTCAGATTAGAGGTATGCAAGGTCCCATGAAGGGACCAGTGCATCAGAGATCATCCCATGAAAGGACAAGGGGGCCAGGGATCATCCCATGAAGGGACAAGGGGACCAGAGATCATCCCATGAAGAGACCAATGCATCAACCATCATCCCATGAAGGGACCAGTGCATCAACCATCACCCCATGAAGGGACCAGTGCATCAGAGATCATCCCATGAAGGGACCAGCGCATCAGAGATCATCCCATGAAGGGATGAGTGCATCAGAGATCATCCCATGAAGGGACGAGAGCATCAGAGATCATCCCATGAAGGGACGAGTGCATCAGAGATCATCCCATGTAGGGACGAGTGCATCAGAGATCATCCCATGAAGGGATGAGTGCATCAGAGATCATCCCATGAAGGGACGAGTGCATCAAAGATCATCCCATGAAGGGACGAGTGCATCAAAGATCATCCCATGAAGGGACGAGTGCATCAGAGATCATCCCATGAAGGGACCAGCGCATCAGAGATCATCCCATGAAGGGACCAGCGCATCAGAGATCATCCCATGAAGGGACCAGTGCATCAGAGATCATCCCATGAAGGGACGAGCGCATCAGAGATCATCCTATGAAGGGACGAGTGCATCAGAGATCATCCCATAAAGGGACCAGTGCATCAAAGATCATCCCATGAAGGGACCAGTGCATCAAAGATCATCCCATGACGGGACCAGTGCATCACAGCACTCAGATTAGAGGTATGCAAGATCCCATGAAGGGACCAGTGCAGAGATCCTCCCATGAAGGGATGAGTGCATCAGAGATCATCCAATGAAGGGACGAGTGCATCAGATATCATCCCATGAAGGGACCAGTGCATCAAAGACCATCCCATGAAGGGACCAGTGCAAAGATCATCCCATGAAGGTACCAGTGCATCACAGCACTCAGATTAGAGGTATGCAAGATCATCCCTTGAAGAGACCAGTGCATCAGAGATCATCCCATGAAGGGACCAGCGCAGAGATCATCCCATGAAGGGACCAGCGCATCAGAGATCATCCCATGAAGTGACCAGAGATCATCCCATGAAGGGACCAGAGATCATCCCATGAAGGGACCAGAGATCATCCCATGAAGGGACCAGAGATCATCCCATGAAGGGACCAGAGATCATCCCATGAAGGGACCAGAGATCATGCCATGAAGGGACCAGATATCATCCCATGAAGGGACCAGAGATCATCCCAAGAAAGGACAAGGGGACCAGGGATCATCCCATGAAGGGACAAGGGGACCAGAGATCATCCCATGAAGGGAACAGAGATCATCACATGAAGGGACCAGAGATAATCGCATAAAGGGACCAGAGATCATCCCATGAAGGGACCAAAGATCATCCCATGAAGGGACCAGTGCAAAGATCATCCCATGAAGGGACCAGCGCAGAGATCATCCCATGAAGGGACCAGCGCAGAGATCATCCCATGAAGGGACCAGCGCAGAGATCATCCCATGAAGGGACCAGCGCAGAGATCATCCCATGAAGGGACCAGTGCAAAGATCATCCCATGAAGGGACCAGCGCAGAGATCATCCCATGAAGGGACCAGCGCAGAGATCATCCCATGAAGGGACCAGCGCATCAGAGATCATCCCATGAAGGGACCAGAAATCATCCCATGAAGGGACCAGAGATCATCCCATGAGAGGACCAGAGATCATCCCATGAAGGGACCAGAGATCATCCCATGAAGGGACCAGAGATCATCCCATGAAGGGACCAGAGATCATCCCATGAAGGGACCGGAGATCATCCCATGAAGGGACCAGAGATCATCTCATGAAGGGACCAGAGATCATCCCGTGAAGGGACCAGAACATCAGAGATCCCATGAAGGGACCAGCGCAGAGATCATCCATGAAGGGACCAGCGCAGAGATCATCCCATGAAGGGACCAGCACAGAGATTATCCCATGAAGGGACAACTGCAGAGATCATCCCATGAAGGGACCAGTGCATCAAAGATCATCCCATGAAGGGACCAGTGCATTAGAGAGCATCCCATGAAGGGACCAGTGCATCAGAGCACTCAGATTAGAGGTATGCAAGGTCCCATGAAGGGACCAGTGCATCAGAGATCATCCCATGAAAGGGACCAGTGCATTCGAGATCATCCCCTGAAGGGACCAGTGCATCAGAGATCATCCCATGAAAGGACAAGGGGACCAGAGATCATCCCATGAAGGGACGAGAGATCATCCCATGAAGGGACCAGAGATCATCCCATGAAGGGACCAGAGCATCAGAGATCCCATGAAGGGACCAGAGCATCAGAGATCCCATGAAGGGATCAGAGCATCAGAGATCCCATGAAGGGACCAGAGCATCAGAGATCCCATGAAGGGACCAGTGCATCAACGCTCATCCCATGAAGGGACCAGTGAATCAACGTTCATCCCATGAAGGGACCAGTGCATCAACGCTCATCCCATGAAGGGACCAGTGCATCAACGCTTATCCCATGAAGGGACCAGTGCATCAACGCTCATCCCGTGAAGGGACCAGTGCATCTACGCTCATCCCATGAAGGGACCAGTGCATTAACGCTCATCCCATGAAGGGACCAGTGCATCAAAGATCATCCCATGAAGGGACCAGTGCATCAACGATCATCCCATGTAGGGACCAGTGCATCACAGAACTCCGATTAGAGGTACGCAAGATCATCCCATGAAGTGACCCGCGCATCAAAGATCACCCCATGAAGGGACCAGCCAAGGGAGCAGCTCATCAACGATCATCCCATGAAGGGACCAGTGCATCAAAGATCATCCCATGAAGGGACCAGCGCATCAAAGATCATGCCATGAAGGGACCACCACATCAAAGATCATAACATGAAGGGACCAGCACATCAAAGATCATCCCATGAAGGGACCAGAGATCATCCCATGAAAGGACCAGAGATCATCCCATGAAGGGACCAGAGATCACCCCATGAAGGGATCAGAGATCATCCCATTAAGGGACCAGAGATCATCCCATGAAGGGACCAGAGATCATCCCATGAAGGGACCAGAGCATCAGAGATCATCCCATAAAGGGACCAGTGCATCAGAGATCATCCCATGAAGAGACCAGTGCATCAAAGATCATCCCATGGAGGGACCAGTGCATCACAGATCATCCCATGAAGGGACCAGTGCATCAGAGATCATCCCATGAAGGGACCAGTGCATCAGAGATCATCCCATGAAGGGACCAGTGCATCAGAGATCATTCCATGAAAGGACCAGTGCATCAGATCATCCCATGAAGGGACCAGTGCATCAGATCATCCCATGAAGGGACCAGTGCATCAGATCATCCCATGAAGGGACAAGTGCATCATATCATCCCATGAAGGGACCAGTGCATCAGAGATCATTCCATGAAAGGACCAGTGCATCAGATCATCCCATGAAGGGACCAGCGCAAAGATCATCCCATGAAGGGACCAGTGCATCAACGCTCATCCCATGAAGGGACCAGTGCATCAACGCTCATCCCATGAAGGGGCCAGTGCATCAGAGATCATCCCATGAAGGGACCAGTGCATCAACGCTCATCCCATGAAGGGACCAGTGCATCAACGCTCATCCCATGAAGGGACCAGTGCATCAACGCTCATCCCATGAAGGGACCAGTGCATCAACGATCATCCCATGTAGGGACCAGTGCATCAACGATCATCCCATGTAGGGACCAGTGCATCACAGCACTCCGATTAGAGGTATGCAAGATCATCCCATGAAGGGTCCAGTGCAGAGATCATCCCATGAAGTGACCAGCGCATCAAAGATCACCCCATGAAGGGACCAGCGCATCAAAGATCATGCCATGAAGGGACCACCGCATCAAAGATCATCCCATGAAGGGACCAGCGCATCAAAGATCATCCCATGAAGGGACCAGAGATCATCCCATGAAGGGACCAGAGATCATCCCATGAAGGGACCAGAGATCATCCCATGAAGGGACCAGAGATCATCCCATGAAGGCACCAGAGATCATCCCATGAAGGGACCAGAGATCATCCCATGAAGGGACCAGTGCATCACAGCACTCAGATTAGTGGTATGCAAGATCATCCCATGAAGGGACCAGTGCACCAGAGATCATCCCATTAAGGGACCAGTGCATCAGAGATCATCCCATGAAGGGACCAGTGCATCAGATCATCCCATGAAGGGACCAGTGCATCAGATCATCCCATGAAGGGACCAGTGCAGAGATCATCCTATGAGGGGACCAGCGCAGAGATCATCCCATGAGGGGACCAGCGCAGAGATCATCCCATGAGGGGACCAGCGCAGAGATCATCCCATGAGGGGACCAGTGCAGAGATCATCCCATGAGGGGACCAGCGCAGAGATCATCCCATGAGAGGACCAGCGCATCAGAAATCCCATGAAGGGACCAGTGCATCACAGCACTCAGATTAGAGGTATGCAAGAGCATCCCATGAAGGGACCAGTGCATCAGAGCATCCCATGAAGGGACCACCGCATTAGATCATCCCATGAAGTGACCATAGATCATCCCATGAAGGGACCAGCGCATCACAGCACTCAGATTAGAGATATGCAAGCTCATCCCATAAAGGGACCAGCGCAGAGATCATCCCATGAAGGGACCAGCGCAGAGATCATCCCATTTAGGGACCAGTGCATCAGAGATTATCCCATGAAGGGACCAGCGCATCGGAGATCATCCCATGAAGGGACCAGCACATCAGAGATCATCCCATGAAGGGACCAGCACAGAGATCATCCCATGAAGGGACCGGCGCATCAAAGATCATCCAATGAAGGGACCAGTGCATCAAAGTTCATTCCATGAAGGGACCAGTGCATCAAAGATCACCCCATGAAGGGACCAGTGCATCAGAGATCATCCCATGAAGGGACCAGTGCATCAGATCATTCCATGAAGGGACCAGTGCATCAGAGATCATCCCATGAAGGGACCAGTGCATCAGAGATCATCCCATGAAGGGACCAGAGATCATCCCATGAAGGGACCAGTGCATCAACGCTCATCCCATGAAAGGACCAGTGCATCAACGCTCATCCTATGAAGGGACCAGTGCATCAACGCTCATCCCATGAAGGGACCAGTGCATAAACGCTCATCCCATGAAGGGACCAGTGCATCAGAGATCATCAAAGATCATCCCATGAAGGGACCAGTGCATCAGATATCATCAAAGATCATCCCATGAAGGGACCAGTGCATCAGATATCATCAAAGATCATCCCATGAAGGGACCAGTGCATCAAAGATCATCCCATGAAGGGACCAGTGCAGAGATCATCCCATGAAGGGACCAGTGCAGAGATCATCCCATGAAGGGACCAGAGATCATCCCATGAAGGGACCAGAGATCATCCCATGAAGGGACTAGAGATCATCCCATGAAGGGACCAGAGATCATTCCATGAAGGGACCAGTGCAAAGATCATCCCATGAAGGGACCAGCACTAAGATCATCCCATGAAGGGACCAGCGCAAAGATCATCCCACAAGGGACCAGCGCATCAAAGATCATCCCATGAAGGGACCAGCGCATCAAGGATCATCCCATGAAGGGACAAGAGATCATCCCATGAAGGGACTTGTGCATTAGAGATCATCCCATGAAGGGACCAGTGCATCAGAGATCATCCCATTAAGGGACCAGTGCATCAGAGATCATCCCATGAATGGACCAGTGCATCAGAGATCATCCCATGAAGGGACCAGTGCATCAACGCTCATCCCATGAAGGGACCAGTGCATCAACGCTCATCCCATGAAGGGACCAGCGCAAAGATCACCCCATGAAGGGACCAGCGCATCAAAGATCATCCCATGAAGGGACCAGCGTATCAAAGATCATCCCATGAAGGGACCAGTGCATCAAAGATCATCCCATGAAGGGACACGAGATCATCCCATGAAGGGACTAGTGCATTAGAGATTATCCCATGAAGGGACCAGTGCATCAGAGATCATCCCATGAAGGGACCAGTGCATCAGAGATCATCCCATGAAGGGACCAGTGCATCAGAGATCATCCCATGAAGGGACCAGTGCATCAACGCTCATCCCATGAAGGGACCAGTGCATCAACGCTCATCCCATGAAGGGACCAGTGCATCAACGCTCATCCCATGAAGGGACCAGTGCATCAACGCTCATCCCATGAAGGGACCAGTGCATCAACGATCATCCCATGTAGGGACCAGTGCATCAATGATCATCCCATGTAGGGACCAGTGCATCACAGCACTCCGATTAGAGGTATGCAAGATCATCCCATGAAGGGTCCAGAGCAGAGGTCATCCCATGAAGTGACCAGCGCATCAAAGATCACCCCATGAAGGGACCAGCGCATCAAAGATCATGCCATGAAGGGACCACCGCATCAAAGATCATCCCATGAAGGGACCAGCGCATCAAAGATCATCCCATGAAGGGTCCAGAGATCATCCCATGAAGGGACCAGAGATCATCCCATGAAGGGACCAGTGCATCACAGCACTCAGATTAGTGGTATGCAAGATCATCCCATGAAGGGACCAGTGCACCAGAGATCATCCCATTAAGGGACCGGTGCATCAGAGATCATCCCATGAAGGGACCAGTGCATCAGATCATCCCATGAAGGGACCAGTGCATCAGATCATCCCATGAAGGGACCAGTGCATCACAGCACTCAGATTAGAGGTATGCAAGATCATCCCATGAAGGGACCAGTGCATCAGAGCATCCCATGAAGGGACCAGCGCATTAGATGATCCCATGAAGGGACCAGAGATCATCCCATGAAAGGACCAGAGATCATCCCATGAAGGGACCAGAGATCATCCCATGAAGGGACCAGAGATCACCCCATGAAGGGACCAGTGCAAAGATAATCCCATGAAGGGACCAGTGCATCACAGCACTCAGATTAGAGGTATGCAAGCACATACCATAAAGGGACCAGCGCAGAGATCATCCCATGAAGGGACCAGCGCAGAGATCATCCCATTTAGGGACCAGTGCATCAGAGATTATCCCATGAAGGGACCAGTGCATCAGATCATCCCATGAAGGGACCAGCGCATCAGAGATCATCCCTTGAAGGGACCAGCGCATCAGAGATCATCCCATGAAGGGACCAGCGCATCAGAGATCATCCCATGAAGGGACCAGCACAGAGATTATCCCATGAAGGGACCAGCGCATCAAAGGCCATCCCATGAAGGGACCAGCTCAAAGATCATCCCATGAAGGGACCAGCGCATCAAAGATCATCCAATGAAGTGACCAGTGCATCAAAGTTCATTCCATGAAGGGACCAGTGCATCAAAGATCACCCCATGAAGGGACCAGTGCATCAGAGATCATCCCATGAAGGGACCAGTGCATCAGATCATCCCATGAAGGGACCAGTGCATCAGAGATCATCCCATGAAGTGACCAGTGCATCAGAGATCATCCCATGAAGGGACCAGAGATCATCCCATGAAGGGACCAGTGCATGAACGCTCATCCCATGAAGGGACCAGTGCATCAACGCTCATCCCATGAAGGGACCAGTGCATCAACGCTCATCCCATGAAGGGACCAGTGCATAAACGCTCATCCCATGAAGGGACTAGTGTATCAGAGATCATCAAAGATCATCCCATGAAGGGACCAGTGCATCAGATATCATCAAAGATCATCCCATGAAGGGACCAGTGCATCAATGATCATCCCATGAAGGGACCAGTGCAGAGATCATTCTATGAAGGGACCAGTGCAGAGATCATCCCATGAAGGGACCAGAGATCATCCCATGAAGGGACCAGAGATCATCCCAAGAAGGGACTAGAGATTATCCCACGAAGGGCCTAGAGAGAGATCATCCCATGAAGGGACCAGAGATCATCCCATGAAGGGACCAGAGATCATCCCATGAAGGGACCAGAGATCATCCCATGAAGGGACCAGTGCAAAGATAATCCCATGAAGGGACCAGCACTAAGATCATCCCATGAAGGGACCAGCGCAAAGATCATCCCACAAGGGACCAGCGCATCAAAGATCATCCCATGAAGGGACCAGCGCATCAAAGATCATCCCATGAAGGGACAAGAGATCATCCCATGAAGGGACTAGTGCATTAGAGATCATCCCATGAAGGGACCAGTGCATCAGAGATCATCCCATTAAGGGACCAGTGCATCAGAGATCATCCCATGAAGGGACCAGTGCATCAGAGATCATCCCATGAAGGGACCAGTGCATCAACGCTCATCCCATGAAGGGACCAGTGCATCAACGCTCATCCCATGAATGGACCAGTGCATCAACGCTCATCCCATGAAGGGACCAGTGCATCAACGCTCATCTCATGTAGGGACCAGTGCATCAACGATCATCCCATGTAGGGACCAGTGCATCACAGCACTCCGATTAGAGGTGTGCAAGATCATCCCATGAAGGGTCCAGTGCAGAGATCATCCCATGAAGTGACCAGCGCATCAAAGATCACCCCATGAAGGGACCAGCGAAGGGACCAGCTCAAAGATTATCCCATGAAGGGACCAGCACATCAAAGATCATCCCATGAAGGGATCAGATCATCAAAGATCATCCCATGAAGGGACCACCGCATTAAAGATCATCCCATGAAGGTACCAGCGCATCAAAGATCATGCCATGAAGGGACCACCGCATCAAAGATTGAAGTACTGGGTATTTTAGACCCAGCGGTGCAGGGGCACACACCCTATGACTTCTGGGTTCACCCTGGTTCAGACCTACAGAAACACAGAGTCTTCTGGGTGAAGTCAAAGATTCATTTATTGGCTGCAGACCAATTACAGGTATCCTAGAAGTACAACAGCGTGTATGTTCTCAGGAGACTGCTGAAAATCATAGGAACGGGCTTCTCCTTAAATACAAAATATCATGCTTCAGGCACACATTCCTTGGTTTACGATATGGCCATTACAAGTATACATTACAAACGAAAAAGCAGAGTCATGATGACCATCCCACATTCCAGTTCGGCCAGCCCACAATGATTTACACAGTAAGGTTCAGATCCCACATTTGATGTCAATAGACCCCCCAATAAACATGAGCATCTCCTGTTTTGGGAAACAAGTCATAAAGCAGGAACAAGCAGGTGTGAAAGAGATTAGCCGGAGGATTGTGTAGAATGAAAGGGTTTTATGACGGGTCAAGCCCTGATGCTAATCACAGGTGGACGGAGGAAGGGGAGCTCGTGAGACCGGTTTGACCTGGGGCAGCAGAGCCAGCTGCCCAGGTCACAGAGAAGTCAGAGGGAAAGCCCATGTACTGTGAGGCCCGTATTTACTCCATCATAGCCTATGTGAGGGCAATGACAAGATGGCCACTGCTTCCAAAATGGAACCCGCGTAGTGAAGCAGAATAACGCGCACACAGTGCATTCATAGCTAGAACGATATATAAAGCACTCGTACATGCCGCATTTACCATTTGCGGTTTGCTAATACCAAGATAGACAGGGGTAGGGCCCTGTCCCCTACGCGGTCCCGAATATTAAAGTACGACAAGATCATCCCATGAAGGGACCAGCGCATCAAAGATCATCCCATGAAGGGACCAGAGATCATCCCATGAAGGGACCAGAGATCATCCCATGAAGGGACCAGTGCATCACAGCACTCAGATTAGTGGTATGCAAGATCATCCCATGAAGGGACCAGTGCACCAGAGATCATGCCATTAAGGGACCGGTGCATCAGAGATCATCCCATGAAGGGACCAGTGCATCAGATCATCCCATGAAGGGACCAGTGCATCAGATCATCCCATGAAGGGACCAGTGCATCAGATCATCCCATGAAGGGACCAGCGCATCAAAGATCACCCCATGAAGGGACCAGCGCATCAAAGATCATGCCATGAAGGGACCACCGCATCAAAGATCATCCCATGAAGGGACCAGCGCATCAAAGATCATCCCATGAAGGGACCAGAGATCATCCCATGAAGGGACCAGAGATCATCCCATGAAGGGACCAGTGCATCACAGCACTCAGATTAGTGGTATGCAAGATCATCCCATGAAGGGACCAGTGCACCAGAGATCATCCCATTAAGGGACCAGTGCATCAGAGATCATCCCATGAAGGGACCAGTGCATCAGATCATCCCATGAAGGGACCAGTGCATCAGATCATCCCATGAAGGGACCAGTGCATCACAGCACTCAGATTAGAGGTATGCAAGATCATCCCATGAAGGGACCAGTGCATCAGAGCATCCCATGAAGGGACCAGCGCATTAGATCATCCCATGAAGGGACCAGAGATCATCCCATGAAAGGACCAGAGATCATCCCATGAAGGGACCAGAGATCACCCCATGAAGGGACCAGTGCAAAGATAATCCCATGAAGGGACCAGCGCATCACAGCACTCAGATTAGAGGTATGCAAGCTCATCCCATAAAGGGACCAGCGCAGAGATCATCCCATGAAGGGACCAGCGCAGAGATCATCCCATTTAGGGACCAGTGCATCAGAGATTATCCCATGAAGGGACCAGTGCATCAGATCATCCCATGAAGGGACCAGCGCATCAGAGATCATCCCATGAAGGGACCAGCGCATCAGAGATCATCCCATGAAGGGACCAGCGCATCAGAGATCATCCCATGAAGGGACCAGCACAGAGATTATCCCATGAAGGGACCAGCGCATCAAAGGCCATCCCATGAAGCGACCAGCTCAAAGATCATCCCATGAAGGGACCAGCGCATCAAAGATCATCCAATGAAGTGACCAGTGCATCAAAGTTCATTCCATGAAGGGACCAGTGCATCAAAGATCACCCCATGAAGGGACCAGTGCATCAGAGATCATCCCATGAAGGGACCAGTGCATCAGAGATCATCCCATGAAGGGACCAGAGATCATCCCATGAAGGGACCAGTGCATGAACGCTCATCCCATGAAGGGACCAGTGCATGAACGCTCATCCCATGAAGGGACCAGTGCATGAACGCTCATCCCATGAAGGGACTAGTGCATCAGAGATCATCAAAGATCATCCCATGAAGGGACCAGTGCATCAGATATCATCAAAGATCATCCCATGAAGGGACCAGTGCATCAACGATCATCCCATGAAGGGACCAGTGCAGAGATCATCCTATGAAGGGACCAGTGCAGAGATCATCCCATGAAGGGACCAGAGATCATCCCATGAAGGGACCAGAGATCATCCCATGAAGGGACCAGAGATCATCCCATGAAGGGACCAGAGATCATCCCATGAAGGGACCAGATATCATCCCATGAAGGGACCAGATATCATCCCATGAAGGGACCAGAGATCATCCCATGAAGGGACCAGTGCAAAGATAATCCCATGAAGGGACCAGCACTAAGATCATCCCATGAAGGGACCAGCGCAAAGATCATCCCACAAGGGACCAGCGCATCAAAGATCATCCCATGAAGGGACCAGCACATCAAAGATCATCCCATGAAGGGACAAGAGATCATCCCATGAAGGGACTGGTGCATTAGAGATCATCCCATGAAGGGACCAGTGCATCAGAGATCATCCCATGAAGGGACCAGTGCATCAGAGATCATCCCATGAAGGGACCAGTGCATCAGAGATCATCCCATGAAGGGACCAGTGCATCAGAGATCATCCCATGAAGGGACCAGTGCATCAACGCTCATCCCATGAAGGGACCAGTGCATCAACGCTCATCCCATGAAGGGACCAGTGCATCAACGCTCATCCCATGAAGGGACCAGTGCATCAACGCTCATCTCATGTAGGGACCAGTGCATCAACGCTCATCTCATGTAGGGACCAGTGCATCAACGATCATCCCATGTAGGGACCAGTGCATCACAGCACTCTGATTAGAGGTGTGCAAGATCATCCCATGAAGGGTCCAGTGCAGAGATCATCCCATGAAGTGACCAGCGCATCAAAGATCACCCCATGAAGGGACCAGCGAAGGGACCACCTCAAAGATTATCCCATGAAGGGACCAGCACATCAAAGATCATCCCATGAAGGGATCAGATCATCAAAGATCATCCCATGAAGGGACCACCGCATTAAAGATCATCCCATGAAGGTACCAGCGCATCAAAGATCATCCCATGAAAGGACCAGCGCATCAAAGATCATCCCATGAAGGGACCAGCGCATCAAAGATCATCCCATGAAGGGACCAGTGCATCGAGGATCATCCCATGAAGGGACCAGCGCATCGAGGATCATCCCATGAAGGGACCAGTGCATTAAAATCGGCCCTTGGAGGGACCAGTGCATCAAAATCGTCCCATGAAGGGACCAGTGCATCAAAATCGTCCCATGAAGGGACTAGTGCATCAAAATCATCCCATGAAGGGACCAGTGCATCACAGCACTCAAATTAGTGGTATGCAAGATCATCCCATCAAGGGACCAGCGCATCAGAGATCATCCCATGAAGGGACCAGTCCATGAAGGGACCAGCGCATCAACGATCATCCCATGAAGGGACCAGCGCATCAGAGATCATCCCATGAAAGGACCAGTGCATCAGAGATCATCCCATGAAGGGACGAGTGCATCAGAGATCATCCCATGAAGGGACGAGTGCATCAGAGATCATCCCATGAAGGGACCAGTGCATCAAAGTTCATCCCATGAAGGGACCAGTGCATCACAGCACTCAGATTAGAGGTATGCAAGATCATCTAATGAAGCGACCAGTGCATCAGAGATCATCCCATGAAGGGACCAGTGCATCAGAGATCATCCCATGAAGGGACCAATGCAGAGATCAGCCCATGAAGGGACCAGTGGATCAGATATCATCCCATGAAGGGACCAGCGCATCAGAGATCATCCCATAAAGGGACCAGCGTATCAGAGATCATTCCATGAAGGGACCAGAGCATCACAGCACTCACAGATTTGTGGTATACAAGATCATCCTATGAAGGGACCAGACATCATCCCATGAAGGGGACCAGACATCATCCCATGAAGGGGACCAGTGCATCAGAGATCATCCCATGAAGGGACCAGCGCATCAAAGATCATCCCATGAAGGGACCAGTGCATCAAAGATCATCCCATGAAGGGACCAGTGCATCACAGCACTCAATAGAGTTATGCAAGATCATCCCATGAAGGGACCAGTGCATCAGAGATCATCCCATGAAGGGACCAGTGCATAGGAGATCATCCCATGAAGGGACCAGTGCATCAGAGATTATCCCATGAAGAGACCAGTGCATCAGAGATCATCCCTTGAAGGGAGCAGTGCATCAGAGATCATCCCATGAAGGGACCAGTGCATCAGAGATCATCCCATGAAGGGACCAGTGCATCACAGCCCTCAGATTAGACGTATGCAAGATCATCCCATGAAGGGACCAGTGCATCACAGCACTCAGATTAGAGGTATGCAAGATCATCCCTTGAAGGGACCAGTGCATCAGAGATCATCCCATGAAGGGACCAGAGATCATCCCATGAAGGGACCAGAGATCATCCCATGAAGGGACCAGAGATCATCCCATGAAGGGACCAGAGATCATCCCATGAAGGGACCAGAGATCATCCCATGAAGGGACCAGAGATCATCCCTTGAAGGGACCAGAGATCATCCCTTGAAGGGACCAGAGATAATACCATGAAGGGACCAGAGATAACCCAAGAAGGGACCAGAGATCATCCCATGGAGGGACCAGAGCATAAGAGATCATCCTATGAAGGGACCAGAGCATCAGAGATCATCCCATGAAGGGACCAGTGCATCACAGCACTCATGCAAGATCCCATGAAGGGACCAGTGCATCAAAGATCATCCCATGAAGGGACCAGTGCATCAACGATCATCTCATGAAGGGACCAGTGCATCAAAGATCATCCCATGAAGGGACCAGTGCATCATAAATCATCCCATGAAGGGACCAGTGCATCACAGCACTCAGATTAGAGGTATGCAAGATCATCCCATGAAGGGAACAGTGCATTAGAGATCATCCCATGAAAGGACCAGTACATCACAGTACTCCGATTAGAGATATGCAAGATCATCCCATGAAAGACCAGTGCATCAGAGATCATCCCATGAAGGAACCAGTGCAGCACATCACTCAGATTAGAGGTATGTAAGATCATCCCATGAAGCGACCAGTGCATCAGAGATCATCCCATGAAGGGACCAGTGCATCAGAGATCATCCCATGAAGGGACCAATGCAGAGATCAGCCCGTGAAGGGACCAGAGCTCATCCCGTGAAGGGACCAGAGCTCATCCCGTGAAGGGACCAGAGCTCATCCCATGAAGGGACCAGAGCTCATCCCATGAAGGGACCAGAGCTCATCCCATGAAGGGACCAGAGCTCATCCCATGAAGGGACCAGAGCTCATCCCATGAAGGGACCAGAGCTCATCCCATGAAGGGACCAGAGCTCATCCCATGAAGGGACCAGAGTATCACAGCACTCAAATTAGAGGTATGCAAGATCATTCCATGAAAAGGCCAGCGCATCAGAGATCATCCCATGAAGGGACCAGCGCATCAGAGATCATCCCATGAAGGGAGCATCGCATCAGATCATCCCATGAAGGGACCAGCGCATCAAAGATCATCCCATGAAGGGCTCAGCGCATCAAAGATCATCCCATGAAGGGACCACCGCATTAAAGATCATCCCATGAAGGGACCAGCGCATCAAAGATCATCCCATGAAGGGACCAGCGCATCAAAGACCATCCCATGAAGGGACCAGCGCATCAAAGATCATCCCATGAAGGGACCAGTGCATCGAGGATCATCCCATGAAGGGACCAGCGCATCGAGGATCATCCCATGAAGGGACAGGCGCATCAAAATCGTCCCATGAAGGGACCAGTGCTTCAAAATCGTCCCATGAAGGGACCAGTGCTTCAAAATCGTCCCATGAAGGGACCAGTGCATCACAGCACTCAAATTAGAGGTATGCAAGATCATCCCATGAAGGGACCAGTGCATCAGAGATCATCCCATGAAGGGACCAGTGCATCACAGCACTCAGATTAGAGGTATGCAAGATCATCCCATAAAGGGACCAGTGCATGAGAGATCATCCCATGAAGGGACCAGAGATCATCCCATGAAGGGACCAGAGATCATCCCATGAAGGGACCAGAGATCATCCCATGAAGGGACCAGAGAATCACAGCACTCAGATTAGAAGTATGCAAGATCATCCCTTGAAGGGACCAGCACAGAGATCATCCCATGAAGGGACCAGTGCATCAGAGATCATTCCATGAAGGGACCAGAGATCATCCGAGATCATCCCATGAAGGGACCAGAGATCATCCCATGAAGGGACCAGAGATCATCCCATGAAGGGACCAGAGATCATCCCATGAAGGGACCAGAGATCATCCCATGAAGGGACCAGAGATCATCCCATGAGGGGACCAGAGATCATCCCATGAGGGGACAAGAGATAATCCCATGAGGGGACAAGAGATAATCCCATGAAGGGACCAGAGCATCACAGCACTCAAATTAGAGGTATGCAAGATCATCCTATGAAGGGACCAGGGCATCAGATCATCTCATGAAGGGACCAGGGCATCAGATCATCCCATGAAGGGACCAGGGCAGAGATCATCCCATGAAGGGACCAGGCCATCAGAGATCATCCCATGAAGGGACCAGGCCATCAGAGATCATCCCATGAAGGGACCAGGGCATCACAGCACTCAGATTAGTGGTATACAAGATCATCACATGAAGGGAACAGTGGAGAGTTCATCCCATGAAGGGACAAGTGCATCAGAGATAATCCATTGAAGGGACAAGTGCATCAGAGATAATCCATTGAAGGGACCAGAGATCATCCCATGAAGGGACAAGAGATCATCCCATGAAGGGACCAGAAATCATCCCATGAAGGGACCAGAGATCATCCCATGAAGGGACCAGAGATCATCCCAGAAAGGAACCAGAGATCATCCCATGAAGGGACCAGAGATCATCCCATGAAGGGACCAGAGATCATCCCATGAAGGGACCAGAGATCATCCCATGAAGGGACCAGAGATCATCCCATGAAGGGACCAGAGCATCAGAGATCATCCTATGAAGGGACCAGAGCATCAGAGATCATCCTATGAAGGGACCAGCGCATCAAAGATCATCCCATGAAGGGACCAGTGCATCAAAGATCATCCCATGAAGGGACCAGTGCATCAAAGATCATCCCATGAAGGGACCAGCGCATCAGAGATCATCCCATTAAGGGACCAGCGCATCAGAGATCATCCCATAAAGGGACCAGCGCATCAGAGATCATCCCATGAAGGGACCAGAGCATCACAGCACTCCGATTAGTGGTATGCAAGATCATCCCGTGAAGGTACCAGACATCATCCCATGAAGGGGACCAGACATCATCACATGAAGGGACCAGTGCATCAGAGATCATCCCATGAAGGGACCAGTGCATCAGAGATCATCCCATGAAGGGACCAGAGATCATCCGAGATCATCCCATGAAGGGACCAGAGATCATCCGAGATCATCCCATGAAGGGACCAGAGATCATCCGAGATCATCCCATGAAGGGACCAGAGATCATCCCATGAGGGGACCAGAGATCATCCCATGAAGGGACCAGAGATCATCCCATGAAGGGACCAGAGATCATCCCATGAAGGGACCAGAGATCATCCCATGAAGGGACCAGAGATCATCCCATGAGGGGACAAGAGATCATCCCATGAGGGGACAAGAGATCATCCCATGAGGGGACAAGAGATCATCCCATGAAGGGACCAGAGCATCACAGCACTCAAATTAGAGGTATGCATGATCATCCTATGAAGGGACCAGGGCATCAGATCCTCCCATGAAGGGACCAGGGCATCAGATCATCCCATGAAGGGACCAGGGCATCAGATCATCCCATGAAGGGACCAGGGCATCAGATCATCCCATGAAGGGACCAGGCCATCAGAGATCATCCCACGAAGGGACCAGGCCATCAGAGATCATCCCATGAAGGGACCAGGCCATCAGAGATCATCCCATGAAGGGACCAGGGCATCACAGCACTCAGATTAGTGGTATACAAGATCATCCCATCAAGGGAACAGTGCAGAGTTCATCCCATGAACAGACAAGTGCATCAGAGATAATCAATTGAAGGGACAAGTGCATCAGAGATAATCCATTGAAGGGACAAGTGCATCAGAGATAATCCATTGAAGGGACCAGAGATAATCCATTGAAGGGACCAGAGATCATCCCGTGAATGGACCAGAGATCATCCCATGAAGGGACCAGAGATCATCCCATGAAGGGACCAGAGATCATCCCATGAAGGGACCAGAGATCATCCCATGAAGGGACCAGAGATCATCCCATGAAGGGACCAGAGATCATCCCATGAAGGGACCAGAGATCATCCCATGAAGGGACCAGAGCATCAGAGATCATCCTATGACGGGACCAGAGCATCAGAGATCATCCTATGACGGGACCAGAGCATCAGAGATCATCCCATGAAGGGACCAGTGCATCACAGCACTCATGCAAGATCCCATGAAGGAACCAGTGCATCAAAGATCATCCCATGAAGGGACCAGTGCATCAAAGATCATCCCATGAAGGGACCAGCGCAGCAGATTTCATCCCATTAAGCGACCAGCGCATCAGAGGTCATCCCATTAAGGGACCAGCGCATCAGAGATCATCCCATTAAGGCACCAGCGCATCAGAGATCATCCCATAAAGGGACCAGCACATCAGAGATCATCCCATGAAGGGACCAGAGCATCACAGCACTCAGATTAGTGGTATGCAAGATCATCCCGTGAAGGTACCAGACATCATCCCATGAAGGGGACCAGACATAATCCCATGAAGGGACCAGCGCATCAAAGATCATCCCATGAAGGGACCAGATCATGAAAGATCATCCCATGAAGGGACCAGCGCATTAACGATCATCCCATGAAGGGACCAGTGCATCAAAGATCATCCCATGAAGGGACCAGTGCATCAAAGATCATCCCATGAAGGGACCAGTGCATCACAGCACTCCGATTAGAGGTATGCAAGATAATTCCATGAAAAGACCAGTGCATCAGAGATCATCTCATGAAGGGACCAGTGCATCAGAGATCAACCCATGAAGGGACCACAGCACTCAGATTAGAGGTATGCAAGATCATCCCATGAAGCGACCAGTGAATCAGAGATCATCCCATGAAGGGACCAGTGCATCGGAGATCATCCCATGAAGGGACCAATGCAGAGATCATTCCATGAAGTGACCAGCGCATCAAAGATCACCCCATGAAGGGACCAGAGCTCATCCCATGAAGGGACCAGAGCTCATCCCATGAAGGGACCAGAGTATCACAGCACTCAAATTAGAGGTATGCAAGATCATTCCATGAAAAGGCCAGCGCATCAGAGATCATCCCATGAAGGGACCAGCGCATCAGAGATCATCCCATGAAGGGAGCATCGCATCAGATCATCCCATGAAGGGACCAGCGCATCAAAGATCATCCCATGAAGGGCTCAGCGCATCAAAGATCATCCCATGAAGGGACCACCGCATTAAAGATCATCCCATGAAGGGACCAGCGCATCAAAGATCATCCCATGAAGGGACCAGCGCATCAAAGACCATCCCATGAAGGGACCAGCGCATCAAAGATCATCCCATGAAGGGACCAGTGCATCGAGGATCATCCCATGAAGGGACCAGCGCATCGAGGATCATCCCATGAAGGGACAGGCGCATCAAAATCGTCCCATGAAGGGACCAGTGCTTCAAAATCGTCCCATGAAGGGACCAGTGCTTCAAAATCGTCCCATGAAGGGACCAGTGCATCACAGCACTCAAATTAGAGGTATGCAAGATCATCCCATGAAGGGACCAGTGCATCAGAGATCATCCCATGAAGGGACCAGTGCATCACAGCACTCAGATTAGAGGTATGCAAGATCATCCCATAAAGGGACCAGTGCATGAGAGATCATCCCATGAAGGGACCAGAGATCATCCCATGAAGGGACCAGAGATCATCCCATGAAGGGACCAGAGATCATCCCATGAAGGGACCAGAGAATCACAGCACTCAGATTAGAAGTATGCAAGATCATCCCTTGAAGGGACCAGCACAGAGATCATCCCATGAAGGGACCAGTGCATCAGAGATCATTCCATGAAGGGACCAGAGATCATCCGAGATCATCCCATGAAGGGACCAGAGATCATCCCATGAAGGGACCAGAGATCATCCCATGAAGGGACCAGAGATCATCCCATGAAGGGACCAGAGATCATCCCATGAGGGGACCAGAGATCATCCCATGAGGGGACAAGAGATAATCCCATGAGGGGACAAGAGATAATCCCATGAAGGGACCAGAGCATCACAGCACTCAAATTAGAGGTATGCAAGATCATCCTATGAAGGGACCAGGGCATCAGATCATCTCATGAAGGGACCAGGGCATCAGATCATCCCATGAAGGGACCAGGGCAGAGATCATCCCATGAAGGGACCAGGCCATCAGAGATCATCCCATGAAGGGACCAGGCCATCAGAGATCATCCCATGAAGGGACCAGGGCATCACAGCACTCAGATTAGTGGTATACAAGATCATCACATGAAGGGAACAGTGGAGAGTTCATCCCATGAAGGGACAAGTGCATCAGAGATAATCCATTGAAGGGACAAGTGCATCAGAGATAATCCATTGAAGGGACCAGAGATCATCCCATGAAGGGACAAGAGATCATCCCATGAAGGGACCAGAAATCATCCCATGAAGGGACCAGAGATCATCCCATGAAGGGACCAGAGATCATCCCAGAAAGGAACCAGAGATCATCCCATGAAGGGACCAGAGATCATCCCATGAAGGGACCAGAGATCATCCCATGAAGGGACCAGAGATCATCCCATGAAGGGACCAGAGATCATCCCATGAAGGGACCAGAGCATCAGAGATCATCCTATGAAGGGACCAGAGCATCAGAGATCATCCTATGAAGGGACCAGCGCATCAAAGATCATCCCATGAAGGGACCAGTGCATCAAAGATCATCCCATGAAGGGACCAGTGCATCAAAGATCATCCCATGAAGGGACCAGCGCATCAGAGATCATCCCATTAAGGGACCAGCGCATCAGAGATCATCCCATAAAGGGACCAGCGCATCAGAGATCATCCCATGAAGGGACCAGAGCATCACAGCACTCCGATTAGTGGTATGCAAGATCATCCCGTGAAGGTACCAGACATCATCCCATGAAGGGGACCAGACATCATCACATGAAGGGACCAGTGCATCAGAGATCATCCCATGAAGGGACCAGTGCATCAGAGATCATCCCATGAAGGGACCAGAGATCATCCGAGATCATCCCATGAAGGGACCAGAGATCATCCGAGATCATCCCATGAAGGGACCAGAGATCATCCGAGATCATCCCATGAAGGGACCAGAGATCATCCCATGAGGGGACCAGAGATCATCCCATGAAGGGACCAGAGATCATCCCATGAAGGGACCAGAGATCATCCCATGAAGGGACCAGAGATCATCCCATGAAGGGACCAGAGATCATCCCATGAGGGGACAAGAGATCATCCCATGAGGGGACAAGAGATCATCCCATGAGGGGACAAGAGATCATCCCATGAAGGGACCAGAGCATCACAGCACTCAAATTAGAGGTATGCATGATCATCCTATGAAGGGACCAGGGCATCAGATCCTCCCATGAAGGGACCAGGGCATCAGATCATCCCATGAAGGGACCAGGGCATCAGATCATCCCATGAAGGGACCAGGGCATCAGATCATCCCATGAAGGGACCAGGCCATCAGAGATCATCCCACGAAGGGACCAGGCCATCAGAGATCATCCCATGAAGGGACCAGGCCATCAGAGATCATCCCATGAAGGGACCAGGGCATCACAGCACTCAGATTAGTGGTATACAAGATCATCCCATCAAGGGAACAGTGCAGAGTTCATCCCATGAACAGACAAGTGCATCAGAGATAATCAATTGAAGGGACAAGTGCATCAGAGATAATCCATTGAAGGGACAAGTGCATCAGAGATAATCCATTGAAGGGACCAGAGATAATCCATTGAAGGGACCAGAGATCATCCCGTGAATGGACCAGAGATCATCCCATGAAGGGACCAGAGATCATCCCATGAAGGGACCAGAGATCATCCCATGAAGGGACCAGAGATCATCCCATGAAGGGACCAGAGATCATCCCATGAAGGGACCAGAGATCATCCCATGAAGGGACCAGAGATCATCCCATGAAGGGACCAGAGCATCAGAGATCATCCTATGACGGGACCAGAGCATCAGAGATCATCCTATGACGGGACCAGAGCATCAGAGATCATCCCATGAAGGGACCAGTGCATCACAGCACTCATGCAAGATCCCATGAAGGAACCAGTGCATCAAAGATCATCCCATGAAGGGACCAGTGCATCAAAGATCATCCCATGAAGGGACCAGCACAGCAGATTTCATCCCATTAAGCGACCAGCGCATCAGAGGTCATCCCATTAAGGGACCAGCGCATCAGAGATCATCCCATTAAGGCACCAGCGCATCAGAGATCATCCCATAAAGGGACCAGCACATCAGAGATCATCCCATGAAGGGACCAGAGCATCACAGCACTCAGATTAGTGGTATGCAAGATCATCCCGTGAAGGTACCAGACATCATCCCATGAAGGGGACCAGACATAATCCCATGAAGGGACCAGCGCATCAAAGATCATCCCATGAAGGGACCAGATCATGAAAGATCATCCCATGAAGGGACCAGCGCATTAACGATCATCCCATGAAGGGACCAGTGCATCAAAGATCATCCCATGAAGGGACCAGTGCATCAAAGATCATCCCATGAAGGGACCAGTGCATCACAGCACTCCGATTAGAGGTATGCAAGATAATTCCATGAAAAGACCAGTGCATCAGAGATCATCTCATGAAGGGACCAGTGCATCAGAGATCAACCCATGAAGGGACCACAGCACTCAGATTAGAGGTATGCAAGATCATCCCATGAAGCGACCAGTGAATCAGAGATCATCCCATGAAGGGACCAGTGCATCGGAGATCATCCCATGAAGGGACCAATGCAGAGATCATTCCATGAAGTGACCAGCGCATCAAAGATCACCCCATGAAGGGACCAGCGAAGGGACCAGCTCATCAAAGATCATCCCATGAAGGGACCAGCGCATCAAAGATCATCCCATGAAGGGACCAGTGCATCAAAGATCATGCCATGAAGGGACCAGCGCATCAAAGATCATCCCATGAAGGGACCACCAGCGCATTAAAGATCATCCCATGAAGGGACCAGCACAAAGATCATCCCATGAAGGGACCAGTGCATCAAAGATCATCCCATGAAGGGACCAGTGCATCAAATATCATCCCATGAAGGGAGCAGTGCATCGAGGATCATCCCATGAAGGGACCAGCGCATCACAGCACTCAGATTAGTGGTATATAAGATCATCCTTTGAAGGGACCAGACAATCCCATGAAGGGACCAGAGCATCACAGCACTCAGATTAGTGGTATACAAGATCCCATGAAGGGACCAGACATCATCCCATGAAGGGGACCAGTGCATCAGAGATCATCCAATGAAGGGACCAGCACATCAAAGATCATCCCATGAAGGGACCAGTGCATCAAAAATCATCCCATGAAGGGACCAGTGCATCAAAGATCATCCCATGAAGGGACCAGCGCATCAAAGATCATCCCATGAAGGGACCAGTGCATCAAAGATGTCCCATGAAGGGACCAGTGCATCAAAATCGTCCCATGAAGGGACCAGTGCATCAAAATCGTCCCATGAAGGGACCATTGCATCACAGCACTCAAATTAGAGGTATGCAAGATCATCCCATAAAGGGACCAGTGCATCAGAGATCATCCCATGAAGCGACCAGAGATCATCCCATGAAGGGACCAGAGATCATCCCATGAAGGGACCAGAGATTATCCCATGAAGGGACCAGAGATCATCCCATGAAGGGACCAGAGATCATCCCATGTAGGGACCAGAGCATCACAGCACTCAGATTAGAGGTATGCAAGATTATCCCTTGAAGGGACCAGCGCAGAGATCATCCCATGAAGGGACCAGAGATCATCCGAGATCATCCCATGAAGGGACCAGAGATCATCCGAGATCATCCCATGAGGTTCTGGACTTTTAAGAGTCCAGAGGTGTCAGGGAAACAACACCCGAAGACCCCTGAGTTCCTCCTGTCTCGGTGCACAAAATAAACAGAGACGCGGGTTTCTCGATGGTGGCGTCAAAGACCAAGGTTTATTTACTGCAGGGACACAGAAGTCATAGGAACCACACAGAGGCAGAATCTACGAGACTGTTCAAATTGCATTAAGTGGGTTGCGCCTTAAATACACGAAATATGTCTTTAGGCAACATTACACGAATATTTCTCATGCCCAACCCGGTATCCCAAACAGACAAATATACATCAAACAATAATTAGTCGTAGGTTTTCGGTATTCGATCAGGTCCCCTTGTCAGTTTTCCATTCTTTGCCCGATCCTCCCCATCATAAAAATCGTAACCTCCCCATTGTAAAAGCCCAGAAGGAGAGGAGTAGAGCCAGGTGCAAAGGATTGAAAAGTAGGATAAGAGGTGTTTATGGATCATAAAGGGGCATGGCTACCGTCTTCGGCCTCTCAGTCAGGACAATGGTCACGAGAACCAGTATAGCAGGACTGGCCTCAGGCAAGGGAAGCGGCTTGATTCTGCCTAGTCATGCAGCGTCAGCCTTTCTCGGGGCTCGAGCTTACGTGTCCTTAACAAGGTGATTCTGCCGGGGTCATCGTCCGTTAATTGACTATGTGAGGGCAAGAAACAAAATGGATGCCGTATCTAAAATGGATGCCATGACTTAACAACAGAATGCCCTATTTCTCAGTGAATTCATGTTAGTTGCGCAGCGAAAACACTGTCATGTACATAATGGATCATTTGCGGTTCATTGGTACCAAAATCGTGTCAGTACTACGATACCGAATACACGGGTTCGGATTGCTACGGAACCTCACCCATGAAGGGACCAGAGATCATCCCATGAAGGGACCAGAGATCATCCCATGAAGGGACCAGAGATCATCCCATGAAGGGACCAGAGATCATCCCATGAGGGGACCAGAGATCATCCCATGAGGGGACCAGAGATCATCCCATGAGGGGACAAGAGATCATCCCATGAGGGGACAAGAGATCATCCCATGAGGGGACAAGAGATCATCCCATGAGGGGACAAGAGATCATCCCATGAGGGGACAAGAGATCATCCCATGAGGGGACAAGAGATCATCCCATGAGGGGACAAGAGATCATCCCATGAAGGGACCAGAGCATCACAGCACTCAAATTAGAGGTATGCATGATCATCCTATGAAGGGACCAGGGCATCAGATCATCCCATGAAGGGACCAGGGCATCAGATCATCCCATGAAAGCACCAGGGCATCAGATCATCCCATGAAGGGACCAGGCCATCAGAGATCATCCCATGAAGGGACCAGGCCATCAGAGATCATCCCATGAAGGGACTAGAGCATCACAGCACTCAAATTAGAGGTATGCATGATCATCCTATGAAGGGACCTGGGCATCAGATCATCCCATGAAGGGACCAGGGCATCAGATCATCCCATGAAGGGACCAGGGCATCAGATCATCCCATGAAGGGACCAGGCCATCAGAGATCATCCCACGAAGGGACCAGGCCATCAGAGATCATCCCATGAAGGGACCAGGCCATCAGAGATCATCCCATGAAGGGACCAGGGCATCACAGCACTCAGATTAGTGGTATACAAGATCATCCCATGAAGGGAACAGTGCAGAGTTCATCCCATGAACGGACAAGTGCATCAGAGATAATCAATTGAAGGGACAAGTGCATCAGAGATAATCCATTGAAGGGACAAGTGCATCAGAGATAATCCATTGAAGGGACCAGAGATAATCCATTGAAGGGACCAGAGATCATCCCATGAAGGGACCAGAGATCATCCCATGAAGGGACCAGAGATCATCCCATGAAGGGACCAGAGATCATCCCATGAAGGGACCAGAGATCATCCCATGAAGGGACCTGAGATCATCCCATGAAGGGACCTGAGATCATCCCATGAAGGGACCAGAGCATCAGAGATCATCCTATGACGGGACCAGAGCATCAGAGATCATCCTATGACGGGACCAGAGCATCAGAGATCATCCCATGAAGGGACCAGTGCATCACAGCACTCATGCAAGATCACATGAAGGAACCAGTGCATCAAAGATCATCCCATGAAGGGACCAGTGCATCAAAGATCATCCCATGAAGGGACCAGTGCATCAAAGATCATCCCATGAAGGGACCAGCGCATCAGATTTCATCCCATTAAGCGACCAGCGCATCAGAGGTCATCCCATTAAAGGACCAGCGCATCAGAGATCATCCCATAAAGGGACCAGCGCATCAAAGATCATCCCATGAAGGGACCAGATCATGAAAGATCATCCCATGAAGGGACCAGCGCATTAACGATCATCCCATGAAGGGACCAGTGCATCAAAGATCACCCCATGAAGGGACCAGTGCATCAAAGATCATCCCATGAAGGGACCAGTGCATCACAGCACTCCGATTAGAGGTATGCAAGATAATTCCATGAAAAGACCAGTGCATCAGAGATCCTCCCATGAAGGGACCACAGCACTCAGATTAGAGGTATGCAAGCTCATCCCATGAAGCGACCAGTGAATCAGATCATCCCATGAAGGGACCAGTGCATCGGAGATCATCCCATGAAGGGACCAATGCAGAGATCATTCCATGAAGTGACCAGCGCATCAAAGATCACCCCATGAAGGGACCAGCGAAGGGACCAGCTCATCAAAGATCATCCCATGAAGGGACCAGCGCATCAAAGATCATCCCATGAAGGTACCAGTGCATCAAAGATCATGCCATGAAGGGACCAGCGCATCAAAGATCATCCCATGAAGGGACCACCAGCGCATTAAAGATCATCCCATGAAGGGACCAGCACATCAAAGATCATCCCATGAAGGGACCAGTGCATCAAAGATCATCCCATGAAGGGACCAGTGCATCAAAGATCATCCCATGAAGGGAGCAGTGCATCGAGGATCATCCCATGAAGGGACCAGCGCATCACAGCACTCAGATTAGTGGTATATAAGATCATCCTTTGAAAGGACCAGACAATCCCATGAAGGCACCAGAGCATCACAGCACTCAGATTAGTGGTATACAAGATCCCATGAAGGGACCAGACATCATCCCATGAAGGGGACCAGTGCATCAGAGATCATCCCATGAAGGGACCAGCGCATCAAAGATCATCCCATGAAGGGACCAGTGCATCAAAAATCATCCCATGAAGGGCCCAGCGCATCAAAGATCATCCCATGAAGGGACCAGTGCATCAAAATCGGCCCCTGGAGGGACCAGTGCATCAAAATCGTCCCATGAAGGGACCAGTGCATCAAAATCATTCCATGACGGGACCAGTGCATCAAAATCGTCCCATGAAGGGACCAGTGCATCACAGCACTCAAATTAGAGGTATGCAAGATCATCCCATGAAGGGACCAGTGCATCAGAGATCATCCCATGAAGGGACCAGTGCAGAGATCATCCCATGAAGGGACCAGTGCAGAGATCATCCCATGAAGGGACCAGTGCAGAGATCATCCCATGAAGGGACCAGTGCAGAGATCATCCCATGAAGGGACCAGTGCATCACAGCACTCACATTAGAGGTATGCAAGATCATCCCATAAAGGGACCAGTGCATGAGAGATCATCCCATGAAGGGACCAGAGATCATCCCATGAAGGGACCAGAGATCATCCCATGAAGGGACCAGAGATCATCCCATGAAGGGACCAGAGATTATCCCATGAAGGGACCAGAGATCATCCCATGAAGGGACCAGAGATCATCCCATGTAGGGACCAGAGCATCACAGCACTCAGATTAGAGGTATGCAAGATTATCCCTTGAAGGGGCCAGCGCAGAGATCATCCCATGAAGGGACCAGAGATCATCCGAGATCATCCCATGAAGGGACCAGAGATCATCCCATGAAGGGACCAGAGATCATCCCATGAAGGGACCAGAGATCATCCCATGAAGGGACCAGAGATCATCCCATGAGGGGACCAGAGATCATCCCATGAGGGGACAAGAGATCATCCCATGAAGGGACCAGAGCATCACAGCACTCAAATTAGAGGTATGCATGATCATCCTATGAAGGGACCAGGGCATCAGATCATCCCATGAAGGGACCAGGGCATCAGATCATCCCATGAAGGGACCAGGGCATCAGATCATCCCATGAAGGGACCAGGCCATCAGAGATCATCCCATGAAGGGACCAGGCCATCAGAGATCATCCCATGAAGGGACCAGGGCATCACAGCACTCAGATTAGTGGTATACAAGATCATCCCATGAAGGGAACAGTGCAGAGTTCATCCCATGAACGGACAAGTGCATCAGAGATAATCCATTGAAGGGACAAGTGCATCAGAGATAATCCATTGAAGGGACAAGTGCATCTGAGATAATCCATTGAAGGGACAAGTGCATCAGAGATAATCCATTGAAGGGACCAGAGATAATCTATTGAAGGGACCAGAGATCATCCCATGAATGGACCAGAGATCATCCCATGAAGGGACCAGAGATCATCCCATGAAGGGACCAGAGATCATCCCATGAAGGGACCAGAGATCATCCCATGAAGGGACCAGAGATCATCCCATGAAGGCACCAGAGATCATCCCATGAAGGGACCTGAGATCATCCCACGAAGGGACCAGAGCATCAGAGATCATCCTATGACGGGACCAGAGCATCAGAGATCATCCCATGAAGGGACCAGTGCATCACAGCACTCATGCAAGATCCCATGAAGGAACCAGTGCATCAAAGATCATCCCATTAAGGCACCAGTGCATCAGAGATCATCCCATTAAGGCACCAGCGCATCAGAGATCATCCCATAAAGGGACTAGCGCATCAGAGATCATCCCATGAAGGGACCAGAGCATCACTGCACTCAGATTAGTGGTATGCAAGATCATCCCGTGAAGGTACCAGACATCATCCCATGAAGGGGACCAGACATCATCCCATGAAGGGACCAGCGCATCAAAGATCATCCCATGAAGGGACCAGATCATGAAAGATCATCCCATGAAGGGACCAGCGCATTAACGATCATCCCATGAAGGGACCAGTGCATCAAAGATCATCCCATGAAGGGACCAGTGCATCAAAGATCATCCCATGAAGGGACCAGTGCATCACTGCACTCAGATTAGAGGTATGCAAGATCATCCCATGAAGGGACCAGTGCATCACAGCACTCCGATTAGAGGTATGCAAGATAATCCCATGAAAAGACCAGTGCATCAGAGATCATCTCATGAAGGGACCAGTGCATCAGAGATCATCCCATGAAGGGACCAGTGCATCACAGCACTCAGATTAGCGGTATGCAAGATCATCCCATGAAGCGACCAGTGCATCAGAGATCATCCCATGAAGGGACCAGTGCATCGGAAATCATCCCATGAAGGGACCAGTGGATCAGAGCTCATCCCATTAAGAAACCAGAGCTCATCCCATGAAGGGACCAGAGCTCCTCCCAGGAAGGGACCAGAGCTCCTCCCAGGAAGGGACCAGAGCTCCTCCCAGGAAGGGACCAGAGCTCCTCCCATGAAGGGACCAGAGCTCATCCCATGAAGGGACCAGAGCTCATCCCATGAAGGGACCAGAGCTCATCCCATGAAGGGACCAGAGCTCATCCCATGAAGGGACCAGAGCTCATCCCATGAAGGGACCAGAGCTCATCCCATGAAGGGACCAGAGCATCACAGCACTCAACTTAGAGGTATGCAAGATCATTCCATGAAAGGACCAGCGCAGAGATCATCCCATGAAGGGACCAGCGAATCAGAGATCATCCCATGAAGGAACCAGCGCATCAGAGATCATCCCATGAAGGGACCGGCGCATCAGAGATCATCCCATGAAGGGACCAGCGCATCAAAGATCATCCCATGAAGGGACCAGCGCATCAAAGATCATCCCATGAAGGGACCAGCGCATCAAAGATCATCCCATGAAGGGACCAGTGCAGAGATCATCCCATGAAGGGACCAGTGCATCAGAGATCATCCCATGAAGGGACCAGTGCATCAGAGATCATCCCATGAAGAGAAGAGTGCATCAGAGATCATCCCATGAAGAGACCAGTGCATCAGAGATCATCCCATGAAGAGACCAGTGCATCAAAGATCACCCCATGAAGGGACCAGTGCATCAGAGATCATCCCATTAAGGGACCAGTGCATCAGAGATCATCCCATGAAGGGACCAGTGCATCAGAGATCATCCCATATAGAGAACAGTGCATCAGAGATCATCCCATGAAGGGACCAGTGCATCAAAGATCACCCCATGAAGGGACCAGCGAAGGGACCAGCGCATCAAAGATGATACCATGCAGGGACCAGTGCATCAGAGATCATCCCGTGAAGGGACCAGTGCATCACAGCCCTCAGATTAGACGTATGCAAGATCAGCCCATGAAGGGACCAGTGCATCAAAGACCATCCCATGAAGGGACCAGTGCAAAGATCATCCCAATAAGGGACCAACGCATCAAAGATCATCCAATGAAGAGACCAGCGCATCAAAGATCATCCAATGAAGGGACCAGCGCATCAAAGATCATCCCATGAAGGGACCAGCGCATCAAAGATCATCCCATGAAGGGACAAGAGATCATCCCATGAAGGGACTAGTGCATCAGAGATCATCCCATGAAGGGATCAGTGCATCAACGCTCTTCCCATGAAGGGACCAGTGCATCAACGCTCTTCCCATGAAGGGACCAGTGCATCAACGATCATCCCATGTAGGGACCAGTGCACCAACGATCATCCCATTCAGGGACCAGTGCATCAACGATCATCCCATGTAGGGACCAGTGCATCACAGCACTCCGATTAAAGGTATGCAAGATCATCCCATGAAGGGACCAGTGCATCAGAGATGATCCCATGAAGGGACCAGCGCATCTGATCATCCCATGAAGGGACCAGCGCATCAAAGATCATCCCATGAAGGGACCAGCGCATCAAAGATCATCCCATGAAGGGACCAGCGCATCAAAAAATATCCCATGAAGGACCAGCGCATCAAAGATCATCCCATGAATGGTTCAGTGCATCAAAGATCATCCCATTAAGGGACCAGCGCATCAAAGATCATCCCATGAAGGGACTAGCGCATTAAAGATCATCCCATGAAGGGACCAACGCCTCAAAGTACATCCCATGAAGGGACCAGTACCTCAAAGTACATCCCATGAAGGGACCAGCGCATCAGAGATCGTCCCATGAAGGGACCAGTGCATCAGAGCACTCAAATTAGAGGTATGCAAGATCATCCCATGAAGGGACCAGTGCAGAGATCATACCATGAAGGGACCAGTGCATCAGAGATCATCCCATGAAGGAACCAGGGCATCAGAGATCATCCCATGAAGGAACCAGGGCATCAGAGATCATCCCATGAAGGGACCAGGGCAAGCGTCAACCCATGAAGGTACCAGGGCAAGGGTCATCCCATGAAGGTACCACGGCAAGGGTCATCCCATGAAGGTACCAATGCATCAAAGATCATCGTATGAAGGGACCAGGGCAAGGATCATCCTATTAAGGGACCAGTGCATCAAAGACCATCCCACGAAGGGACCAGTGCATCAAAGACCATCCCATGAAGGGACCAGTGCATCAAAGACCATCCCATGAAGGGACCAGTGCATCAAAGACCATCCCATGAAGGGACCAGCGCATCGAGGATCATCCCATGAAGGGACCAGAGCATCTAGGATCATCCCATGAAGGGACCAACAAAGAGACCAACGCATCAAAGATCCCATGAAGGGACCAATGCAGAGATCATTCCATGAAGTGACCAGCGCATCAAAGATCACCCCATGAAGGGACCAGCGAAGGGACCAGCTCATCAAAGATCATCCCATGAATGGACCAGCGCATCAAAGATCATCCCATGAAGGTACCAGTGCATCAAAGATCATGCCATGAAGGGACCAGCCCATCAAAGATCATCCCATGAAGGGACCAGAGCATCACTGCACTCAGATTAATGGTATGCAAGATCATCCCGTGAAGGTACCAGACATCATCCCATGAAGGGGACCAGCCATCATCCCATGAAGGGACCAGCGCATCAAAGATCATCCCATGAAGGGACCAGATCATGAAAGATCATCCCATGAAGGGACCAGCGCATTAACGATCATCCCATGAAGGGACCCGTGCATCAAAGATCATCCCATGAAGGGACCAGTGCATCACAGCACTCAGATTAGAGGTATGCAAGATCATCCCATGAAGGGACCAGTGCATCACAGCACTCCGATTAGAGGTATGCAAGATAATCCCATGAAAAGACCAGTGCATCAGAGATCATCTCATGAAGGGACCAGTGCATCAGAGATCATCCCATGAAGGGACCAGTGCATCACAGCACTCAGATTAGGGGTATGCAAGATCATCCCATGAAGCGACCAGTGCATCAGAGATCATCCCATGAAGGGACCAGTGCATCGGAAATCATCCCATGAAGGGACCAGTGGATCAGAGCTCATCCCATTAAGAAACCAGAGCTCATCCCATGAAGGGACCAGAGCTCCTCCCATGAAGGGACCAGAGCTCCTCCCAGGAAGGGACCAGAGCTCCTCCCAGGAAGGGACCAGAGCTCCTCCCAGGAAGGGACCAGAGCTCATCCCATGAAGGGACCAGAGCTCATCCCATGAAGGGACCAGAGCTCATCCCATGAAGGGACCAGAGCTCATCCCATGAAGGGACCAGAGCTCATCCCATGAAGGGACCAGAGCTCATCCCATGAAGGGACCAGAGCATCACAGCACTCAACTTAGAGGTATGCAAGATCATTCCATGAAAGGACCAGCGCAGAGATCATCCCATGAAGGGACCAGCGAATCAGAGATCATCCCATGAAGGGACCAGCGCATCACAGCACTCAACTTAGAGGTATGCAAGATCATTCCATGAAAGGACCAGCGCAGAGATCATCCCATGAAGGGACCAGCGAATCAGAGATCATCCCATGAAGGGACCAGCGCATCAGAGATCATCCCATGAAGGGACCGGCGCATCAGAGATCATCCCATGAAGGGACCAGCGCATCAAAGATCATCCCATGAAGGGACCAGCGCATCAAAGATCATCCCATGAAGGGACCAGTGCAGAGATCATCCCATGAAGGGACCAGTGCATCAGAGATCATCCCATGAAGGGACCAGTGCATCAGAGATCATCCCATGAAGAGAAGAGTGCATCAGAGATCATCCCATGAAGAGACCAGTGCATCAGAGATCATCCCATGAAGAGACCAGTGCATCAAAGATCACCCCATGAAGGGACCAGTGCATCACAGCACTCAGATTAGAGATATGCAAGATCATCCAATGAAGGGACCAGTACATCAGAGATCATCCCATTAAGGGACCAGTGCATCAGAGATCATCCCATGAAGGGACCAGTGCATCAGAGATCATCCCATGAAGGGACCAGTGCATCAGAGATCATCCCATGAAGAGAACAGTGCATCAGAGATCATCCCATGAAGGGACCAGTGCATCAAAGATCACCCCATGAAGGGACCAGCGAAGGGACCAGCGCATCAAAGATGATACCATGCAGGGACCAGTGCATCAGAGATCATCCCGTGAAGGGACCAGTGCATCACAGCCCTCAGATTAGACGTATGCAAGATCAGCCCATGAAGGGACCAGTGCATCAAAGACCATCCCATGAAGGGACCAGTGCAAAGATCATCCCATGAAGGGACCAACGCATCAAAGATCATCAAATGAAGGGACCAGCGCATCAAAGATCATCCAATGAAGGGACCAGCGCATCAAAGATCATCCCATGAAGGGACCAGCGCATCAAAGATCATCCCATGAAGGGACAAGAGATCATCCCATGAAGGGACTAGTGCATCAAAGATCATCCCATGAAGGGATCAGTGCATCAACGCTCTTCCCATGAAGGGACCAGTGCATCAACGCTCTTCCCATGAAGGGACCAGTGCATCAACGATCATCCCATGTAGGGACCAGTGCACCAACGATCATCCCATTCAGGGACCAGTGCATCAACGATCATCCCATGTAGGGACCAGTGCATCACAGCACTCCGATTAAAGGTATGCAAGATCATCCCATGAAGGGACCAGTGCATCAGAGATGATCAAATGAAGGGACCAGCGCATCAAAGATCATCCCATGAAGGGACCAGCGCATCAAAGATCATCCCATGAAGGGACCAGCATATCAAAAAATATCCCATGAAGGACCAGCGCATCAAAGATCATCCCATGAATGGTTCAGTGCATCAAAGATCATCCCATTAAGGGACCAGCGCATCAAAGATCATCCCATGAAGGGACTAGCGCATTAAAGATCATCCCATGAAGGGACCAATGCCTCAAAGTACATCCCATGAAGGGACCAGTACCTCAAAGTACATCCCATGAAGGGACCAGCGCATCAGAGATCGTCCCATGAAGGGACCAGTGCATCAGAGCACTCAAATTAGAGGTATGCAAGATCATCCCATGAAGGGACCAGTGCAGAGATCATACCATGAAGGGACCAGTGCATCAGAGATCATCCCATGAAGGAAGCAGGGCATCAGAGATCATCCCATGAAGGAACCAGGGCATCAGAGATCATCCCATGAAGGGACCAGGGCAAGGGTCAACCCATGAAGGTACCAGGGCAAGGGTCATCCCATGAAGGTACCACGGCAAGGGTCATCCCATGAAGGTACCAGTGCATCAAAGATCATCCTATGAAGGGACCAGGGCAAGGATCATCCTATTAAGGGACCAGTGCATCAAAGACCATCCCATGAAGGGACCAGTGCATCAAAGACCATCCCATGAAGGGACCAGTGCATCAAAGACCATCCCATGAAGGGACCAGTGCATCAAAGACCATCCCATGAAGGGACCAGCGCATCGAGGATCATCCCATGAAGGGACCAGAGCATCTAGGATCATCCCATGAAGGGACCAACAAAGAGACCAACGCATCAAAGATCCCATGAAGGGACCAATGCAGAGATCATTCCATGAAGTGACCAGCGCATCAAAGATCACCCCATGAAGGGACCAGCGAAGGGACCAGCTCATCAAAGATCATCCCATGAAGGGACCAGCGCATCAAAGATCATCCCATGAAGGTACCAGTGCATCAAAGATCATGCCATGAAGGGACCAGCCCATCAAAGATCATCCCATGAAGGGACCACCAGCGCATTAAAGATCATCCCATGAAGGGACCAGCACATCAAAGATGATACCATGCAGGGACCAGTGCATCAGAGATCATCCCGTGAAGGGACCAGTGCATCACAGCCCTCAGATTAGACGTATGCAAGATCAGCCCATGAAGGGACCAGTGCATCAAAGACCATCCCATGAAGGGACCAGTGCAAAGATCATCCCATGAAGGGACCAACGCATCAAAGATCATCAAATGAAGGGACCAGCGCATCAAAGATCATCCAATGAAGGGACCAGCGCATCAAAGATCATCCCATGAAGGGACCAGCGCATCAAAGATCATCCCATGAAGGGACAAGAGATCATCCCATGAAGGGACTAGTGCATCAAAGATCATCCCATGAAGGGATCAGTGCATCAACGCTCTTCCCATGAAGGGACCAGTGCATCAACGCTCTTCCCATGAAGGGACCAGTGCATCAACGATCATCCCATGTAGGGACCAGTGCACCAACGATCATCCCATTCAGGGACCAGTGCATCAACGATCATCCCATGTAGGGACCAGTGCATCACAGCACTCCGATTAAAGGTATGCAAGATCATCCCATGAAGGGACCAGTGCATCAGAGATGATCAAATGAAGGGACCAGCGCATCAAAGATCATCCCATGAAGGGACCAGCGCATCAAAGATCATCCCATGAAGGGACCAGCATATCAAAAAATATCCCATGAAGGACCAGCGCATCAAAGATCATCCCATGAATGGTTCAGTGCATCAAAGATCATCCCATTAAGGGACCAGCGCATCAAAGATCATCCCATGAAGGGACTAGCGCATTAAAGATCATCCCATGAAGGGACCAATGCCTCAAAGTACATCCCATGAAGGGACCAGTACCTCAAAGTACATCCCATGAAGGGACCAGCGCATCAGAGATCGTCCCATGAAGGGACCAGTGCATCAGAGCACTCAAATTAGAGGTATGCAAGATCATCCCATGAAGGGACCAGTGCAGAGATCATACCATGAAGGGACCAGTGCATCAGAGATCATCCCATGAAGGAAGCAGGGCATCAGAGATCATCCCATGAAGGAACCAGGGCATCAGAGATCATCCCATGAAGGGACCAGGGCAAGGGTCAACCCATGAAGGTACCAGGGCAAGGGTCATCCCATGAAGGTACCACGGCAAGGGTCATCCCATGAAGGTACCAGTGCATCAAAGATCATCCTATGAAGGGACCAGGGCAAGGATCATCCTATTAAGGGACCAGTGCATCAAAGACCATCCCATGAAGGGACCAGTGCATCAAAGACCATCCCATGAAGGGACCAGTGCATCAAAGACCATCCCATGAAGGGACCAGTGCATCAAAGACCATCCCATGAAGGGACCAGCGCATCGAGGATCATCCCATGAAGGGACCAGAGCATCTAGGATCATCCCATGAAGGGACCAACAAAGAGACCAACGCATCAAAGATCCCATGAAGGGACCAATGCAGAGATCATTCCATGAAGTGACCAGCGCATCAAAGATCACCCCATGAAGGGACCAGCGAAGGGACCAGCTCATCAAAGATCATCCCATGAAGGGACCAGCGCATCAAAGATCATCCCATGAAGGTACCAGTGCATCAAAGATCATGCCATGAAGGGACCAGCCCATCAAAGATCATCCCATGAAGGGACCACCAGCGCATTAAAGATCATCCCATGAAGGGACCAGCACATCAAAGATCATCCCATGAAGGGACCAGTGCATCAAAGATCATCCCATGAAGGAGCCAGTGCATCAAAGATCATCCCATGAAGGGAGCAGTGCATCGAGGATCATCCCATGAAGGGAGCAGCGCATCACAGCACTCAGATTAGTGGTATATAAGATCATCCTTTGAAAGGACCAGACAATCCCATGAAGGCACCAGAGCATCACAGCACTCAGATTAGTGGTATACAAGATCCCATGAAGGGACCAGACATCATCCCATGAAGGGGACCAGTGCATCAGAGATCATCCCATGAAGGGATCAGCGCATCAAAGATCATCCCATGAAGGGACCAGTGCATCAAAAATCATCCCATGAAGGGACCAGTGCATCAAAGATCATCCCATGAAGGGACCAGCACATCAAAGATCATCCCATGAAGGGACCAGTGCATCAAAATCGGCCCCTGGAGGGACCAGTGCATCAAAATCGTCCCATGAAGGGACCAGTGCATCAAAATCATCCCATGAAGGGACCAGTGCATCAAAATCGTCCCATGAAGGGACCAGTGCATCACAGCACTCAAATTAGAGGTATGCAAGATCATCCCATGAAGGGACCAGTGCATCAGAGATCATCCCATGAAGGGACCAGTGCAGAGATCATCCCATGAAGGGACCAGTGCAGAGATCATCCCATGAAGGGACCAGTGCAGAGATAATCCCATGAAGGGACCAGGGCATCACAGCACTCACATTAGAGGTATGCAAGATCATCCCATAAAGGGACCAGTGCATGAGAGATCATCCCATGAAGGGACCAGAGATCATCCCATGAAGGGACCAGAGATCATCCCATGAAGGGACCAGAGATCATCCCATGAAGGGACCAGAGATCATCCCATGAAGGCACCAGAGATCATCCCATGAAGGCACCAGAGATCATCCCATGAAGGGACCTGAGATCATCCCACGAAGGGACCAGAGCATCAGAGATCATCCTATGACGGGACCAGAGCATCAGAGATCATCCCATGAAGGGACCAGTGCATCACAGCACTCATGCAAGATCCCATGAAGGAACCAGTGCATCAAAGATCATCCCATTAAGTCACCAGTGCATCAGAGATCATCCCATTAAGGCACCAGCGCATCAGAGATCATCCCATAAAGGGACTAGCGCATCAGAGATCATCCCATGAAGGGACCAGAGCATCACTGCACTCAGATTAGTGGTATGCAAGATCATCCCGTGAAGGTACCAGACATCATCCCATGAAGGGGACCAGACATCATCCCATGAAGGGACCAGCGCATCAAAGATCATCCCATGAAGGGACCAGATCATGAAAGATCATCCCATGAAGGGACCAGCGCATTAACGATCATCCCATGAAGGGACCAGTGCATCAAAGATCATCCCATGAAGGGACCAGTGCATCACTGCACTCAGATTAGAGGTATGCAAGATCATCCCATGAAGGGACCAGTGCATCACAGCACTCCGATTAGAGGTATGCAAGATAATCCCATGAAAAGACCAGTGCATCAGAGATCATCTCATGAAGGGACCAGTGCATCAGAGATCATCCCATGAAGGGACCAGTGCATCACAGCACTCAGATTAGGGGTATGCAAGATCATCCCATGAAGCGACCAGTGCATCAGAGATCATCCCATGAAGGGACCAGTGCATCGGAAATCATCCCATGAAGGGACCAGTGGATCAGAGCTCATCCCATTAAGAAACCAGAGCTCATCCCATGAAGGGACCAGAGCTCCTCCCAGGAAGGGACCAGAGCTCCTCCCAGGAAGGGACCAGAGCTCCTCCCAGGAAGGGACCAGAGCTCCTCCCAGGAAGGGACCAGAGCTCATCCCATGAAGGGACCAGAGCTCATCCCATGAAGGGACCAGAGCTCATCCCATGAAGGGACCAGAGCTCATCCCATGAAGGGACCAGAGCTCATCCCATGAAGGGACCAGAGCTCATCCCATGAAGGGACCAGAGCATCACAGCACTCAACTTAGAGGTATGCAAGATCATTCCATGAAAGGACCAGCGCAGAGATCATCCCATGAAGGGACCAGCGAATCAGAGATCATCCCATGAAGGAACCAGCGCATCAGAGATCATCCCATGAAGGGACCGGCGCATCAGAGATCATCCCATGAAGGGACCAGCGCATCAAAGATCATCCCATGAAGGGACCAGCGCATCAAAGATCATCCCATGAAGGGACCAGCGCATCAAAGATCATCCCATGAAGGGACCAGTGCAGAGATCATCCCATGAAGGGACCAGTGCATCAGAGATCATCCCATGAAGGGACCAGTGCATCAGAGATCATCCCATGAAGAGAAGAGTGCATCAGAGATCATCCCATGAAGAGACCAGTGCATCAGAGATCATCCCATGAAGAGACCAGTGCATCAAAGATCACCCCATGAAGGGACCAGTGCATCAGAGATCATCCCATTAAGGGACCAGTGCATCAGAGATCATCCCATGAAGGGACCAGTGCATCAGAGATCATCCCATATAGAGAACAGTGCATCAGAGATCATCCCATGAAGGGACCAGTGCATCAAAGATCACCCCATGAAGGGACCAGCGAAGGGACCAGCGCATCAAAGATGATACCATGCAGGGACCAGTGCATCAGAGATCATTTCGTGAAGGGACCAGTGCATCACAGCCCTCAGATTAGACGTATGCAAGATCAGCCCATGAAGGGACCAGTGCATCAAAGACCATCCCATGAAGGGACCAGTGCAAAGATCATCCCAATAAGGGACCAACGCATCAAAGATCATCCAATGAAGAGACCAGCGCATCAAAGATCATCCAATGAAGGGACCAGCGCATCAAAGATCATCCCATGAAGGGACCAGCGCATCAAAGATCATCCCATGAAGGGACAAGAGATCATCCCATGAAGGGACTAGTGCATCAGAGATCATCCCATGAAGGGATCAGTGCATCAACGCTCTTCCCATGAAGGGACCAGTGCATCAACGCTCTTCCCATGAAGGGACCAGTGCATCAACGATCATCCCATGTAGGGACCAGTGCACCAACGATCATCCCATTCAGGGACCAGTGCATCAACGATCATCCCATGTAGGGACCAGTGCATCACAGCACTCCGATTAAAGGTATGCAAGATCATCCCATGAAGGGACCAGTGCATCAGAGATGATCCCATGAAGGGACCAGCGCATCTGATCATCCCATGAAGGGACCAGCGCATCAAAGATCATCCCATGAAGGGACCAGCGCATCAAAGATTATCCCATGAAGGGACCAGCGCATCAAAAAATATCCCATGAAGGACCAGCGCATCAAAGATCATCCCATGAATGGTTCAGTGCATCAAAGATCATCCCATTAAGGGACCAGCGCATCAAAGATCATCCCATGAAGGGACTAGCGCATTAAAGATCATCCCATGAAGGGACCAACGCCTCAAAGTACATCCCATGAAGGGACCAGTACCTCAAAGTACATCCCATGAAGGGACCAGCGCATCAGAGATCGTCCCATGAAGGGACCAGTGCATCAGAGCACTCAAATTAGAGGTATGCAAGATCATCCCATGAAGGGACCAGTGCAGAGATCATACCATGAAGGGACCAGTGCATCAGAGATCATCCCATGAAGGAACCAGGGCATCAGAGATCATCCCATGAAGGAACCAGGGCATCAGAGATCATCCCATGAAGGGACCAGGGCAAGCGTCAACCCATGAAGGTACCAGGGCAAGGGTCATCCCATGAAGGTACCACGGCAAGGGTCATCCCATGAAGGTACCAATGCATCAAAGATCATCGTATGAAGGGACCAGGGCAAGGATCATCCTATTAAGGGACCAGTGCATCAAAGACCATCCCACGAAGGGACCAGTGCATCAAAGACCATCCCATGAAGGGACCAGTGCATCAAAGACCATCCCATGAAGGGACCAGTGCATCAAAGACCATCCCATGAAGGGACCAGCGCATCGAGGATCATCCCATGAAGGGACCAGAGCATCTAGGATCATCCCATGAAGGGACCAACAAAGAGACCAACGCATCAAAGATCCCATGAAGGGACCAATGCAGAGATCATTCCATGAAGTGACCAGCGCATCAAAGATCACCCCATGAAGGGACCAGCGAAGGGACCAGCTCATCAAAGATCATCCCATGAATGGACCAGCGCATCAAAGATCATCCCATGAAGGTACCAGTGCATCAAAGATCATGCCATGAAGGGACCAGCCCATCAAAGATCATCCCATGAAGGGACCAGAGCATCACTGCACTCAGATTAATGGTATGCAAGATCATCCCGTGAAGGTACCAGACATCATCCCATGAAGGGGACCAGCCATCATCCCATGAAGGGACCAGCGCATCAAAGATCATCCCATGAAGGGACCAGATCATGAAATATCATCCCATGAAGGGACCAGCGCATTAACGATCATCCCATGAAGGGACCCGTGCATCAAAGATCATCCCATGAAGGGACCAGTGCATCACAGCACTCAGATTAGAGGTATGCAAGATCATCCCATGAAGGGACCAGTGCATCACAGCACTCCGATTAGAGGTATGCAAGATAATCCCATGAAAAGACCAGTGCATCAGAGATCATCTCATGAAGGGACCAGTGCATCAGAGATCATCCCATGAAGGGACCAGTGCATCACAGCACTCAGATTAGGGGTATGCAAGATCATCCCATGAAGCGACCAGTGCATCAGAGATCATCCCATGAAGGGACCAGTGCATCGGAAATCATCCCATGAAGGGACCAGTGGATCAGAGCTCATCCCATTAAGAAACCAGAGCTCATCCCATGAAGGGACCAGAGCTCCTCCCATGAAGGGACCAGAGCTCCTCCCAGGAAGGGACCAGAGCTCCTCCCAGGAAGGGACCAGAGCTCCTCCCAGGAAGGGACCAGAGCTCATCCCATGAAGGGACCAGAGCTCATCCCATGAAGGGACCAGAGCTCATCCCATGAAGGGACCAGAGCTCATCCCATGAAGGGACCAGAGCTCATCCCATGAAGGGACCAGAGCATCACAGCACTCAACTTAGAGGTATGCAAGATCATTCCATGAAAGGACCAGCGCAGAGATCATCCCATGAAGGGACCAGCGAATCAGAGATCATCCCATGAAGGGACCAGCGCATCACAGCACTCAACTTAGAGGTATGCAAGATCATTCCATGAAAGGACCAGCGCAGAGATCATCCCATGAAGGGACCAGCGAATCAGAGATCATCCCATGAAGGGACCAGCGCATCAGAGATCATCCCATGAAGGGACCGGCGCATCAGAGATCATCCGATGAAGGGACCAGCGCATCAAAGATCATCCCATGAAGGGACCAGCGCATCAAAGATCATCCCATGAAGGGACCAGTGCAGAGATCATCCCATGAAGGGACCAGTGCATCAGAGATCATCCCATGAAGGGACCAGTGCATCAGAGATCATCCCATGAAGAGAAGAGTGCATCAGAGATCATCCCATGAAGAGACCAGTGCATCAGAGATCATCCCATGAAGAGACCAGTGCATCAAAGATCACCCCATGAAGGGACCAGTGCATCACAGCACTCAGATTAGAGATATGCAAGATCATCCAATGAAGGGACCAGTACATCAGAGATCATCCCATTAAGGGACCAGTGCATCAGAGATCATCCCATGAAGGGACCAGTGCATCAGAGATCATCCCATGAAGGGACCAGTGCATCAGAGATCATCCCATGAAGAGAACAGTGCATCAGAGATCATCCCATGAAGGGACCAGTGCATCAAAGATCACCCCATGAAGGGACCAGCGAAGGGACCAGCGCATCAAAGATGATACCATGCAGGGACCAGTGCATCAGAGATCATCCCGTGAAGGGACCAGTGCATCACAGCCCTCAGATTAGACGTATGCAAGATCAGCCCATGAAGGGACCAGTGCATCAAAGACCATCCCATGAAGGGACCAGTGCAAAGATCATCCCATGAAGGGACCAACGCATCAAAGATCATCAAATGAAGGGACCAGCGCATCAAAGATCATCCAATGAAGGGACCAGCGCATCAAAGATCATCCCATGAAGGGACCAGCGCATCAAAGATCATCCCATGAAGGGACAAGAGATCATCCCATGAAGGGACTAGTGCATCAAAGATCATCCCATGAAGGGATCAGTGCATCAACGCTCTTCCCATGAAGGGACCAGTGCATCAACGCTCTTCCCATGAAGGGACCAGTGCATCAACGATCATCCCATGTAGGGACCAGTGCACCAACGATCATCCCATTCAGGGACCAGTGCATCAACGATCATCCCATGTAGGGACCAGTGCATCACAGCACTCCGATTAAAGGTATGCAAGATCATCCCATGAAGGGACCAGTGCATCAGAGATGATCAAATGAAGGGACCAGCGCATCAAAGATCATCCCATGAAGGGACCAGCGCATCAAAGTTCATCCCATGAAGGGACCAGCATATCAAAAAATATCCCATGAAGGACCAGCGCATCAAAGATCATCCCATGAATGGTTCAGTGCATCAAAGATCATCCCATTAAGGGACCAGCGCATCAAAGATCATCCCATGAAGGGACTAGCGCATTAAAGATCATCCCATGAAGGGACCAACGCCTCAAAGTACATCCCATGAAGGGACCAGTACCTCAAAGTACATCCCATGAAGGGACCAGCGCATCAGAGATCGTCCCATGAAGGGACCAGTGCATCAGAGCACTCAAATTAGAGGTATGCAAGATCATCCCATGAAGGGACCAGTGCAGAGATCATCCCATGAAGGGACCAGTGCATCAGAGATCATCCCATGAAGGGACGAGTGCATCAGAGATCATCCCATAAACGGACAAGTGCATCAAAGATCATCCCATGAAGGGACGAGTGCATCAAAGATCATCCCATGAAGGGACCAGTGCATCACAGCACTCAGATTAGAGGTATGCAAGGTCCCATGAAGGGACCAGTGCATCAGAGATCATCCCATGAAAGGACAAAGGGGCCAGGGATCATCCCATGAAGGGACAAGGGGACCAGAGATCATCCCATGAAGAGACCAGTGCATCAACCATCATCCCATGAAGGGACCAGTGCATCAACCATCATCCCATGAAGGGACCAGTGCATCAGAGATCATCCCATGGAGGGACCAGCGCATCAGAGATCATCCCATGAAGGGACCAGCGCATCAGAGATCATCCCATGAAGGGACCAGCGCATCAGAGATCATCCCATGAAGGGACGAGTGCATCAGAGATCATCCCATGAAGGGACGAGTGCATCAGAGATCATCCCATGAAGGGACGAGTGCATCAGAGATCATCCCATAAAGGGACCAGTGCATCAAACATCATCCCATGAAAGGACCAGTGCATCAAAGATCATCCCATGACGGGACCAGTGCATCAAAGCACTCAGATTAGAGGTATGCAAGATCCCATGAAGGGACCAGTGGAGAGATCCTCCCATGAAGGGATGAGTGCATCAGTGATCATCCAATGAAGGGACGAGTGCATCAGAGCTCATCCCATGAAGGGACCAGTGCATCAAAGACCATCCCATGAAGGGACCAGTGCAAAGATCATCCCACGAAGGTACCAGTGCATCACAGCACTCAGATTAGAGGTATGCAATATCATCCCTTGAAGAGACCAGTGCATCAGAGATCATCCCATGAATGGACCAGAGATACTCCCATGAAGGGACCAGAGATCATCCCATGAAGGGACCAGAGATCATCCCATGAAGGGACCAGAGATCATCCCATGAAGGGACGAGTGCATCAAAGATCATATCATGAGGGGAGCAGTGCATCAGAGATCATCCCATGAAGGGAGCAGTGCATCAGGGATCATCCCATGAATGGAGCAGTGCATCAGAGATCATCCCATGAAGGGAGCAGTGCATCAGAGATAATCCCATGAAGGGACCAGTGCATCAAAGTTCATCCCATGAAGGGACCAGTGCATCACAGCACTCAGATTAGAGGTATGCAAGATCACCCCATGAAGGGACCAGTGCAAAGATCATCCCTTGAAGGGACCAGTGCAAAGATCATCCCATGAAGGGACAAGTGCAAAGATCATCCCATGAAGGGACCAGTGCATCAGAGATCATCCCATGAAGGGACCAGTGCATCAGAGATCATCCCATGAAGGGACAAGTGCATCAGAGATCATCCCATTAAGGGACCAGTGCATCACAGCACTCAGATTTGAGGTATGCAAGATCATCCCATGAAGGGACCAGCCCAAAGATCATCCCATGAAGGGACCAGAGCATCAGAGATCATCCCATTAAGGGACCAGTGCATCAGATATCATCCCATTAAGGGACCAGCGCACCAAAGTTCATCTCATGAAGGGACCAGTGCACCAAAGATCATCCCATGAAGGGACCAGTGCACCAAAGATCATCACATGAAGGGACCAGTGCACCAAAGTTAATCTCATGAAGGGACGAGTGCACCAAAGATCATCCCATGAAGGGACCAGCGCATCAATGATCACCCCATGAAGGGACCAGCACATCAAAGATCATCCCATGAAGGGACCAGCGCATCGAGGATCATCCCATGAAGAGACCACTTCATCAGATATCATCCCATGAAGGGACCACTTCATCAGAGATCATCCCATGAAGGGACCACTTCATCAGAGTTCATCCCATGAAGGGACCACTTCATCAGAGATCATCCCATGAAGGGACCACTTCATCAGAGATCATCCCATGAAGGGACCACTTCATCAGAGATCATCCCATGAAGGGACCACTTCATCAGAGATCATCCCATGAAGGGACCAGTGCATCACAGCACTCAGTTTAGAGGTATGCAAGATCATCCCATGAAGGGACCAGTGCATCAGAGATCATCCCATGAACGGACCAGTGCATCAGAGATCATCCCATGAAGGGACCAGCGCATCAAAGATCATCCCATGAAGGGACCAGCGCATCAGATCATCTCATGAAGGGACAAGTGCATCAGATCATCCCATGAAGTGACGAGTGCATCAAAGATCATCCCATGAAGGGACGAGTGCATCAAAGATCATCCCATGAAGGGACCAGTGCATCACAGCCCTCAGTTTAGAGGTATGCAAGATCATCCCATGAAGGAACCAGTGCATCAGAGATCATCCCATGAACGGACCAGTGCATTAGAGATCATCCCATGAAGGGACCAGCGCATCAGAGATCATCCCATGAAGGGACCAGCGCATCAGATCATCTCATGAAGGGACGAGTGCATCAGATCATCCCATGAAGGGACCAGTGCATCAAAGATCATCCCATGAAGGGACCAGTGCATCAAAGATCATCCCATGAAGGGACGAGTGCATCAAAGATCATCCCATGAAGGGACCAGTGCATCACAGCACTTAGATTACAGGTATGCAAGATCCTATGAAGGGACGAGTGCATCGGAGGTCATCCCATGAAGGGACGAGTGCATCAGAGATCATCCCATGAAGGGACAAGTGCATCAGAGATCATCCCATGAAGGGACCAGTGCTTCAGGGATCATCCCATGAAGGGACCAGTGCTTCAGGGATCATCCCATGAAGGGACCAGTGCTTCAGGGATCATCCCATGAAGGGACCAGTGCTTCAGGGATCATCCCATGAAGGGACCAGTGCTACAGGGATCATCCCATGAAGGGACCACTTCATCAGAGATCATTCCATAAAGGTACCACTTCATCAGAGATCATCCCATGAAGGGACCAGTGCATCAGAGATCATCCCATGAAGGGACCAGCGCATCGGATCATCTCATGAAGGGACGAGTGCATCAGATCATCCCATGAAGTGACGAGTGCGTCAAAGATCATCCCATGAAGGGACGAGTGCATCAAAGATCATCCCATGAAGGGACGAGTACATCAAAGATCATCCCATGAAGGGACCAGTGCATCAAAGATCATCCCATGAAGGGACCAGTGCATCAGAGATCATCCCATGAAAGGGACCAGTGCATTAGAGATCATCCCATAAAAGGGACCAGTGCATCAGAGATCATCCCATGAAGGGACTAGCGCATCAGATCATCTCATGAAGGGACCAGCGCACCAGATCATCTCATGAAGGGACCAGTGCATCAAAGATCATCCCATGAAGGGACCAGCGCATCAGAGATCATCCCATGAAGGGACCAGCGCATCAGAGATCATCCCATGAAGGGACCAGTGCATCACAGCACTCAGATTAGAGGAATGCAAGATCCCATGAAGGGACCAGTGCAGAGATCATCCCATGAAGGGACCAGTGCATCAAAGATCATCCCATGAAGGGACCAGTGTATCAAAGTTCATCCCATGAAGGGACCAGTGCATCAAAGTTCATCCCATGAAGGGACCAGTGCATCAGAGATCATCCCATGAAGGGATCAGTGCATCAAAGATCATCCCATGAAGGGAACACTGCATCACAGCACGCAGATTAGAGGTATGCAAGATCATCCCATGAAGGGACTAGAGCATCAGAGATCATCCCATGAAGGGAGCAGTGCATCAGAGATCATCCCATGAAGGGACCAGTGCATCAGAGATCATCCCATGAAGGGACTAGCGCATCAGATCATCTCATGAAGGGAACAGTGCATCAAAGATCATCCCATGAAGGGACCAGTGCAAAGATTATCCCATGAAGGGACCAGCACATCAGATCATCTCATGAAGGGACCAGTGCATCAAAGATCATCCCATGAAGGGACCAGTGCATCAAAGATCATCCCATGAAGGGACCAGCGCATCAGAGATCATCCCATGAAGGGACTAGCGCATCAGATCATCTCATGAAGGGACCAGCGCATCAGATTATCTCATGAAGGGACCAGTGCATTAAAGATCATCCCATGAAGGGACCAGTGCATCAAAGATCATCCCATGAAGGGACCAGTGCATCACAGCACTCAGATTAGAGGTATGCAAGATCCCATGAAGGGACGAGTGCATCGGAGATCATCCCATGAAGGGAGGAGTGCATCGGAGATCATCCCATGAAGGGACTAGTGAATCAGAGATCATCCCATGAAGGGACTAGTGCATCAGAGATCATCCCATGAAGAGACCAGTGCTTCAGGGATCATCCCATGAAGGGACCAGTGCTTCAGGGATCATCCCATGAAGGGACCAGTGCTTCAGGGATCATCCTATGAAGGGACCAGTGCTTCAGGGATCATCCCATGAAGGGACCAGTGCTTCAGGGATCGTCCCATGAAGGGACCAGTGCTTCAGGGATCATCCCATTAAGGGACAAGGGCATCAGAGATCATCCCATTAAGGGACCAGTGCATCACATCACTCAGATTAGAGGTATGCAAGATCCCATGAAGGGACCAGTGCATCAAAGATCATCCCATGAAGGGACCAGTGCATCAAAGATCATCACATGTAGGGACCAGTGCATCAAAGATCATCCCATGAAGGGACCAGTGCATCACAGCACTCAGATTAGAGGTATGCAAGATCCCATGAAGGGACCAGTGCAGAGATCATCCCATGAAGGGACGAGTGCATCAGAGATCATCCCATGAAGGGACGAGTGCATCAGAGATCATCCCATAAACGGACGAGTGCATCAAAGATCATCCCATGAAGGGACGAGTGCATCAGAGATCATCCCATAAACGGACGAGTGCATCAAAGATCATCCCATGAAGGGACGAGTGCATCAAAGATCATCCCATGAAGGGACCAGTGCATCACAGCACTCAGATTAGAGGTATGCAAGGTCCCATGAAGGGACCAGTGCATCAGAGATCATCCCATGAAAGGACAAGGGGGCCAGGGATCATCCCATGAAGGGACAAGGGGACCAGAGATCATCCCATGAAGAGACCAATGCATCAACCATCATCCCATGAAGGGACCAGTGCATCAACCATCACCCCATGAAGGGACCAGTGCATCAGAGATCATCCCATGAAGGGACCAGCGCATCAGAGATCATCCCATGAAGGGATGAGTGCATCAGAGATCATCCCATGAAGGGACGAGCGCATCAGAGATCATCCCATGAAGGGACGAGTGCATCAGAGATCATCCCATGTAGGGACGAGTGCATCAGAGATCATCCCATGAAGGGATGAGTGCATCAGAGATCATCCCATGAAGGGACGAGTGCATCAAAGATCATCCCATGAAGGGACGAGTGCATCAAAGATCATCCCATGAAGGGACGAGTGCATCAGAGATCATCCCATGAAGGGACCAGCGCATCAGAGATCATCCCATGAAGGGACCAGCGCATCAGAGATCATCCCATGAAGGGACCAGTGCATCAGAGATCATCCCATGAAGGGATGAGTGCATCAGAGATCATCCCATGAAGGGACGAGCGCATCAGAGATCATCCTATGAAGGGACGAGTGCATCAGAGATCATCCCATAAAGGGACCAGTGCATCAAAGATCATCCCATGAAGGGACCAGTGCATCAAAGATCATCCCATGACGGGACCAGTGCATCACAGCACTCAGATTAGAGGTATGCAAGATCCCATGAAGGGACCAGTGCAGAGATCCTCCCATGAAGGGATGAGTGCATCAGAGATCATCCAATGAAGGGACGAGTGCATCAGATATCATCCCATGAAGGGACCAGTGCATCAAAGACCATCCCATGAAGGGACCAGTGCAAAGATCATCCCATGAAGGTACCAGTGCATCACAGCACTCTGATTAGAGGTATGCAAGATCATCCCTTGAAGAGACCAGTGCATCAGAGATCATCCCATGAAGGGACCAGCGCAGAGATCATCCCATGAAGGGACCAGCGCATCAGAGATCATCCCATGAAGTGACCAGAGATCATCCCATGAAGGGACCAGAGATCATCTCATGAAGGGACCAGAGATCATCCCATGAAGGGACCAGAGATCATCCCATGAAGGGACCAGAGATCATCCCATGAAGGGACCAGAGATCATGCCATGAAGGGACCAGATATCATCCCATGAAGGGACCAGAGATCATCCCAAGAAAGGACAAGGGGACCAGGGATCATCCCATGAAGGGACAAGGGGACCAGAGATCATCCCATGAAGGGAACAGAGATCATCACATGAAGGGACCAGAGATAATCGCATAAAGGGACCAGAGATCATCCCATGAAGGGACCAAAGATCATCCCATGAAGGGACCAGTGCAAAGATCATCCCATGAAGGGACCAGCGCAGAGATCATCCCATGAAGGGACCAGCGCAGAGATCATCCCATGAAGGGACCAGCGCAGAGATCATCCCATGAAGGGACCAGTGCAAAGATCATCCCATGAAGGGACCAGCGCAGAGATCATCCCATGAAGGGACCAGCGCAGAGATCATCCCATGAAGGGACCAGCGCATCAGAGATCATCCCATGAAGGGACCAGAAATCATCCCATGAAGGGACCAGAGATCATCCCATGAGAGGACCAGAGATCATCCCATGAAGGGACCAGAGATCATCCCATGAAGGGACCAGAGATCATCCCATGAAGGGACCAGAGATCATCCCATGAAGGGACCAGAGATCATCCCATGAAGGGACCAGAGATCATCTCATGAAGGGACCAGAGATCATCCCATGAAGGGACCAGAACATCAGAGATCCCATGAAGGGACCAGCGCAGAGATCATCCATGAAGGGACCAGCGCAGAGATCATCCCATGAAGGGACCAGCGCAGAGATTATCCCATGAAGGGACAACTGCAGAGATCATCCCATGAAGGGACCAGTGCATCAAAGATCATCCCATGAAGGGACCAGTGCATTAGAGATCATCCCATGAAGGGACCAGTGCATCAGAGCACTCAGATTAGAGGTATGCAAGGTCCCATGAAGGGACCAGTGCATCAGAGATCATCCCATGAAAGGGACCAGTGCATTCGAGATCATCCCCTGAAGGGACCAGTGCATCAGAGATCATCCCATGAAAGGACAAGGGGACCAGAGATCATCCCATGAAGGGACGAGAGATCATCCCATGAAGGGACCAGAGATCATCCCATGAAGGGACCAGAGCATCAGAGATCCCATGAAGGGACCAGAGCATCAGAGATCCCATGAAGGGATCAGAGCATCAGAGATCCCATGAAGGGACCAGAGCATCAGAGATCCCATGAAGGGACCAGTGCATCAACGCTCATCCCATGAAGGGACCAGTGAATCAACGTTCATCCCATGAAGGGACCAGTGCATCAACGCTCATCCCATGAAGGGACCAGTGCATCAACGCTCATCCCATGAAGGGACCAGTGCATCAACGCTCATCCCGTGAAGGGACCAGTGCATCTACGCTCATCCCATGAAGGGACCAGTGCATTAACGCTCATCCCATGAAGGGACCAGTGCATCAAAGATCATCCCATGAAGGGACCAGTGCATCAACGATCATCCCATGTAGGGACCAGTGCATCACAGAACTCCGATTAGAGGTACGCAAGATCATCCCATGAAGTGACCCGCGCATCAAAGATCACCCCATGAAGGGACCAGCCAAGGGAGCAGCTCATCAACGATCATCCCATGAAGGGACCAGTGCATCAAAGATCATCCCATGAAGGGACCAGCGCATCAAAGATCATGCCATGAAGGGACCAGCACATCAAAGATCATAACATGAAGGGACCAGCACATCAAAGATCATCCCATGAAGGGACCAGAGATCATCCCATGAAAGGACCAGAGATCATCCCATGAAGGGACCAGAGATCACCCCATGAAGGGATCAGAGATCATCCCATGAAGGGACCAGAGATCATCCCATGAAGGGACCAGAGATCATCCCATGAAGGGACCAGAGCATCAGAGATCATCCCATAAAGGGACCAGTGCATCAGAGATCATCCCATGAAGAGACCAGTGCATCAAAGATCATCCCATGGAGGGACCAGTGCATCACAGATCATCCCATGAAGGGACCAGTGCATCAGAGATCATCCCATGAAGGGACCAGTGCATCAGAGATCATCCCATGAAGGGACCAGTGCATCAGAGATCATTCCATGAAAGGACCAGTGCATCAGATCATCCCATGAAGGGACCAGTGCATCAGATCATCCCATGAAGGGACCAGTGCATCAGATCATCCCATGAAGGGACAAGTGCATCATATCATCCCATGAAGGGACCAGTGCATCAGAGATCATTCCATGAAAGGACCAGTGCATCAGATCATCCCATGAAGGGACCAGCGCAAAGATCATCCCATGAAGGGACCAGTGCATCAACGCTCATCCCATGAAGGGACCAGTGCATCAACGCTCATCCCATGAAGGGGCCAGTGCATCAGAGATCATCCCATGAAGGGACCAGTGCATCAACGCTCATCCCATGAAGGGACCAGTGCATCAACGCTCATCCCATGAAGGGACCAGTGCATCAACGCTCATCCCATGAAGGGACCAGTGCATCAACGATCATCCCATGTAGGGACCAGTGCATCAACGATCATCCCATGTAGGGACCAGTGCATCACAGCACTCCGATTAGAGGTATGCAAGATCATCCCATGAAGGGTCCAGTGCAGAGATCATCCCATGAAGTGACCAGCGCATCAAAGATCACCCCATGAAGGGACCAGCGCATCAAAGATCATGCCATGAAGGGACCACCGCATCAAAGATCATCCCATGAAGGGACCAGCGCATCAAAGATCATCCCATGAAGGGACCAGAGATCATCCCATGAAGGGACCAGAGATCATCCCATGAAGGGACCAGAGATCATCCCATGAAGGGACCAGAGATCATCCCATGAAGGCACCAGAGATCATCCCATGAAGGGACCAGAGATCATCCCATGAAGGGACCAGTGCATCACAGCACTCAGATTAGTGGTATGCAAGATCATCCCATGAAGGGACCAGTGCACCAGAGATCATCCCATTAAGGGACCAGTGCATCAGAGATCATCCCATGAAGGGACCAGTGCATCAGATCATCCCATGAAGGGACCAGTGCATCAGATCATCCCATGAAGGGACCAGTGCAGAGATCATCCTATGAGGGGACCAGCGCAGAGATCATCCCATGAGGGGACCAGCGCAGAGATCATCCCATGAGGGGACCAGCGCAGAGATCATCCCATGAGGGGACCAGTGCAGAGATCATCCCATGAGGGGACCAGCGCAGAGATCATCCCATGAGAGGACCAGCGTATCAGAAATCCCATGAAGGGACCAGTGCATCACAGCACTCAGATTAGAGGTATGCAAGAGCATCCCATGAAGGGACCAGTGCATCAGAGCATCCCATGAAGGGACCACCGCATTAGATCATCCCATGAAGTGACCATAGATCATCCCATGAAGGGACCAGCGCATCACAGCACTCAGATTAGAGATATGCAAGCTCATCCCATAAAGGGACCAGCGCAGAGATCATCCCATGAAGGGACCAGCGCAGAGATCATCCCATTTAGGGACCAGTGCATCAGAGATTATCCCATGAAGGGACCAGCGCATCGGAGATCATCCCATGAAGGGACCAGCGCATCAGAGATCATCCCATGAAGGGACCAGCACAGAGATCATCCCATGAAGGGACCGGCGCATCAAAGATCATCCAATGAAGGGACCAGTGCATCAAAGTTCATTCCATGAAGGGACCAGTGCATCAAAGATCACCCCATGAAGGGACCAGTGCATCAGAGATCATCCCATGAAGGGACCAGTGCATCAGATCATTCCATGAAGGGACCAGTGCATCAGAGATCATCCCATGAAGGGACCAGTGCATCAGAGATCATCCCATGAAGGGACCAGAGATCATCCCATGAAGGGACCAGTGCATCAACGCTCATCCCATGAAAGGACCAGTGCATCAACGCTCATCCTATGAAGGGACCAGTGCATCAACGCTCATCCCATGAAGGGACCAGTGCATAAACGCTCATCCCATGAAGGGACCAGTGCATCAGAGATCATCAAAGATCATCCCATGAAGGGACCAGTGCATCAGATATCATCAAAGATCATCCCATGAAGGGACCAGTGCATCAGATATCATCAAAGATCATCCCATGAAGGGACCAGTGCATCAAAGATCATCCCATGAAGGGACCAGTGCAGAGATCATCCCATGAAGGGACCAGTGCAGAGATCATCCCATGAAGGGACCAGAGATCATCCCATGAAGGGACCAGAGATCATCCCAAGAAGGGACAAGAGATCATCCCATGAAGGGACCAGAGATCATCCCATGAAGGGACCAGAGATCATCCCATGAAGGGACTAGAGATCATCCCATGAAGGGACCAGAGATCATTCCATGAAGGGACCAGTGCAAAGATCATCCCATGAAGGGACCAGCACTAAGATCATCCCATGAAGGGACCAGCGCAAAGATCATCCCACAAGGGACCAGCGCATCAAAGATCATCCCATGAAGGGACCAGCGCATCAAGGATCATCCCATGAAGGGACAAGAGATCATCCCATGAAGGGACTTGTGCATTAGAGATCATCCCATGAAGGGACCAGTGCATCAGAGATCATCCCATTAAGGGACCAGTGCATCAGAGATCATCCCATGAATGGACCAGTGCATCAGAGATCATCCCATGAAGGGACCAGTGCATCAACGCTCATCCCATGAAGGGACCAGTGCATCAACGCTCATCCCATGAAGGGACCAGCGCAAAGATCACCCCATGAAGGGACCAGCGCATCAAAGATCATCCCATGAAGGGACCAGCGTATCAAAGATCATCCCATGAAGGGACCAGTGCATCAAAGATCATCCCATGAAGGGACACGAGATCATCCCATGAAGGGACTAGTGCATTAGAGATTATCCCATGAAGGGACCAGTGCATCAGAGATCATCCCATGAAGGGACCAGTGCATCAGAGATCATCCCATGAAGGGACCAGTGCATCAGAGATCATCCCATGAAGGGACCAGTGCATCAACGCTCATCCCATGAAGGGACCAGTGCATCAACGCTCATCCCATGAAGGGACCAGTGCATCAACGCTCATCCCATGAAGGGACCAGTGCATCAACGCTCATCCCATGAAGGGACCAGTGCATCAACGATCATCCCATGTAGGGACCAGTGCATCAACGATCATCCCATGTAGGGACCAGTGCATCACAGCACTCCGATTAGAGGTATGCAAGATCATCCCATGAAGGGTCCAGAGCAGAGGTCATCCCATGAAGTGACCAGCGCATCAAAGATCACCCCATGAAGGGACCAGCGCATCAAAGATCATGCCATGAAGGGACCACCGCATCAAAGATCATCCCATGAAGGGACCAGCGCATCAAAGATCATCCCATGAAGGGACCAGAGATCATCCCATGAAGGGACCAGAGATCATCCCATGAAGGGACCAGTGCATCACAGCACTCAGATTAGTGGTATGCAAGATCATCCCATGAAGGGACCAGTGCACCAGAGATCATCCCATTAAGGGACCGGTGCATCAGAGATCATCCCATGAAGGGACCAGTGCATCAGATCATCCCATGAAGGGACTAGTGCATCAGATCATCCCATGAAGGGACCAGTGCATCACAGCACTCAGATTAGAGGTATGCAAGATCATCCCATGAAGGGACCAGTGCATCAGAGCATCCCATGAAGGGACCAGCGCATTAGATGATCCCATGAAGGGACCAGAGATCATCCCATGAAAGGACCAGAGATCATCCCATGAAGGGACCAGAGATCATCCCATGAAGGGACCAGAGATCACCCCATGAAGGGACCAGTGCAAAGATAATCCCATGAAGGGACCAGTGCATCACAGCACTCAGATTAGAGGTATGCAAGCACATACCATAAAGGGACCAGCGCAGAGATCATCCCATGAAGGGACCAGCGCAGAGATCATCCCATTTAGGGACCAGTGCATCAGAGATTATCCCATGAAGGGACCAGTGCATCAGATCATCCCATGAAGGGACCAGCGCATCAGAGATCATCCCTTGAAGGGACCAGCGCATCAGAGATCATCCCATGAAGGGACCAGCGCATCAGAGATCATCCCATGAAGGGACCAGCACAGAGATTATCCCATGAAGGGACCAGCGCATCAAAGGCCATCCCATGAAGGGACCAGCTCAAAGATCATCCCATGAAGGGACCAGCGCATCAAAGATCATCCAATGAAGTGACCAGTGCATCAAAGTTCATTCCATGAAGGGACCAGTGCATCAAAGATCACCCCATGAAGGGACCAGTGCATCAGAGATCATCCCATGAAGGGACCAGTGCATCAGATCATCCCATGAAGGGACCAGTGCATCAGAGATCATCCCATGAAGTGACCAGTGCATCAGAGATCATCCCATGAAGGGACCAGAGATCATCCCATGAAGGGACCAGTGCATGAACGCTCATCCCATGAAGGGACCAGTGCATCAACGCTCATCCCATGAAGGGACCAGTGCATCAACGCTCATCCCATGAAGGGACCAGTGCATGAACGCTCATCCCATGAAGGGACTAGTGTATCAGAGATCATCAAAGATCATCCCATGAAGGGACCAGTGCATCAGATATCATCAAAGATCATCCCATGAAGGGACCAGTGCATCAATGATCATCCCATGAAGGGACCAGTGCAGAGATCATTCTATGAAGGGACCAGTGCAGAGATCATCCCATGAAGGGACCAGAGATCATCCCATGAAGGGACCAGAGATCATCCCAAGAAGGGACTAGAGATTATCCCACGAAGGGCCTAGAGAGAGATCATCCCATGAAGGGACCAGAGATCATCCCATGAAGGGACCAGAGATCATCCCATGAAGGGACCAGAGATCATCCCATGAAGGGACCAGTGCAAAGATAATCCCATGAAGGGACCAGCACTAAGATCATCCCATGAAGGGACCAGCGCAAAGATCATCCCACAAGGGACCAGCGCATCAAAGATCATCCCATGAAGGGACCAGCGCATCAAAGATCATCCCATGAAGGGACAAGAGATCATCCCATGAAGGGACTAGTGCATTAGAGATCATCCCATGAAGGGACCAGTGCATCAGAGATCATCCCATTAAGGGACCAGTGCATCAGAGATCATCCCATGAAGGGACCAGTGCATCAGAGATCATCCCATGAAGGGACCAGTGCATCAACGCTCATCCCATGAAGGGACCAGTGCATCAACGCTCATCCCATGAATGGACCAGTGCATCAACGCTCATCCCATGAAGGGACCAGTGCATCAACGCTCATCTCATGTAGGGACCAGTGCATCAACGATCATCCCATGTAGGGACCAGTGCATCACAGCACTCCGATTAGAGGTGTGCAAGATCATCCCATGAAGGGTCCAGTGCAGAGATCATCCCATGAAGTGACCAGCGCATCAAAGATCACCCCATGAAGGGACCAGCGAAGGGACCAGCTCAAAGATTATCCCATGAAGGGACCAGCACATCAAAGATCATCCCATGAAGGGATCAGATCATCAAAGATCATCCCATGAAGGGACCACCGCATTAAAGATCATCCCATGAAGGTACCAGCGCATCAAAGATCATGCCATGAAGGGACCACCGCATCAAAGATTGAAGTACTGGGTATTTTAGACCCAGCGGTGCAGGGGCACACACCCTATGACTTCTGGGTTCACCCTGTTCCAGACCTACAGAAACACAGAGTCTTCTGGGTGAAGTCAAAGATTCATTTATTGGCTGCAGACCAATTACAGGTATCCTAGAAGTACAACAGCGTGTATGTTCTCAGGAGACTGCTGAAAATCATAGGAACGGGCTTCTCCTTAAATACAAAATATCATGCTTCAGGCACACATTCCTTGGTTTACGATATGGCCATTACAAGTATACATTACAAACGAAAAAGCAGAGTCATGATGACCATCCCACATTCCAGTTCGGCCAGCCCACAATGATTTACACAGTAAGGTTCAGATCCCACATTTGATGTCAATAGACCCCCCAATAAACATGAGCATCTCCTGTTTTGGGAAACAAGTCATAAAGCAGGAACAAGCAGGTGTGAAAGAGATTAGCCGGAGGATTGTGTAGAATGAAAGGGTTTTATGACGGGTCAAGCCCTGATGCTAATCACAGGTGGACGGAGGAAGGGGAGCTCGTGAGACCGGTTTGACCTGGGGCAGCAGAGCCAGCTGCCCAGGTCACAGAGAAGTCAGAGGGAAAGCCCATGTACTGTGAGGCCCGTATTTACTCCATCATAGCCTATGTGAGGGCAATGACAAGATGGCCACTGCTTCCAAAATGGAACCCGCGTAGTGAAGCAGAATAACGCGCACACAGTGCATTCATAGCTAGAACGATATATAAAGCACTCGTACATGCCGCATTTACCATTTGCGGTTTGCTAATACCAAGATAGACAGGGGTAGGGCCCTGTCCCCTACGCGGTCCCGAATATTAAAGTACGACAAGATCATCCCATGAAGGGACCAGCGCATCAAAGATCATCCCATGAAGGGACCAGAGATCATCCCATGAAGGGACCAGAGATCATCCCATGAAGGGACCAGTGCATCACAGCACTCAGATTAGTGGTATGCAAGATCATCCCATGAAGGGACCAGTGCACCAGAGATCATGCCATTAAGGGACCGGTGCATCAGAGATCATCCCATGAAGGGACCAGTGCATCAGATCATCCCATGAAGGGACCAGTGCATCAGATCATCCCATGAAGGGACCAGTGCATCAGATCATCCCATGAAGGGACCAGCGCATCAAAGATCACCCCATGAAGGGACCAGCGCATCAAAGATCATGCCATGAAGGGACCACCGCATCAAAGATCATCCCATGAAGGGACCAGAGATCATCCCATGAAGGGACCAGAGATCATCCCATGAAGGGACCAGTGCATCACAGCACTCAGATTAGTGGTATGCAAGATCATCCCATGAAGGGACCAGTGCACCAGAGATCATCCCATTAAGGGACCAGTGCATCAGAGATCATCCCATGAAGGGACCAGTGCATCAGATCATCCCATGAAGGGACCAGTGCATCAGATCATCCCATGAAGGGACCAGTGCATCACAGCACTCAGATTAGAGGTATGCAAGATCATCCCATGAAGGGACCAGTGCATCAGAGCATCCCATGAAGGGACCAGCGCATTAGATCATCCCATGAAGGGACCAGAGATCATCCCATGAAAGGACCAGAGATCATCCCATGAAGGGACCAGAGATCACCCCATGAAGGGACCAGTGCAAAGATAATCCCATGAAGGGACCAGCGCATCACAGCACTCAGATTAGAGGTATGCAAGCTCATCCCATAAAGGGACCAGCGCAGAGATCATCCCATGAAGGGACCAGCGCAGAGATCATCCCATTTAGGGACCAGTGCATCAGAGATTATCCCATGAAGGGACCAGTGCATCAGATCATCCCATGAAGGGACCAGCGCATCAGAGATCATCCCATGAAGGGACCAGCGCATCAGAGATCATCCCATGAAGGGACCAGCGCATCAGAGATCATCCCATGAAGGGACCAGCACAGAGATTATCCCATGAAGGGACCAGCGCATCAAAGGCCATCCCATGAAGGGACCAGCTCAAAGATCATCCCATGAAGGGACCAGCGCATCAAAGATCATCCAATGAAGTGACCAGTGCATCAAAGTTCATTCCATGAAGGGACCAGTGCATCAAAGATCACCCCATGAAGGGACCAGTGCATCAGAGATCATCCCATGAAGGGACCAGTGCATCAGAGATCATCCCATGAAGGGACCAGAGATCATCCCATGAAGGGACCAGTGCATGAACGCTCATCCCATGAAGGGACCAGTGCATGAACGCTCATCCCATGAAGGGACCAGTGCATGAACGCTCATCCCATGAAGGGACCAGTGCATGAACGCTCATCCCATGAAGGGACCAGTGCATGAACGCTCATCCCATGAAGGGACTAGTGCATCAGAGATCATCAAAGATCATCCCATGAAGGGACCAGTGCATCAGATATCATCAAAGATCATCCTATGAAGGGACCAGTGCAGAGATCATCCCATGAAGGGACCAGAGATCATCCCATGAAGGGACCAGAGATCATCCCATGAAGGGACCAGAGATCATCCCATGAAGGGACCAGAGATCATCCCATGAAGGGACCAGATATCATCCCATGAAGGGACCAGATATCATCCCATGAAGGGACCAGAGATCATCCCATGAAGGGACCAGTGCAAAGATAATCCCATGAAGGGACCAGCACTAAGATCATCCCATGAAGGGACCAGCGCAAAGATCATCCCACAAGGGACCAGCGCATCAAAGATCATCCCATGAAGGGACCAGCGCATCAAAGATCATCCCATGAAGGGACAAGAGATCATCCCATGAAGGGACTAGTGCATTAGAGATCATCCCATGAAGGGACCAGTGCATCAGAGATCATCCCATGAAGGGACCAGTGCATCAGAGATCATCCCATGAAGGGACCAGTGCATCAGAGATCATCCCATGAAGGGACCAGTGCATCAACGCTCATCCCATGAAGGGACCAGTGCATCAACGCTCATCCCATGAAGGGACCAGTGCATCAACGCTCATCTCATGTAGGGACCAGTGCATCAACGCTCATCTCATGTAGGGACCAGTGCATCAACGATCATCCCATGTAGGGACCAGTGCATCACAGCACTCTGATTAGAGGTGTGCAAGATCATCCCATGAAGGGTCCAGTGCAGAGATCATCCCATGAAGTGACCAGCGCATCAAAGATCACCCCATGAAGGGACCAGCGAAGGGACCACCTCAAAGATTATCCCATGAAGGGACCAGCACATCAAAGATCATCCCATGAAGGGATCAGATCATCAAAGATCATCCCATGAAGGGACCACCGCATTAAAGATCATCCCATGAAGGTACCAGCGCATCAAAGATCATCCCATGAAAGGACCAGCGCATCAAAGATCATCCCATGAAGGGACCAGCGCATCAAAGATCATCCCATGAAGGGACCAGTGCATCGAGGATCATCCCATGAAGGGACCAGCGCATCGAGGATCATCCCATGAAGGGACCAGTGCATTAAAATCGGCCCTTGGAGGGACCAGTGCATCAAAATCGTCCCATGAAGGGACCAGTGCATCAAAATCGTCCCATGAAGGGACTAGTGCATCAAAATCATCCCATGAAGGGACCAGTGCATCACAGCACTCAAATTAGTGGTATGCAAGATCATCCCATCAAGGGACCAGCGCATCAGAGATCATCCCATGAAGGGACCAGTCCATGAAGGGACCAGCGCATCAACGATCATCCCATGAAGGGACCAGCGCATCAGAGATCATCCCATGAAAGGACCAGTGCATCAGAGATCATCCCATGAAGGGACGAGTGCATCAGAGATCATCCCATGAAGGGACGAGTGCATCAGAGATCATCCCATGAAGGGACCAGTGCATCAAAGTTCATCCCATGAAGGGACCAGTGCATCACAGCACTCAGATTAGAGGTATGCAAGATCATCTAATGAAGCGACCAGTGCATCAGAGATCATCCCATGAAGGGACCAGTGCATCAGAGATCATCCCATGAAGGGACCAATGCAGAGATCAGCCCATGAAGGGACCAGTGGATCAGATATCATCCCATGAAGGGACCAGCGCATCAGAGATCATCCCATAAAGGGACCAGCGTATCAGAGATCATTCCATGAAGGGACCAGAGCATCACAGCACTCACAGATTTGTGGTATACAAGATCATCCTATGAAGGGACCAGACATCATCCCATGAAGGGGACCAGACATCATCCCATGAAGGGGACCAGTGCATCAGAGATCATCCCATGAAGGGACCAGCGCATCAAAGATCATCCCATGAAGGGACCAGTGCATCAAAGATCATCCCATGAAGGGACCAGTGCATCACAGCACTCAATAGAGTTATGCAAGATCATCCCATGAAGGGACCAGTGCATCAGAGATCATCCCATGAAGGGACCAGTGCATAGGAGATCATCCCATGAAGGGACCAGTGCATCAGAGATTATCCCATGAAGAGACCAGTGCATCAGAGATCATCCCTTGAAGGGAGCAGTGCATCAGAGATCATCCCATGAAGGGACCAGTGCATCAGAGATCATCCCATGAAGGGACCAGTGCATCACAGCCCTCAGATTAGACGTATGCAAGATCATCCCATGAAGGGACCAGTGCATCACAGCACTCAGATTAGAGGTATGCAAGATCATCCCTTGAAGGGACCAGTGCATCAGAGATCATCCCATGAAGGGACCAGAGATCATCCCATGAAGGGACCAGAGATCATCCCATGAAGGGACCAGAGATCATCCCATGAAGGGACCAGAGATCATCCCATGAAGGGACCAGAGATCATCCCATGAAGGGACCAGAGATCATCCCTTGAAGGGACCAGAGATCATCCCTTGAAGGGACCAGAGATAATACCATGAAGGGACCAGAGATAACCCAAGAAGGGACCAGAGATCATCCCATGGAGGGACCAGAGCATAAGAGATCATCCTATGAAGGGACCAGAGCATCAGAGATCATCCCATGAAGGGACCAGTGCATCACAGCACTCATGCAAGATCCCATGAAGGGACCAGTGCATCAAAGATCATCCCATGAAGGGACCAGTGCATCAACGATCATCTCATGAAGGGACCAGTGCATCAAAGATCATCCCATGAAGGGACCAGTGCATCATAAATCATCCCATGAAGGGACCAGTGCATCACAGCACTCAGATTAGAGGTATGCAAGATCATCCCATGAAGGGAACAGTGCATTAGAGATCATCCCATGAAAGGACCAGTACATCACAGTACTCCGATTAGAGATATGCAAGATCATCCCATGAAAGACCAGTGCATCAGAGATCATCCCATGAAGGAACCAGTGCAGCACATCACTCAGATTAGAGGTATGTAAGATCATCCCATGAAGCGACCAGTGCATCAGAGATCATCCCATGAAGGGACCAGTGCATCAGAGATCATCCCATGAAGGGACCAATGCAGAGATCAGCCCGTGAAGGGACCAGAGCTCATCCCGTGAAGGGACCAGAGCTCATCCCGTGAAGGGACCAGAGCTCATCCCATGAAGGGACCAGAGCTCATCCCATGAAGGGACCAGAGCTCATCCCATGAAGGGACCAGAGCTCATCCCATGAAGGGACCAGAGCTCATCCCATGAAGGGACCAGAGCTCATCCCATGAAGGGACCAGAGCTCATCCCATGAAGGGACCAGAGTATCACAGCACTCAAATTAGAGGTATGCAAGATCATTCCATGAAAAGGCCAGCGCATCAGAGATCATCCCATGAAGGGACCAGCGCATCAGAGATCATCCCATGAAGGGAGCATCGCATCAGATCATCCCATGAAGGGACCAGCGCATCAAAGATCATCCCATGAAGGGCTCAGCGCATCAAAGATCATCCCATGAAGGGCTCAGCGCATCAAAGATCATCCCATGAAGGGACCACCGCATTAAAGATCATCCCATGAAGGGACCAGCGCATCAAAGATCATCCCATGAAGGGACCAGCGCATCAAAGACCATCCCATGAAGGGACCAGCGCATCAAAGATCATCCCATGAAGGGACCAGTGCATCGAGGATCATCCCATGAAGGGACCAGCGCATCGAGGATCATCCCATGAAGGGACAGGCGCATCAAAATCGTCCCATGAAGGGACCAGTGCTTCAAAATCGTCCCATGAAGGGACCAGTGCTTCAAAATCGTCCCATGAAGGGACCAGTGCATCACAGCACTCAAATTAGAGGTATGCAAGATCATCCCATGAAGGGACCAGTGCATCAGAGATCATCCCATGAAGGGACCAGTGCATCACAGCACTCAGATTAGAGGTATGCAAGATCATCCCATAAAGGGACCAGTGCATGAGAGATCATCCCATGAAGGGACCAGAGATCATCCCATGAAGGGACCAGAGATCATCCCATGAAGGGACCAGAGATCATCCCATGAAGGGACCAGAGATCATCCCATGAAGGGACCAGAGATCATCCCATGAGGGGACAAGAGATCATCCCATGAGGGGACAAGAGATCATCCCATGAGGGGACAAGAGATCATCCCATGAGGGGACAAGAGATCATCCCATGAAGGGACCAGAGCATCACAGCACTCAAATTAGAGGTATGCATGATCATCCTATGAAGGGACCAGGGCATCAGATCATCCCATGAAGGGACCAGGGCATCAGATCATCCCATGAAGGGACCAGGGCATCAGATCATCCCATGAAGGGACCAGGGCATCAGATCATCCCATGAAGGGACCAGGCCATCAGAGATCATCCCACGAAGGGACCAGGCCATCAGAGATCATCCCATGAAGGGACCAGGCCATCAGAGATCATCCCATGAAGGGACCAGGGCATCACAGCACTCAGATTAGTGGTATACAAGATCATCCCATCAAGGGAACAGTGCAGAGTTCATCCCATGAACAGACAAGTGCATCAGAGATAATCAATTGAAGGGACAAGTGCATCAGAGATAATCCATTGAAGGGACCAGAGATAATCCATTGAAGGGACCAGAGATCATCCCGTGAATGGACCAGAGATCATCCCATGAAGGGACCAGAGATCATCCCATGAAGGGACCAGAGATCATCCCATGAAGGGACCAGAGATCATCCCATGAAGGGACCAGAGATCATCCCATGAAGGGACCAGAGATCATCCCATGAAGGGACCAGAGCATCAGAGATCATCCTATGACGGGACCAGAGCATCAGAGATCATCCTATGACGGGACCAGAGCATCAGAGATCATCCCATGAAGGGACCAGTGCATCACAGCACTCATGCAAGATCCCATGAAGGAACCAGTGCATCAAAGATCATCCCATGAAGGGACCAGTGCATCAAAGATCATCCCATGAAGGGACCAGCGCAGCAGATTTCATCCCATTAAGCGACCAGCGCATCAGAGGTCATCCCATTAAGGGACCAGCGCATCAGAGATCATCCCATTAAGGCACCAGCGCATCAGAGATCATCCCATAAAGGGACCAGCACATCAGAGATCATCCCATGAAGGGACCAGAGCATCACAGCACTCAGATTAGTGGTATGCAAGATCATCCCGTGAAGGTACCAGACATCATCCCATGAAGGGGACCAGACATAATCCCATGAAGGGACCAGCGCATCAAAGATCATCCCATGAAGGGACCAGATCATGAAAGATCATCCCATGAAGGGACCAGCGCATTAACGATCATCCCATGAAGGGACCAGTGCATCAAAGATCATCCCATGAAGGGACCAGTGCATCAAAGATCATCCCATGAAGGGACCAGTGCATCACAGCACTCCGATTAGAGGTATGCAAGATAATTCCATGAAAAGACCAGTGCATCAGAGATCATCTCATGAAGGGACCAGTGCATCAGAGATCAACCCATGAAGGGACCACAGCACTCAGATTAGAGGTATGCAAGATCATCCCATGAAGCGACCAGTGAATCAGAGATCATCCCATGAAGGGACCAGTGCATCGGAGATCATCCCATGAAGGGACCAATGCAGAGATCATTCCATGAAGTGACCAGCGCATCAAAGATCACCCCATGAAGGGACCAGCGAAGGGACCAGCTCATCAAAGATCATCCCATGAAGGGACCAGCGCATCAAAGATCATCCCATGAAGGGACCAGTGCATCAAAGATCATGCCATGAAGGGACCAGCGCATCAAAGATCATCCCATGAAGGGACCACCAGCGCATTAAAGATCATCCCATGAAGGGACCAGCACATCAAAGATCATCCCATGAAGGGACCAGTGCATCAAAGATCATCCCATGAAGGGACCAGTGCATCAAATATCATCCCATGAAGGGAGCAGTGCATCGAGGATCATCCCATGAAGGGACCAGCGCATCACAGCACTCAGATTAGTGGTATATAAGATCATCCTTTGAAGGGACCAGACAATCCCATGAAGGGACCAGAGCATCACAGCACTCAGATTAGTGGTATACAAGATCCCATGAAGGGACCAGACATCATCCCATGAAGGGGACCAGTGCATCAGAGATCATCCAATGAAGGGACCAGCACATCAAAGATCATCCCATGAAGGGACCAGTGCATCAAAAATCATCCCATGAAGGGACCAGTGCATCAAAGATCATCCCATGAAGGGACCAGCGCATCAAAGATCATCCCATGAAGGGACCAGTGCATCAAAGATGTCCCATGAAGGGACCAGTGCATCAAAATCGTCCCATGAAGGGACCAGTGCATCAAAATCGTCCCATGAAGGGACCATTGCATCACAGCACTCAAATTAGAGGTATGCAAGATCATCCCATAAAGGGACCAGTGCATCAGAGATCATCCCATGAAGCGACCAGAGATCATCCCATGAAGGGACCAGAGATCATCCCATGAAGGGACCAGAGATTATCCCATGAAGGGACCAGAGATCATCCCATGAAGGGACCAGAGATCATCCCATGTAGGGACCAGAGCATCACAGCACTCAGATTAGAGGTATGCAAGATTATCCCTTGAAGGGACCAGCGCAGAGATCATCCCATGAAGGGACCAGAGATCATCCGAGATCATCCCATGAAGGGACCAGAGATCATCCGAGATCATCCCATGAGGTTCTGGACTTTTAAGAGTCCAGAGGTGTCAGGGAAACAACACCCGAAGACCCCTGAGTTCCTCCTGTCTCGGTGCACAAAATAAACAGAGACGCGGGTTTCTCGATGGTGGCGTCAAAGACCAAGGTTTATTTACTGCAGGGACACAGAAGTCATAGGAACCACACAGAGGCAGAATCTACGAGACTGTTCAAATTGCATTAAGTGGGTTGCGCCTTAAATACACGAAATATGTCTTTAGGCAACATTACACGAATATTTCTCATGCCCAACCCGGTATCCCAAACAGACAAATATACATCAAACAATAATTAGTCGTAGGTTTTCGGTATTCGATCAGGTCCCCTTGTCAGTTTTCCATTCTTTGCCCGATCCTCCCCATCATAAAAATCGTAACCTCCCCATTGTAAAAGCCCAGAAGGAGAGGAGTAGAGCCAGGTGCAAAGGATTGAAAAGTAGGATAAGAGGTGTTTATGGATCATAAAGGGGCATGGCTACCGTCTTCGGCCTCTCAGTCAGGACAATGGTCACGAGAACCAGTATAGCAGGACTGGCCTCAGGCAAGGGAAGCGGCTTGATTCTGCCTAGTCATGCAGCGTCAGCCTTTCTCGGGGCTCGAGCTTACGTGTCCTTAACAAGGTGATTCTGCCGGGGTCATCGTCCGTTAATTGACTATGTGAGGGCAAGAAACAAAATGGATGCCGTATCTAAAATGGATGCCATGACTTAACAACAGAATGCCCTATTTCTCAGTGAATTCATGTTAGTTGCGCAGCGAAAACACTGTCATGTACATAATGGATCATTTGCGGTTCATTGGTACCAAAATCGTGTCAGTACTACGATACCGAATACACGGGTTCGGATTGCTACGGAACCTCACCCATGAAGGGACCAGAGATCATCCCATGAAGGGACCAGAGATCATCCCATGAAGGGACCAGAGATCATCCCATGAAGGGACCAGAGATCATCCCATGAGGGGACCAGAGATCATCCCATGAGGGGACCAGAGATCATCCCATGAGGGGACAAGAGATCATCCCATGAGGGGACAAGAGATCATCCCATGAGGGGACAAGAGATCATCCCATGAGGGGACAAGAGATCATCCCATGAGGGGACAAGAGATCATCCCATGAGGGGACAAGAGATCATCCCATGAAGGGACCAGAGCATCACAGCACTCAAATTAGAGGTATGCATGATCATCCTATGAAGGGACCAGGGCATCAGATCATCCCATGAAGGGACCAGGGCATCAGATCATCCCATGAAAGGACCAGGGCATCAGATCATCCCATGAAGGGACCAGGCCATCAGAGATCATCCCATGAAGGGACCAGGCCATCAGAGATCATCCCATGAAGGGACTAGAGCATCACAGCACTCAAATTAGAGGTATGCATGATCATCCTATGAAGGGACCTGGGCATCAGATCATCCCATGAAGGGACCAGGGCATCAGATCATCCCATGAAGGGACCAGGGCATCAGATCATCCCATGAAGGGACCAGGCCATCAGAGATCATCCCACGAAGGGACCAGGCCATCAGAGATCATCCCACGAAGGGACCAGGCCATCAGAGATCATCCCATGAAGGGACCAGGCCATCAGAGATCATCCCATGAAGGGACCAGGGCATCACAGCACTCAGATTAGTGGTATACAAGATCATCCCATGAAGGGAACAGTGCAGAGTTCATCCCATGAACGGACAAGTGCATCAGAGATAATCAATTGAAGGGACAAGTGCATCAGAGATAATCCATTGAAGGGACAAGTGCATCAGAGATAATCCATTGAAGGGACCAGAGATAATCCATTGAAGGGACCAGAGATCATCCCATGAAGGGACCAGAGATCATCCCATGAAGGGACCAGAGATCATCCCATGAAGGGACCAGAGATCATCCCATGAAGGGACCAGAGATCATCCCATGAAGGGACCAGAGATCATCCCATGAAGGGACCTGAGATCATCCCATGAAGGGACCTGAGATCATCCCATGAAGGCACCAGAGCATCAGAGATCATCCTATGACGGGACCAGAGCATCAGAGATCATCCTATGACGGGACCAGAGCATCAGAGATCATCCCATGAAGGGACCAGTGCATCACAGCACTCATGCAAGATCACATGAAGGAACCAGTGCATCAAAGATCATCCCATGAAGGGACCAGTGCATCAAAGATCATCCCATGAAGGGACCAGTGCATCAAAGATCATCCCATGAAGGGACCAGCGCATCAGATTTCATCCCATTAAGCGACCAGCGCATCAGAGGTCATCCCATTAAAGGACCAGCGCATCAGAGATCATCCCATAAAGGGACCAGCGCATCAAAGATCATCCCATGAAGGGACCAGATCATGAAAGATCATCCCATGAAGGGACCAGCGCATTAACGATCAACCCATGAAGGGACCAGTGCATCAAAGATCACCCCATGAAGGGACCAGTGCATCAAAGATCATCCCATGAAGGGACCAGTGCATCACAGCACTCCGATTAGAGGTATGCAAGATAATTCCATGAAAAGACCAGTGCATCAGAGATCCTCCCATGAAGGGACCACAGCACTCAGATTAGAGGTATGCAAGCTCATCCCATGAAGCGACCAGTGAATCAGATCATCCCATGAAGGGACCAGTGCATCGGAGATCATCCCATGAAGGGACCAATGCAGAGATCATTCCATGAAGTGACCAGCGCATCAAAGATCACCCCATGAAGGGACCAGCGAAGGGACCAGCTCATCAAAGATCATCCCATGAAGGGACCAGCGCATCAAAGATCATCCCATGAAGGTACCAGTGCATCAAAGATCATGCCATGAAGGGACCAGCGCATCAAAGATCATCCCATGAAGGGACCACCAGCGCATTAAAGATCATCCCATGAAGGGACCAGCACATCAAAGATCATCCCATGAAGGGACCAGTGCATCAAAGATCATCCCATGAAGGGACCAGTGCATCAAAGATCATCCCATGAAGGGAGCAGTGCATCGAGGATCATCCCATGAAGGGACCAGCGCATCACAGCACTCAGATTAGTGGTATATAAGATCATCCTTTGAAAGGACCAGACAATCCCATGAAGGCACCAGAGCATCACAGCACTCAGATTAGTGGTGTACAAGATCCCATGAAGGGACCAGACATCATCCCATGAAGGGGACCAGTGCATCAGAGATCATCCCATGAAGGGACCAGCGCATCAAAGATCATCCCATGAAGGGACCAGTGCATCAAAAATCATCCCATGAAGGGACCAGTGCATCAAAGATCATCCCATGAAGGGCCCAGCGCATCAAAGATCATCCCATGAAGGGACCAGTGCATCAAAATCGGCCCCTGGAGGGACCAGTGCATCAAAATCGTCCCATGAAGGGACCAGTGCATCAAAATCATTCCATGACGGGACCAGTGCATCAAAATCGTCCCATGAAGGGACCAGTGCATCACAGCACTCAAATTAGAGGTATGCAAGATCATCCCATGAAGGGACCAGTGCATCAGAGATCATCCCATGAAGGGACCAGTGCAGAGATCATCCCATGAAGGGACCAGTGCAGAGATCATCCCATGAAGGGACCAGTGCAGAGATCATCCCATGAAGGGACCAGTGCAGAGATCATCCCATGAAGGGACCAGTGCATCACAGCACTCACATTAGAGGTATGCAAGATCATCCCATAAAGGGACCAGTGCATGAGAGATCATCCCATGAAGGGACCAGAGATCATCCCATGAAGGGACCAGAGATCATCCCATGAAGGGACCAGAGATCATCCCATGAAGGGACCAGAGATTATCCCATGAAGGGACCAGAGATCATCCCATGAAGGGACCAGAGATCATCCCATGTAGGGACCAGAGCATCACAGCACTCAGATTAGAGGTATGCAAGATTATCCCTTGAAGGGGCCAGCGCAGAGATCATCCCATGAAGGGACCAGAGATCATCCGAGATCATCCCATGAAGGGACCAGAGATCATCCCATGAAGGGACCAGAGATCATCCCATGAAGGGACCAGAGATCATCCCATGAAGGGACCAGAGATCATCCCATGAGGGGACCAGAGATCATCCCATGAGGGGACAAGAGATCATCCCATGAAGGGACCAGAGCATCACAGCACTCAAATTAGAGGTATGCATGATCATCCTATGAAGGGACCAGGGCATCAGATCATCCCATGAAGGGACCAGGGCATCAGATCATCCCATGAAGGGACCAGGGCATCAGATCATCCCATGAAGGGACCAGGCCATCAGAGATCATCCCATGAAGGGACCAGGCCATCAGAGATCATCCCATGAAGGGACCAGGGCATCACAGCACTCAGATTAGTGGTATACAAGATCATCCCATGAAGGGAACAGTGCAGAGTTCATCCCATGAACGGACAAGTGCATCAGAGATAATCCATTGAAGGGACAAGTGCATCAGAGATAATCCATTGAAGGGACAAGTGCATCTGAGATAATCCATTGAAGGGACAAGTGCATCAGAGATAATCCATTGAAGGGACCAGAGATAATCTATTGAAGGGACCAGAGATCATCCCATGAATGGACCAGAGATCATCCCATGAAGGGACCAGAGATCATCCCATGAAGGGACCAGAGATCATCCCATGAAGGGACCAGAGATCATCCCATGAAGGGACCAGAGATCATCCCATGAAGGCACCAGAGATCATCCCATGAAGGGACCTGAGATCATCCCACGAAGGGACCAGAGCATCAGAGATCATCCTATGACGGGACCAGAGCATCAGAGATCATCCCATGAAGGGACCAGTGCATCACAGCACTCATGCAAGATCCCATGAAGGAACCAGTGCATCAAAGATCATCCCATTAAGGCACCAGTGCATCAGAGATCATCCCATTAAGGCACCAGCGCATCAGAGATCATCCCATAAAGGGACTAGCGCATCAGAGATCATCCCATGAAGGGACCAGAGCATCACTGCACTCAGATTAGTGGAATGCAAGATCATCCCGTGAAGGTACCAGACATCATCCCATGAAGGGGACCAGACATCATCCCATGAAGGGACCAGCGCATCAAAGATCATCCCATGAAGGGACCAGATCATGAAAGATCATCCCATGAAGGGACCAGCGCATTAACGATCATCCCATGAAGGGACCAGTGCATCAAAGATCATCCCATGAAGGGACCAGTGCATCACTGCACTCAGATTAGAGGTATGCAAGATCATCCCATGAAGGGACCAGTGCATCACAGCACTCCGATTAGAGGTATGCAAGATAATCCCATGAAAAGACCAGTGCATCAGAGATCATCTCATGAAGGGACCAGTGCATCAGAGATCATCCCATGAAGGGACCAGTGCATCACAGCACTCAGATTAGGGGTATGCAAGATCATCCCATGAAGCGACCAGTGCATCAGAGATCACCCCATGAAGGGACCAGTGGATCAGAGCTCATCCCATTAAGAAACCAGAGCTCATCCCATGAAGGGACCAGAGCTCCTCCCAGGAAGGGACCAGAGCTCCTCCCAGGAAGGGACCAGAGCTCCTCCCAGGAAGGGACCAGAGCTCCTCCCAGGAAGGGACCAGAGCTCCTCCCAGGAAGGGACCAGAGCTCATCCCATGAAGGGACCAGAGCTCATCCCATGAAGGGACCAGAGCTCATCCCATGAAGGGACCAGAGCTCATCCCATGAAGGGACCAGAGCTCATCCCATGAAGGGACCAGAGCTCATCCCATGAAGGGACCAGAGCTCATCCCATGAAGGGACCAGAGCTCATCCCATGAAGGGACCAGAGCTCATCCCATGAAGGGACCAGAGCATCACAGCACTCAACTTAGAGGTATGCAAGATCATTCCATGAAAGGACCAGCGCAGAGATCATCCCATGAAGGGACCAGCGAATCAGAGATCATCCCATGAAGGAACCAGCGCATCAGAGATCATCCCATGAAGGGACCGGCGCATCAGAGATCATCCCATGAAGGGACCAGCGCATCAAAGATCATCCCATGAAGGGACCAGCGCATCAAAGATCATCCCATGAAGGGACCAGCGCATCAAAGATCATCCCATGAAGGGACCAGTGCAGAGATCATCCCATGAAGGGACCAGTGCATCAGAGATCATCCCATGAAGGGACCAGTGCATCAGAGATCATCCCATGAAGAGAAGAGTGCATCAGAGATCATCCCATGAAGAGACCAGTGCATCAGAGATCATCCCATGAAGAGACCAGTGCATCAAAGATCACCCCATGAAGGGACCAGTGCATCAGAGATCATCCCATTAAGGGACCAGTGCATCAGAGATCATCCCATGAAGGGACCAGTGCATCAGAGATCATCCCATATAGAGAACAGTGCATCAGAGATCATCCCATGAAGGGACCAGTGCATCAAAGATCACCCCATGAAGGGACCAGCGAAGGGACCAGCGCATCAAAGATGATACCATGCAGGGACCAGTGCATCAGAGATCATCCCGTGAAGGGACCAGTGCATCACAGCCCTCAGATTAGACGTATGCAAGATCAGCCCATGAAGGGACCAGTGCATCAAAGACCATCCCATGAAGGGACCAGTGCAAAGATCATCCCAATAAGGGACCAACGCATCAAAGATCATCCAATGAAGAGACCAGCGCATCAAAGATCATCCAATGAAGGGACCAGCGCATCAAAGATCATCCCATGAAGGGACCAGCGCATCAAAGATCATCCCATGAAGGGACAAGAGATCATCCCATGAAGGGACTAGTGCATCAGAGATCATCCCATGAAGGGATCAGTGCATCAACGCTCTTCCCATGAAGGGACCAGTGCATCAACGCTCTTCCCATGAAGGGACCAGTGCATCAACGATCATCCCATGTAGGGACCAGTGCACCAACGATCATCCCATTCAGGGACCAGTGCATCAACGATCATCCCATGTAGGGACCAGTGCATCACAGCACTCCGATTAAAGGTATGCAAGATCATCCCATGAAGGGACCAGTGCATCAGAGATGATCCCATGAAGGGACCAGCGCATCTGATCATCCCATGAAGGGACCAGCGCATCAAAGATCATCCCATGAAGGGACCAGCGCATCAAAGATCATCCCATGAAGGGACCAGCGCATCAAAAAATATCCCATGAAGGACCAGCGCATCAAAGATCATCCCATGAATGGTTCAGTGCATCAAAGATCATCCCATTAAGGGACCAGCGCATCAAAGATCATCCCATGAAGGGACTAGCGCATTAAAGATCATCCCATGAAGGGACCAACGCCTCAAAGTACATCCCATGAAGGGACCAGTACCTCAAAGTACATCCCATGAAGGGACCAGCGCATCAGAGATCGTCCCATGAAGGGACCAGCGCATCAGAGCACTCAAATTAGAGGTATGCAAGATCATCCCATGAAGGGACCAGTGCAGAGATCATACCATGAAGGGACCAGTGCATCAGAGATCATCCCATGAAGGAACCAGGGCATCAGAGATCATCCCATGAAGGAACCAGGGCATCAGAGATCATCCCATGAAGGGACCAGGGCAAGCGTCAACCCATGAAGGTACCAGGGCAAGGGTCATCCCATGAAGGTACCACGGCAAGGGTCATCCCATGAAGGTACCAATGCATCAAAGATCATCGTATGAAGGGACCAGGGCAAGGATCATCCTATTAAGGGACCAGTGCATCAAAGACCATCCCACGAAGGGACCAGTGCATCAAAGACCATCCCATGAAGGGACCAGTGCATCAAAGACCATCCCATGAAGGGACCAGTGCATCAAAGACCATCCCATGAAGGGACCAGCGCATCGAGGATCATCCCATGAAGGGACCAGAGCATCTAGGATCATCCCATGAAGGGACCAACAAAGAGACCAACGCATCAAAGATCCCATGAAGGGACCAATGCAGAGATCATTCCATGAAGTGACCAGCGCATCAAAGATCACCCCATGAAGGGACCAGCGAAGGGACCAGCTCATCAAAGATCATCCCATGAATGGACCAGCGCATCAAAGATCATCCCATGAAGGTACCAGTGCATCAAAGATCATGCCATGAAGGGACCAGCCCATCAAAGATCATCCCATGAAGGGACCAGAGCATCACTGCACTCAGATTAATGGTATGCAAGATCATCCCGTGAAGGTACCAGACATCATCCCATGAAGGGGACCAGCCATCATCCCATGAAGGGACCAGCGCATCAAAGATCATCCCATGAAGGGACCAGATCATGAAAGATCATCCCATGAAGGGACCAGCGCATTAACGATCATCCCATGAAGGGACCCGTGCATCAAAGATCATCCCATGAAGGGACCAGTGCATCACAGCACTCAGATTAGAGGTATGCAAGATCATCCCATGAAGGGACCAGTGCATCACAGCACTCCGATTAGAGGTATGCAAGATAATCCCATGAAAAGACCAGTGCATCAGAGATCATCTCATGAAGGGACCAGTGCATCAGAGATCATCCCATGAAGGGACCAGTGCATCACAGCACTCAGATTAGGGGTATGCAAGATCATCCCATGAAGCGACCAGTGCATCAGAGATCATCCCATGAAGGGACCAGTGCATCGGAAATCATCCCATGAAGGGACCAGTGGATCAGAGCTCATCCCATTAAGAAACCAGAGCTCATCCCATGAAGGGACCAGAGCTCCTCCCATGAAGGGACCAGAGCTCCTCCCAGGAAGGGACCAGAGCTCCTCCCAGGAAGGGACCAGAGCTCCTCCCAGGAAGGGACCAGAGCTCATCCCATGAAGGGACCAGAGCTCATCCCATGAAGGGACCAGAGCTCATCCCATGAAGGGACCAGAGCTCATCCCATGAAGGGACCAGAGCTCATCCCATGAAGGGACCAGAGCATCACAGCACTCAACTTAGAGGTATGCAAGATCATTCCATGAAAGGACCAGCGCAGAGATCATCCCATGAAGGGACCAGCGAATCAGAGATCATCCCATGAAGGGACCAGCGCATCACAGCACTCAACTTAGAGGTATGCAAGATCATTCCATGAAAGGACCAGCGCAGAGATCATCCCATGAAGGGACCAGCGAATCAGAGATCATCCCATGAAGGGACCAGCGCATCAGAGATCATCCCATGAAGGGACCGGCGCATCAGAGATCATCCCATGAAGGGACCAGCGCATCAAAGATCATCCCATGAAGGGACCAGCGCATCAAAGATCATCCCATGAAGGGACCAGTGCAGAGATCATCCCATGAAGGGACCAGTGCATCAGAGATCATCCCATGAAGGGACCAGTGCATCAGAGATCATCCCATGAAGAGAAGAGTGCATCAGAGATCATCCCATGAAGAGACCAGTGCATCAGAGATCATCCCATGAAGAGACCAGTGCATCAAAGATCACCCCATGAAGGGACCAGTGCATCACAGCACTCAGATTAGAGATATGCAAGATCATCCAATGAAGGGACCAGTACATCAGAGATCATCCCATTAAGGGACCAGTGCATCAGAGATCATCCCATGAAGGGACCAGTGCATCAGAGATCATCCCATGAAGGGACCAGTGCATCAGAGATCATCCCATGAAGAGAACAGTGCATCAGAGATCATCCCATGAAGGGACCAGTGCATCAAAGATCACCCCATGAAGGGACCAGCGAAGGGACCAGCGCATCAAAGATGATACCATGCAGGGACCAGTGCATCAGAGATCATCCCGTGAAGGGACCAGTGCATCACAGCCCTCAGATTAGACGTATGCAAGATCAGCCCATGAAGGGACCAGTGCATCAAAGACCATCCCATGAAGGGACCAGTGCAAAGATCATCCCATGAAGGGACCAACGCATCAAAGATCATCAAATGAAGGGACCAGCGCATCAAAGATCATCCAATGAAGGGACCAGCGCATCAAAGATCATCCCATGAAGGGACCAGCGCATCAAAGATCATCCCATGAAGGGACAAGAGATCATCCCATGAAGGGACTAGTGCATCAAAGATCATCCCATGAAGGGATCAGTGCATCAACGCTCTTCCCATGAAGGGACCAGTGCATCAACGCTCTTCCCATGAAGGGACCAGTGCATCAACGATCATCCCATGTAGGGACCAGTGCACCAACGATCATCCCATTCAGGGACCAGTGCATCAACGATCATCCCATGTAGGGACCAGTGCATCACAGCACTCCGATTAAAGGTATGCAAGATCATCCCATGAAGGGACCAGTGCATCAGAGATGATCAAATGAAGGGACCAGCGCATCAAAGATCATCCCATGAAGGGACCAGCGCATCAAAGATCATCCCATGAAGGGACCAGCATATCAAAAAATATCCCATGAAGGACCAGCGCATCAAAGATCATCCCATGAATGGTTCAGTGCATCAAAGATCATCCCATTAAGGGACCAGCGCATCAAAGATCATCCCATGAAGGGACTAGCGCATTAAAGATCATCCCATGAAGGGACCAACGCCTCAAAGTACATCCCATGAAGGGACCAGTACCTCAAAGTACATCCCATGAAGGGACCAGCGCATCAGAGATCGTCCCATGAAGGGACCAGTGCATCAGAGCACTCAAATTAGAGGTATGCAAGATCATCCCATGAAGGGACCAGTGCAGAGATCATACCATGAAGGGACCAGTGCATCAGAGATCATCCCATGAAGGAAGCAGGGCATCAGAGATCATCCCATGAAGGAACCAGGGCATCAGAGATCATCCCATGAAGGGACCAGGGCAAGGGTCAACCCATGAAGGTACCAGGGCAAGGGTCATCCCATGAAGGTACCACGGCAAGGGTCATCCCATGAAGGTACCAGTGCATCAAAGATCATCCTATGAAGGGACCAGGGCAAGGATCATCCTATTAAGGGACCAGTGCATCAAAGACCATCCCATGAAGGGACCAGTGCATCAAAGACCATCCCATGAAGGGACCAGTGCATCAAAGACCATCCCATGAAGGGACCAGTGCATCAAAGACCATCCCATGAAGGGACCAGCGCATCGAGGATCATCCCATGAAGGGACCAGAGCATCTAGGATCATCCCATGAAGGGACCAACAAAGAGACCAACGCATCAAAGATCCCATGAAGGGACCAATGCAGAGATCATTCCATGAAGTGACCAGCGCATCAAAGATCACCCCATGAAGGGACCAGCGAAGGGACCAGCTCATCAAAGATCATCCCATGAAGGGACCAGCGCATCAAAGATCATCCCATGAAGGTACCAGTGCATCAAAGATCATGCCATGAAGGGACCAGCCCATCAAAGATCATCCCATGAAGGGACCACCAGCGCATTAAAGATCATCCCATGAAGGGACCAGCACATCAAAGATCATCCCATGAAGGGACCAGTGCATCAAAGATCATCCCATGAAGGAGCCAGTGCATCAAAGATCATCCCATGAAGGGAGCAGTGCATCGAGGATCATCCCATGAAGGGAGCAGCGCATCACAGCACTCAGATTAGTGGTATATAAGATCATCCTTTGAAAGGACCAGACAATCCCATGAAGGCACCAGAGCATCACAGCACTCAGATTAGTGGTATACAAGATCCCATGAAGGGACCAGACATCATCCCATGAAGGGGACCAGTGCATCAGAGATCATCCCATGAAGGGACCAGCGCATCAAAGATCATCCCATGAAGGGACCAGTGCATCAAAAATCATCCCATGAAGGGACCAGTGCATCAAAGATCATCCCATGAAGGGACCAGCACATCAAAGATCATCCCATGAAGGGACCAGTGCATCAAAATCGGCCCCTGGAGGGACCAGTGCATCAAAATCGTCCCATGAAGGGACCAGTGCATCAAAATCATCCCATGAAGGGACCAGTGCATCAAAATCGTCCCATGAAGGGACCAGTGCATCACAGCACTCAAATTAGAGGTATGCAAGATCATCCCATGAAGGGACCAGTGCATCAGAGATCATCCCATGAAGGGACCAGTGCAGAGATCATCCCATGAAGGGACCAGTGCAGAGATCATCCCATCAAGGGACCAGTGCAGAGATAATCCCATGAAGGGACCAGGGCATCACAGCACTCACATTAGAGGTATGCAAGATCATCCCATAAAGGGACCAGTGCATGAGAGATCATCCCATGAAGGGACCAGAGATCATCCCATGAAGGGACCAGAGATCATCCCATGAAGGGACCAGAGATCATCCCATGAAGGGACCAGAGATCATCCCATGAAGGGACCAGAGATCATCCCATGAAGGCACCAGAGATCATCCCATGAAGGGACCTGAGATCATCCCACGAAGGGACCAGAGCATCAGAGATCATCCTATGACGGGACCAGAGCATCAGAGATCATCCCATGAAGGGACCAGTGCATCACAGCACTCATGCAAGATCCCATGAAGGAACCAGTGCATCAAAGATCATCCCATTAAGGCACCAGTGCATCAGAGATCATCCCATTAAGGCACCAGCGCATCAGAGATCATCCCATAAAGGGACTAGCGCATCAGAGATCATCCCATGAAGGGACCAGAGCATCACTGCACTCAGATTAGTGGTATGCAAGATCATCCCGTGAAGGTACCAGACATCATCCCATGAAGGGGACCAGACATCATCCCATGAAGGGACCAGCGCATCAAAGATCATCCCATGAAGGGACCAGATCATGAAAGATCATCCCATGAAGGGACCAGCGCATTAACGATCATCCCATGAAGGGACCAGTGCATCAAAGATCATCCCATGAAGGGACCAGTGCATCACTGCACTCAGATTAGAGGTATGCAAGATCATCCCATGAAGGGACCAGTGCATCACAGCACTCCGATTAGAGGTATGCAAGATAATCCCATGAAAAGACCAGTGCATCAGAGATCATCTCATGAAGGGACCAGTGCATCAGAGATCATCCCATGAAGGGACCAGTGCATCACAGCACTCAGATTAGGGGTATGCAAGATCATCCCATGAAGCGACCAGTGCATCAGAGATCATCCCATGAAGGGACCAGTGGATCGGAGCTCATCCCATTAAGAAACCAGAGCTCATCCCATGAAGGGACCAGAGCTCCTCCCAGGAAGGGACCAGAGCTCCTCCCAGGAAGGGACCAGAGCTCCTCCCAGGAAGGGACCAGAGCTCCTCCCAGGAAGGGACCAGAGCTCATCCCATGAAGGGACCAGAGCTCATCCCATGAAGGGACCAGAGCTCATCCCATGAAGGGACCAGAGCTCATCCCATGAAGGGACCAGAGCTCATCCCATGAAGGGACCAGAGCTCATCCCATGAAGGGACCAGAGCTCATCCCATGAAGGGACCAGAGCATCACAGCACTCAACTTAGAGGTATGCAAGATCATTCCATGAAAGGACCAGCGCAGAGATCATCCCATGAAGGGACCAGCGAATCAGAGATCATCCCATGAAGGAACCAGCGCATCAGAGATCATCCCATGAAGGGACCGGCGCATCAGAGATCATCCCATGAAGGGACCAGCGCATCAAAGATCATCCCATGAAGGGACCAGATCATGAAAGATCATCCCATGAAGGGACCAGCGCATTAACGATCATCCCATGAAGGGACCCGTGCATCAAAGATCATCCCATGAAGGGACCAGTGCATCACAGCACTCAGATTAGAGGTATGCAAGATCATCCCATGAAGGGACCAGTGCATCACAGCACTCCGATTAGAGGTATGCAAGATAATCCCATGAAAAGACCAGTGCATCAGAGATCATCTCATGAAGGGACCAGTGCATCAGAGATCATCCCATGAAGGGACCAGTGCATCACAGCACTCAGATTAGGGGTATGCAAGATCATCCCATGAAGCGACCAGTGCATCAGAGATCATCCCATGAAGGGACCAGTGCATCGGAAATCATCCCATGAAGGGACCAGTGGATCAGAGCTCATCCCATTAAGAAACCAGAGCTCATCCCATGAAGGGACCAGAGCTCCTCCCATGAAGGGACCAGAGCTCCTCCCAGGAAGGGACCAGAGCTCCTCCCAGGAAGGGACCAGAGCTCCTCCCAGGAAGGGACCAGAGCTCATCCCATGAAGGGACCAGAGCTCATCCCATGAAGGGACCAGAGCTCATCCCATGAAGGGACCAGAGCTCATCCCATGAAGGGACCAGAGCTCATCCCATGAAGGGACCAGAGCATCACAGCACTCAACTTAGAGGTATGCAAGATCATTCCATGAAAGGACCAGCGCAGAGATCATCCCATGAAGGGACCAGCGAATCAGAGATCATCCCATGAAGGGACCAGCGCATCACAGCACTCAACTTAGAGGTATGCAAGATCATTCCATGAAAGGACCAGCGCAGAGATCATCCCATGAAGGGACCAGCGAATCAGAGATCATCCCATGAAGGGACCAGCGCATCAGAGATCATCCCATGAAGGGACCGGCGCATCAGAGATCATCCCATGAAGGGACCAGCGCATCAAAGATCATCCCATGAAGGGACCAGCGCATCAAAGATCATCCCATGAAGGGACCAGTGCAGAGATCATCCCATGAAGGGACCAGTGCATCAGAGATCATCCCATGAAGGGACCAGTGCATCAGAGATCATCCCATGAAGAGAAGAGTGCATCAGAGATCATCCCATGAAGAGACCAGTGCATCAGAGATCATCCCATGAAGAGACCAGTGCATCAAAGATCACCCCATGAAGGGACCAGTGCATCACAGCACTCAGATTAGAGATATGCAAGATCATCCAATGAAGGGACCAGTACATCAGAGATCATCCCATTAAGGGACCAGTGCATCAGAGATCATCCCATGAAGGGACCAGTGCATCAGAGATCATCCCATGAAGGGACCAGTGCATCAGAGATCATCCCATGAAGAGAACAGTGCATCAGAGATCATCCCATGAAGGGACCAGTGCATCAAAGATCACCCCATGAAGGGACCAGCGAAGGGACCAGCGCATCAAAGATGATACCATGCAGGGACCAGTGCATCAGAGATCATCCCGTGAAGGGACCAGTGCATCACAGCCCTCAGATTAGACGTATGCAAGATCAGCCCATGAAGGGACCAGTGCATCAAAGACCATCCCATGAAGGGACCAGTGCAAAGATCATCCCATGAAGGGACCAACGCATCAAAGATCATCAAATGAAGGGACCAGCGCATCAAAGATCATCCAATGAAGGGACCAGCGCATCAAAGATCATCCCATGAAGGGACCAGCGCATCAAAGATCATCCCATGAAGGGACAAGAGATCATCCCATGAAGGGACTAGTGCATCAAAGATCATCCCATGAAGGGATCAGTGCATCAACGCTCTTCCCATGAAGGGACCAGTGCATCAACGCTCTTCCCATGAAGGGACCAGTGCATCAACGATCATCCCATGTAGGGACCAGTGCACCAACGATCATCCCATTCAGGGACCAGTGCATCAACGATCATCCCATGTAGGGACCAGTGCATCACAGCACTCCGATTAAAGGTATGCAAGATCATCCCATGAAGGGACCAGTGCATCAGAGATGATCAAATGAAGGGACCAGCGCATCAAAGATCATCCCATGAAGGGACCAGCGCATCAAAGATCATCCCATGAAGGGACCAGCATATCAAAAAATATCCCATGAAGGACCAGCGCATCAAAGATCATCCCATGAATGGTTCAGTGCATCAAAGATCATCCCATTAAGGGACCAGCGCATCAAAGATCATCCCATGAAGGGACTAGCGCATTAAAGATCATCCCATGAAGGGACCAACGCCTCAAAGTACATCCCATGAAGGGACCAGTACCTCAAAGTACATCCCATGAAGGGACCAGCGCATCAGAGATCGTCCCATGAAGGGACCAGTGCATCAGAGCACTCAAATTAGAGGTATGCAAGATCATCCCATGAAGGGACCAGTGCAGAGATCATACCATGAAGGGACCAGTGCATCAGAGATCATCCCATGAAGGAAGCAGGGCATCAGAGATCATCCCATGAAGGAACCAGGGCATCAGAGATCATCCCATGAAGGGACCAGGGCAAGGGTCAACCCATGAAGGTACCAGGGCAAGGGTCATCCCATGAAGGTACCACGGCAAGGGTCATCCCATGAAGGTACCAGTGCATCAAAGATCATCCTATGAAGGGACCAGGGCAAGGATCATCCTATTAAGGGACCAGTGCATCAAAGACCATCCCATGAAGGGACCAGTGCATCAAAGACCATCCCATGAAGGGACCAGTGCATCAAAGACCATCCCATGAAGGGACCAGTGCATCAAAGACCATCCCATGAAGGGACCAGCGCATCGAGGATCATCCCATGAAGGGACCAGAGCATCTAGGATCATCCCATGAAGGGACCAACAAAGAGACCAACGCATCAAAGATCCCATGAAGGGACCAATGCAGAGATCATTCCATGAAGTGACCAGCGCATCAAAGATCACCCCATGAAGGGACCAGCGAAGGGACCAGCTCATCAAAGATCATCCCATGAAGGGACCAGCGCATCAAAGATCATCCCATGAAGGTACCAGTGCATCAAAGATCATGCCATGAAGGGACCAGCCCATCAAAGATCATCCCATGAAGGGACCACCAGCGCATTAAAGATCATCCCATGAAGGGACCAGCACATCAAAGATCATCCCATGAAGGGACCAGTGCATCAAAGATCATCCCATGAAGGAGCCAGTGCATCAAAGATCATCCCATGAAGGGAGCAGTGCATCGAGGATCATCCCATGAAGGGAGCAGCGCATCACAGCACTCAGATTAGTGGTATATAAGATCATCCTTTGAAAGGACCAGACAATCCCATGAAGGCACCAGAGCATCACAGCACTCAGATTAGTGGTATACAAGATCCCATGAAGGGACCAGACATCATCCCATGAAGGGGACCAGTGCATCAGAGATCATCCCATGAAGGGACCAGCGCATCAAAGATCATCCCATGAAGGGACCAGTGCATCAAAAATCATCCCATGAAGGGACCAGTGCATCAAAGATCATCCCATGAAGGGACCAGCACATCAAAGATCATCCCATGAAGGGACCAGTGCATCAAAATCGGCCCCTGGAGGGACCAGTGCATCAAAATCGTCCCATGAAGGGACCAGTGCATCAAAATCATCCCATGAAGGGACCAGTGCATCAAAATCGTCCCATGAAGGGACCAGTGCATCACAGCACTCAAATTAGAGGTATGCAAGATCATCCCATGAAGGGACCAGTGCATCAGAGATCATCCCATGAAGGGACCAGTGCAGAGATCATCCCATGAAGGGACCAGTGCAGAGATCATCCCATCAAGGGACCAGTGCAGAGATAATCCCATGAAGGGACCAGGGCATCACAGCACTCACATTAGAGGTATGCAAGATCATCCCATAAAGGGACCAGTGCATGAGAGATCATCCCATGAAGGGACCAGAGATCATCCCATGAAGGGACCAGAGATCATCCCATGAAGGGACCAGAGATCATCCCATGAAGGGACCAGAGATCATCCCATGAAGGGACCAGAGATCATCCCATGAAGGCACCAGAGATCATCCCATGAAGGGACCTGAGATCATCCCACGAAGGGACCAGAGCATCAGAGATCATCCTATGACGGGACCAGAGCATCAGAGATCATCCCATGAAGGGACCAGTGCATCACAGCACTCATGCAAGATCCCATGAAGGAACCAGTGCATCAAAGATCATCCCATTAAGGCACCAGTGCATCAGAGATCATCCCATTAAGGCACCAGCGCATCAGAGATCATCCCATAAAGGGACTAGCGCATCAGAGATCATCCCATGAAGGGACCAGAGCATCACTGCACTCAGATTAGTGGTATGCAAGATCATCCCGTGAAGGTACCAGACATCATCCCATGAAGGGGACCAGACATCATCCCATGAAGGGACCAGCGCATCAAAGATCATCCCATGAAGGGACCAGATCATGAAAGATCATCCCATGAAGGGACCAGCGCATTAACGATCATCCCATGAAGGGACCAGTGCATCAAAGATCATCCCATGAAGGGACCAGTGCATCACTGCACTCAGATTAGAGGTATGCAAGATCATCCCATGAAGGGACCAGTGCATCACAGCACTCCGATTAGAGGTATGCAAGATAATCCCATGAAAAGACCAGTGCATCAGAGATCATCTCATGAAGGGACCAGTGCATCAGAGATCATCCCATGAAGGGACCAGTGCATCACAGCACTCAGATTAGGGGTATGCAAGATCATCCCATGAAGCGACCAGTGCATCAGAGATCATCCCATGAAGGGACCAGTGCATCGGAAATCATCCCATGAAGGGACCAGTGGATCAGAGCTCATCCCATTAAGAAACCAGAGCTCATCCCATGAAGGGACCAGAGCTCCTCCCAGGAAGGGACCAGAGCTCCTCCCAGGAAGGGACCAGAGCTCCTCCCAGGAAGGGACCAGAGCTCCTCCCAGGAAGGGACCAGAGCTCATCCCATGAAGGGACCAGAGCTCATCCCATGAAGGGACCAGAGCTCATCCCATGAAGGGACCAGAGCTCATCCCATGAAGGGACCAGAGCTCATCCCATGAAGGGACCAGAGCTCATCCCATGAAGGGACCAGAGCATCACAGCACTCAACTTAGAGGTATGCAAGATCATTCCATGAAAGGACCAGCGCAGAGATCATCCCATGAAGGGACCAGCGAATCAGAGATCATCCCATGAAGGAACCAGCGCATCAGAGATCATCCCATGAAGGGACCGGCGCATCAGAGATCATCCCATGAAGGGACCAGCGCATCAAAGATCATCCCATGAAGGGACCAGCGCATCAAAGATCATCCCATGAAGGGACCAGCGCATCAAAGATCATCCCATGAAGGGACCAGTGCAGAGATCATCCCATGAAGGGACCAGTGCATCAGAGATCATCCCATGAAGGGACCAGTGCATCAGAGATCATCCCATGAAGAGAAGAGTGCATCAGAGATCATCCCATGAAGAGACCAGTGCATCAGAGATCATCCCATGAAGAGACCAGTGCATCAAAGATCACCCCATGAAGGGACCAGTGCATCAGAGATCATCCCATTAAGGGACCAGTGCATCAGAGATCATCCCATGAAGGGACCAGTGCATCAGAGATCATCCCATATAGAGAACAGTGCATCAGAGATCATCCCATGAAGGGACCAGTGCATCAAAGATCACCCCATGAAGGGACCAGCGAAGGGACCAGCGCATCAAAGATGATACCATGCAGGGACCAGTGCATCAGAGATCATCCCGTGAAGGGACCAGTGCATCACAGCCCTCAGATTAGACGTATGCAAGATCAGCCCATGAAGGGACCAGTGCATCAAAGACCATCCCATGAAGGGACCAGTGCAAAGATCATCCCAATAAGGGACCAACGCATCAAAGATCATCCAATGAAGAGACCAGCGCATCAAAGATCATCCAATGAAGGGACCAGCGCATCAAAGATCATCCCATGAAGGGACCAGCGCATCAAAGATCATCCCATGAAGGGACAAGAGATCATCCCATGAAGGGACTAGTGCATCAGAGATCATCCCATGAAGGGATCAGTGCATCAACGCTCTTCCCATGAAGGGACCAGTGCATCAACGCTCTTCCCATGAAGGGACCAGTGCATCAACGATCATCCCATGTAGGGACCAGTGCACCAACGATCATCCCATTCAGGGACCAGTGCATCAACGATCATCCCATGTAGGGACCAGTGCATCACAGCACTCCGATTAAAGGTATGCAGGATCATCCCATGAAGGGACCAGTGCATCAGAGATGATCCCATGAAGGGACCAGCGCATCTGATCATCCCATGAAGGGACCAGCGCATCAAAGATCATCCCATGAAGGGACCAGCGCATCAAAGATCATCCCATGAAGGGACCAGCGCATCAAAAAATATCCCATGAAGGACCAGCGCATCAAAGATCATCCCATGAATGGTTCAGTGCATCAAAGATCATCCCATTAAGGGACCAGCGCATCAAAGATCATCCCATGAAGGGACTAGCGCATTAAAGATCATCCCATGAAGGGACCAACGCCTCAAAGTACATCCCATGAAGGGACCAGTACCTCAAAGTACATCCCATGAAGGGACCAGCGCATCAGAGATCGTCCCATGAAGGGACCAGTGCATCAGAGCACTCAAATTAGAGGTATGCAAGATCATCCCATGAAGGGACCAGTGCAGAGATCATACCATGAAGGGACCAGTGCATCAGAGATCATCCCATGAAGGAACCAGGGCATCAGAGATCATCCCATGAAGGAACCAGGGCATCAGAGATCATCCCATGAAGGGACCAGGGCAAGCGTCAACCCATGAAGGTACCAGGGCAAGGGTCATCCCATGAAGGTACCACGGCAAGGGTCATCCCATGAAGGTACCAATGCATCAAAGATCATCGTATGAAGGGACCAGGGCAAGGATCATCCTATTAAGGGACCAGTGCATCAAAGACCATCCCACGAAGGGACCAGTGCATCAAAGACCATCCCATGAAGGGACCAGTGCATCAAAGACCATCCCATGAAGGGACCAGTGCATCAAAGACCATCCCATGAAGGGACCAGCGCATCGAGGATCATCCCATGAAGGGACCAGAGTATCTAGGATCATCCCATGAAGGGACCAACAAAGAGACCAACGCATCAAAGATCCCATGAAGGGACCAATGCAGAGATCATTCCATGAAGTGACCAGCGCATCAAAGATCACCCCATGAAGGGACCAGCGAAGGGACCAGCTCATCAAAGATCATCCCATGAATGGACCAGCGCATCAAAGATCATCCCATGAAGGTACCAGTGCATCAAAGATCATGCCATGAAGGGACCAGCCCATCAAAGATCATCCCATGAAGGGACCAGAGCATCACTGCACTCAGATTAATGGTATGCAAGATCATCCCGTGAAGGTACCAGACATCATCCCATGAAGGGGACCAGCCATCATCCCATGAAGGGACCAGCGCATCAAAGATCATCCCATGAAGGGACCAGATCATGAAAGATCATCCCATGAAGGGACCAGCGCATTAACGATCATCCCATGAAGGGACCCGTGCATCAAAGATCATCCCATGAAGGGACCAGTGCATCACAGCACTCAGATTAGAGGTATGCAAGATCATCCCATGAAGGGACCAGTGCATCACAGCACTCCGATTAGAGGTATGCAAGATAATCCCATGAAAAGACCAGTGCATCAGAGATCATCTCATGAAGGGACCAGTGCATCAGAGATCATCCCATGAAGGGACCAGTGCATCACAGCACTCAGATTAGGGGTATGCAAGATCATCCCATGAAGCGACCAGTGCATCAGAGATCATCCCATGAAGGGACCAGTGCATCGGAAATCATCCCATGAAGGGACCAGTGGATCAGAGCTCATCCCATTAAGAAACCAGAGCTCATCCCATGAAGGGACCAGAGCTCCTCCCATGAAGGGACCAGAGCTCCTCCCAGGAAGGGACCAGAGCTCCTCCCAGGAAGGGACCAGAGCTCCTCCCAGGAAGGGACCAGAGCTCCTCCCAGGAAGGGACCAGAGCTCATCCCATGAAGGGACCAGAGCTCATCCCATGAAGGGACCAGAGCTCATCCCATGAAGGGACCAGAGCTCATCCCATGAAGGGACCAGAGCTCATCCCATGAAGGGACCAGAGCATCACAGCACTCAACTTAGAGGTATGCAAGATCATTCCATGAAAGGACCAGCGCAGAGATCATCCCATGAAGGGACCAGCGAATCAGAGATCATCCCATGAAGGGACCAGCGCATCACAGCACTCAACTTAGAGGTATGCAAGATCATTCCATGAAAGGACCAGCGCAGAGATCATCCCATGAAGGGACCAGCGAATCAGAGATCATCCCATGAAGGGACCAGCGCATCAGAGATCATCCCATGAAGGGACCGGCGCATCAGAGATCATCCCATGAAGGGACCAGCGCATCAAAGATCATCCCATGAAGGGACCAGCGCATCAAAGATCATCCCATGAAGGGACCAGTGCAGAGATCATCCCATGAAGGGACCAGTGCATCAGAGATCATCCCATGAAGGGACCAGTGCATCAGAGATCATCCCATGAAGAGAAGAGTGCATCAGAGATCATCCCATGAAGAGACCAGTGCATCAGAGATCATCCCATGAAGAGACCAGTGCATCAAAGATCACCCCATGAAGGGACCAGTGCATCACAGCACTCAGATTAGAGATATGCAAGATCATCCAATGAAGGGACCAGTACATCAGAGATCATCCCATTAAGGGACCAGTGCATCAGAGATCATCCCATGAAGGGACCAGTGCATCAGAGATCATCCCATGAAGAGAACAGTGCATCAGAGATCATCCCATGAAGGGACCAGTGCATCAAAGATCACCCCATGAAGGGACCAGCGAAGGGACCAGCGCATCAAAGATGATACCATGCAGGGACCAGTGCATCAGAGATCATCCCGTGAAGGGACCAGTGCATCACAGCCCTCAGATTAGACGTATGCAAGATCAGCCCATGAAGGGACCAGTGCATCAAAGACCATCCCATGAAGGGACCAGTGCAAAGATCATCCCATGAAGGGACCAACGCATCAAAGATCATCAAATGAAGGGACCAGCGCATCAAAGATCATCCAATGAAGGGACCAGCGCATCAAAGATCATCCCATGAAGGGACCAGCGCATCAAAGATCATCCCATGAAGGGACAAGAGATCATCCCATGAAGGGACTAGTGCATCAAAGATCATCCCATGAAGGGATCAGTGCATCAACGCTCTTCCCATGAAGGGACCAGTGCATCAACGCTCTTCCCATGAAGGGACCAGTGCATCAACGATCATCCCATGTAGGGACCAGTGCACCAACGATCATCCCATTCAGGGACCAGTGCATCAACGATCATCCCATGTAGGGACCAGTGCATCACAGCACTCCGATTAAAGGTATGCAAGATCATCCCATGAAGGGACCAGTGCATCAGAGATGATCAAATGAAGGGACCAGCGCATCAAAGATCATCCCATGAAGGGACCAGCGCATCAAAGATCATCCCATGAAGGGACCAGCATATCAAAAAATATCCGATGAAGGACCAGCGCATCAAAGATCATCCCATGAATGGTTCAGTGCATCAAAGATCATCCCATTAAGGGACCAGCGCATCAAAGATCATCCCATGAAGGGACTAGCGCATTAAAGATCATCCCATGAAGGGACCAACGCCTCAAAGTACATCCCATGAAGGGACCAGTACCTCAAAGTACATCCCATGAAGGGACCAGCGCATCAGAGATCGTCCCATGAAGGGACCAGTGCATCAGAGCACTCAAATTAGAGGTATGCAAGATCATCCCATGAAGGGACCAGTGCAGAGATCATACCATGAAGGGACCAGTGCATCAGAGATCATCCCATGAAGGAAGCAGGGCATCAGAGATCATCCCATGAAGGAACCAGGGCATCAGAAATCATCCCATGAAGGGACCAGGGCAAGGGTCAACCCATGAAGGTACCAGGGCAAGGGTCATCCCATGAAGGTACCACGGCAAGGGTCATCCCATGAAGGTACCAGTGCATCAAAGATCATCCTATGAAGGGACCAGGGCAAGGATCATCCTATTAAGGGACCAGTGCATCAAAGACCATCCCATGAAGGGACCAGTGCATCAAAGACCATCCCATGAAGGGACCAGTGCATCAAAGACCATCCCATGAAGGGACCAGTGCATCAAAGACCATCCCATGAAGGGACCAGTGCATCAAAGACCATCCCATGAAGGGACCAGCGCATCGAGGATCATCCCATGAAGGGACCAGAGCATCTAGGATCATCCCATGAAGGGACCAACAAAGAGACCAACGCATCAAAGATCCCATGAAGGGACCAATGCAGAGATCATTCCATGAAGTGACCAGCGCATCAAAGATCACCCCATGAAGGGACCAGCGAAGGGACCAGCTCATCAAAGATCATCCCATGAAGGGACCAGCGCATCAAAGATCATCCCATGAAGGTACCAGTGCATCAAAGATCATGCCATGAAGGGACCAGCCCATCAAAGATCATCCCATGAAGGGACCACCAGCGCATTAAAGATCATCCCATGAAGGGACCAGCACATCAAAGATCATCCCATGAAGGGACCAGTGCATCAAAGATCATCCCATGAAGGGAGCAGTGCATCGAGGATCATCCCATGAAGGGAGCAGCGCATCACAGCACTCAGATTAGTGGTATATAAGATCATCCTTTGAAAGGACCAGACAATCCCATGAAGGCACCAGAGCATCACAGCACTCAGATTAGTGGTATACAAGATCCCATGAAGGGACCAGACATCATCCCATGAAGGGGACCAGTGCATCAGAGATCATCCCATGAAGGGACCAGCGCATCAAAGATCATCCCATGAAGGGACCAGTGCATCAAAAATCATCCCATGAAGGGACCAGTGCATCAAAGATCATCCCATGAAGGGACCAGCACATCAAAGATCATCCCATGAAGGGACCAGTGCATCAAAATCGGCCCCTGGAGGGACCAGTGCATCAAAATCGTCCCATGAAGGGACCAGTGCATCAAAATCGTCCCATGAAGGGACCAGTGCATCAAAATCATCCCATGAAGGGACCAGTGCATCAAAATCGTCCCATGAAGGGACCAGTGCATCACAGCACTCAAATTAGAGGTATGCAAGATCATCCCATGAAGGGACCAGTGCATCAGAGATCATCCCATGAAGGGACCAGTGCAGAGATCATCCCATGAAGGGACCAGTGCAGAGATCATCCCATGAAGGGACCAGTGCAGAGATAATCCCATGAAGGGACCAGGGCATCACAGCACTCACATTAGAGGTATGCAAGATCATCCCATAAAGGGACCAGTGCATGAGAGATCATCCCATGAAGGGACCAGAGATCATCCCATGAAGGGACCAGAGATCATCCCATGAAGGGACCAGAGATCATCCCATGAAGGGACCAGAGATCATCCCATGAAGGGACCAGAGATTATCCCATGAAGGGACCAGAGATCATCCCATGAAGGGACCAGAGATCATCCCATGTAGGGACCAGAGCATCACAGCACTCAGATTAGAGGTATGCAAGATTATCCCTTGAAGGGGCCAGCGCAGAGATCATCCCATGAAGGGACCAGAGATCATCCGAGATCATCCCATGAAGGGACCAGAGATCATCCCATGAAAGGACCAGAGATCATCCCATGAAGGGACCAGAGATCATCCCATGAAGGGACCAGAGATCATCCCATGAAGGGACCAGAGATCATCCCATGAAGGGACCAGAGATCATCCCATGAAGGGACCAGAGATCATCCCATGAAGGGACCAGAGATCATCCCATGAGGGGACCAGAGATCATCCCATGAGGGGACAAGAGATCATCCCATGAGGGGACAAGAGATCATCCCATGAGGGGACAAGAGATCATCCCATGAAGGGACCAGAGCATCACAGCACTCAAATTAGAGGTATGCATGATCATCCTATGAAGGGACCAGGGCATCAGATCATCCCATGAAGGGACCAGGGCATCAGATCATCCCATGAAGGGACCAGGGCATCAGATCATCCCATGAAGGGACCAGGCCATCAGAGATCATCCCATGAAGGGACAGGCCATCAGAGATCATCCCATGAAGGGACCAGGCCATCAGAGATCATCCCATGAAGGGACCAGGGCATCACAGCACTCAAATTAGTGGTATACAAGATCATCCCATGAAGGGAACAGTGCAGAGTTCATCCCATGAACGGACAAGTGCATCAGAGATAATCCATTGAAGGGACAAGTGCATCAGAGATAATCCATTGAAGGGACAAGTGCATCAGAGATAATCCATTGAAGGGACAAGTGCATCTGAGATAATCCATTGAAGGGACAAGTGCAGAGATAATCCATTGAAGGGACCAGAGATAATCTATTGAAGGGACCAGAGATCATCCCATGAAGGGACCAGAGATCATCCCATGAAGGGACCAGAGATCATCCCATGAAGGGACCAGAGATCATCCCATGAAGGCACCAGAGATCATCCCATGAAGGGACCTGAGATCATCCCACGAAGGGACCAGAGCATCAGAGATCATCCTATGACGGGACCAGAGCATCAGAGATCATCCCATGAAGGGACCAGTGCATCACAGCACTCATGCAAGATCCCATGAAGGAACCAGTGCATCAAAGATCATCCCATGAAGGGACCAGTGCATCAAAGATCATCCCATGAAGCGACCAGCGCATCAGAGGTCATCCCATTAAGGGACCAGCGCATCAGAGATCATCCCATTAAGGCACCAGCGCATCAGAGATCATCCCATAAAGGGACTAGCGCATCAGAGATCATCCCATAAAGGGACTAGCGCATCACTGCACTCAGATTAGTGGTATGCAAGATCATCCCGTGAAGGTACCAGACATCATCCCATGAAGGGGACCAGACATCATCCCATGAAGGGACCAGCGCATCAAAGATCATCCCATGAAGGGACCAGATCATCAAAGATCATCCCATGAAGGGACCAGCGCATTAACGATCATCCCATGAAGGGACCAGTGCATCAAAGATCATCCCATGAAGGGACCAGTGCATCACAGCACTCAGATTAGAGGTATGCAAGATCATCCCATGAAGGGACCAGTGCATCACAGCACTCAGATTAGGGGTATGCAAGATCATCCCATGAAGCGACCAGTGCATCAGAGATCATCCCATGAAGAGACCAGTGCATCAGAGATCATCCCATGAAGGGACCAGTGGATCAGAGCTCATCCCATTAAGAAACCAGAGCTCATCCCATGAAGGCACCAGAGCTCCTCCCATGAAGGGACCAGAGCTCCTCCCAGGAAGGGACCAGAGCTCCTCCCAGGAAGGGACCAGAGCTCCTCCCAGGAAGGGACCAGAGCTCATCCCATGAAGGGACCAGAGCTCATCCCATGAAGGGACCAGAGCTCATCCCATGAAGGGACCAGAGCTCATCCCATGAATGGACCAGAGCTCATCCCATGAAGGGACCAGAGCTCATCCCATGAAGGGACCAGAGCATCACAGCACTCAACTTAGAGGTATGCAAGATCATTCCATGAAAGGACCAGCGCAGAGATCATCCCATGAAGGGACCAGCGAATCAGAGATCATCCCCTGAAGGGACCAGCGCATCAGAGATCATCCCATGAAGGGACCGGCGCATCAGAGATCATCCCATGAAGGGACCAGCGGATCAGAGATCGTCCCATGAAGGGACCAGCGGATCAGAGATCATCCCATAAAGGGACCAGCGCATCAGAGATCATTCCATGAAGGGACCAGAGCATCACAGCACTCAGATTAGTGGTATACAAGATCATCCCATGAAGGGACCAGACATCATCCCATGAAGGGGACCAGTGCATCAGAGATCATCCCATGAAGGGACCAGTGCAAAGATCATCCCATGAAGGGACCAGCGCATCAAAGATCATCCCATGAAGGGACCAGCGCATCAAAGATCATCCCATGAAGGGACCAGCGCATCAAAGATCATCCCATGAAGGGACCAGCGCATCAAAGATCATCCCATGAAGGGACCATTGCATCACAGCACTCAGATTAGAGGTATGCAAGATCATCCCATGAAGGGACCAGTGCATCAGAGATCATCCCATGAAGGGACCAGTGCATCAGAGATCATCCCATGAAGGGACCAGTGCATCAGAGATTATCCCATGAAGAGAAGAGTGCATCAGAGATCATCCCACGAAGAGACCAGTGCATCAGAGATCATCCCACGAAGAGACCAGTGCATCAGAGATCATCCCATGAAAGGACCAGTGCATCAAAGATCACCCCATGAAGGGACCAGTGCATCACAGCACTCAGATTAGAGATATGCAAGATCATCCAATGAAGGGACCAGTGCATCAGAGATCATCCCATGAAGGGACCAGTGCATCAGAGATCATCCCATGAAGAGAACAGTGCATCAGAGATCATCCCATGAAGGGACCAGTGCATCAAAGATCACCCCATGAAGGGACCAGCGAAGGGACCAGCGCATCAAAGATGATACCATGCAGGGACCAGTGCATCAGAGATCATCCCATGAAGGGACCAGTGCATCACAGCCCTCAGATTAGACGTAAGCAAGATCAGCCCATGAAGGGACCAGTGCATCAAAGACCATCCCATGAAGGGACCAGTGCAAAGATCATCCCATGAAGGGACCAACGCATCAAAGATCATCCAATGAAGGGACCAGCGCATCAAAGATCATCCCATGAAGGGACCAGCGCATCAAAGATCATCCCATGAAGGGACAAGAGATCATCCCATGAAGGGACTAGTGCATCAGAGATCATCCCATGAAGGGATCAGTGCATCAACGCTCTTCCCATGAAGGGACCAGTGCATCAATGCTCTTCCCATGAAGGGACCAGTGCATCAACGCTCTTCCCATGAAGGGACCAGTGCACCAACGATCATCCCATTCAGGGACCAGTGCATCAACGATCATCCCATGAAGGGACCAGAGATCATCCCATGAAGGGACCAGAGATCATCCCATGAAGGGACCAGAGATTATCCCATGAAGGGACCAGAGATCATCCCATGAAGGGACCAGAGATCATCCCATGTAGGGACCAGAGCATCACAGCACTCAGATTAGAGGTATGCAAGATTATCCCTTGAAGGGGCCAGCGCAGAGATCATCCCATGAAGGGACCAGAGATCATCCGAGATCATCCCATGAAGGGACCAGAGATCATCCCATGAAGGGACCAGAGATCATCCCATGAAGGGACCAGAGATCATCCCATGAAGGGACCAGAGATCATCCCATGAAGGGACCAGAGATCATCCCATGAAGGGACCAGAGATCATCCCATGAGGGGACCAGAGATCATCCCATGAGGGGACAAGAGATCATCCCATGAGGGGACAAGAGATCATCCCATGAGGGGACAAGAGATCATCCCATGAAGGGACCAGAGCATCACAGCACTCAAATTAGAGGTATGCATGATCATCCTATGAAGGGACCAGGGCATCAGATCATCCCATGAAGGGACCAGGGCATCAGATCATCCCATGAAGGGACCAGGGCATCAGATCATCCCATGAAGGGACCAGGCCATCAGAGATCATCCCATGAAGGGACAGGCCATCAGAGATCATCCCATGAAGGGACCAGGCCATCAGAGATCATCCCATGAAGGGACCAGGGCATCACAGCACTCAGATTAGTGGTATACAAGATCATCCCATGAAGGGAACAGTGCAGAGTTCATCCCATGAACGGACAAGTGCATCAGAGATAATCCATTGAAGGGACAAGTGCATCAGAGATAATCCATTGAAGGGACAAGTGCATCTGAGATAATCCATTGAAGGGACAAGTGCAGAGATAATCCATTGAAGGGACCAGAGATAATCTATTGAAGGGACCAGAGATCATCCCATGAAGGGACCAGAGATCATCCCATGAAGGGACCAGAGATCATCCCATGAAGGGACCAGAGATCATCCCATGAAGGCACCAGAGATCATCCCATGAAGGGACCTGAGATCATCCCACGAAGGGACCAGAGCATCAGAGATCATCCTATGACGGGACCAGAGCATCAGAGATCATCACATGAAGGGACCAGTGCATCACAGCACTCATGCAAGATCCCATGAAGGAACCAGTGCATCAAAGATCATCCCATGAAGGGACCAGTGCATCAAAGATCATCCCATGAAGGGACCAGCGCATCAGATTTTATCCCATTAAGCGACCAGCGCATCAGAGGTCATCCCATTAAGGGACCAGCGCATCAGAGATCATCCCATTAAGGCACCAGCGCATCAGAGATCATCCCATAAAGGGACTAGCGCATCAGAGATCATCCCATAAAGGGACTAGCGCATCACTGCACTCAGATTAGTGGTATGCAAGATCATCCCGTGAAGGTACCAGACATCATCCCATGAAGGGGACCAGACATCATCCCATGAAGGGACCAGCGCATCAAAGATCATCCCATGAAGGGACCAGATCATCAAAGATCATCCCATGAAGGGACCAGGGCATTAACGATCATCCCATGAAGGGACCAGTGCATCAAAGATCATCCCATGAAGGGACCAGTGCATCACAGCACTCAGATTAGAGGTATGCAAGATCATCCCATGAAGGGACCAGTGCATCACAGCACTCCGATTAGAAGTATGCAAGATAATCCCATGAAAAGACCAGTGCATCAGAGATCATCTCATGAAGGGACCAGTGCATCAGAGATCATCCCATGAAGGGACCAGTGCATCACAGCACTCAGATTAGGGGTATGCAAGATCATCCCATGAAGCGACCAGTGCATCAGAGATCATCCCATGAAGGGACCAGTGCATCAGAGATCATCCCATGAAGGGACCAGTGGATCAGAGCTCATCCCATTAAGAAACCAGAGCTCATTCCATGAAGGGACCAGAGCTCCTCCCATGAAGGGACCAGAGCTCCTCCCATGAAGGGACCAGAGCTCCTCCCAGGAAGGGACCAGAGCTCCTCCCAGGAAGGGACCAGAGCTCCTCCCAGGAAGGGACCAGAGCTCCTCCCAGGAAGGGACCAGAGCTCATCCCATGAAGGGACCAGAGCTCATCCCATGAAGGGACCAGAGCTCATCCCATGAAGGGACCAGAGCTCATCCCATGAAGGGACCAGAGCTCATCCCATGAATGGACCAGAGCTCATCCCATGAAGGGACCAGAGCTCATCCCATGAAGGGACCAGAGCATCACAGCACTCAACTTAGAGGTATGCAAGATCATTCCATGAAAGGACCAGCGCAGAGATCATCCCATGAAGGGACCAGCGAATCAGAGATCATCCCATGAAGGGACCAGCGAATCAGAGATCATCCCATGAAGGGACCAGCGCATCAGAGATCATCCCATGAAGGGACCGGCGCATCAGAGATCATCCCATGAAGGGACCAGTGGATCAGAGATCGTCCCATGAAGGGACCAGCGGATCAGAGATCATCCCATAAAGGGACCAGCGCATCAGAGATCATTCCATGAAGGGACCAGAGCATCACAGCACTCAGATTAGTGGTATACAAGATCATCCCATGAAGGGACCAGACATCATCCCATGAAGGGGACCAGTGCATCAGAGATCATCCCATGATGGGACCAGTGCAAAGATCATCCCATGAAGGGACCAGCGCATCAAAGATCATCCCATGAAGGGACCAGCGCATCAAAGATCATCCCATGAAGGGACCAGCGCATCAAAGATCATCCCATGAAGGGACCAGCGCATTAAAGATCATCCCATGAAGGGACCAGTGCATCACAGCACTCAGATTAGAGGTATGCAAGATCATCCCATGAAGGGACCAGTGCATCAGAGATCATCCCATGAAGGGACCAGTGCAGAGATCATCCCATGAAGGGACCAGTGCATCAGAGATTATCCCATGAAGGGACCAGTGCATCAGAGATCATCCCATGAAGAGAAGAGTGCATCAGAGATCATCCCACGAAGAGACCAGTGCATCAGAGATCATCCCATGAAGGGACCAGTGCATCAAAGATCACCCCATGAAGGGACCAGTGCATCACAGCACTCAGATTAGAGATATGCAAGATCATCCAATGAAGGGACCAGTGCATCAGAGATCATCCCATTAAGGGACCAGTGCATCAGAGATCATCCCATGAAGGGACCAGTGCATCAGAGATCATCCCATGAAGAGAACAGTGCATCAGAGATCATCCCATGAAGAGAACAGTGCATCAGAGATCATCCCATGAAGGGACCAGTGCATCAAAGATCACCCCATGAAGGGACCAGCGAAGGGACCAGCGCATCAAAGATGATACCATGCAGGGACCAGTGCATCAGAGATCATCCCATGAAGGGACCAGTGCATCACAGCCCTCAGATTAGACGTAAGCAAGATCAGCCCATGAAGGGACCAGTGCATCAAAGACCATCCCATGAAGGGACCAGTGCAAAGATCATCCCATGAAGGGACCAACGCATCAAAGATCATCCAATGAAGGGACCAGCGCATCAAAGATCATCCCATGAAGGGACCAGCGCATCAAAGATCATCCCATGAAGGGACAAGAGATCATCCCATGAAGGGACTAGTGCATCAGAGATCATCCCATGAAGGGATCAGTGCATCAACGCTCTTCCCATGAAGGGACCAGTGCATCAATGCTCTTCCCATGAAGGGACCAGTGCATCAACGCTCTTCCCATGAAGGAACCAATGCACCAACGATCATCCCATTCAGGGACCAGTGCATCAACGATCATCCCATGTAGGGACCAGTGCATCACAGCACTCCGATTAAAGGTATGCAAGATCATCCCATGAAGGGACCAGTGCATCAGAGATGATCCCATGAAGGGACCAGCACATCTGATCATCCCATGAAGGGACCAGCGCATCAAAGATCATCCCATGAAGGGACCAGCGCATCAAAGATCATCCCATGAAGGGACCAGCGCATCAAAAAATATCCCATGAAGGACCAGCGCATCAAAGATCATCCCATGAATGGTTCAGTGCATCAAAGATCATCCCATTAAGGGACCAGCGCATCAAAGATCATCCCATGAAGGGACTAGCGCATTAAAGATCATCCCATGAAGGGACCAACGCCTCAAAGTACATCCCTCGAAGGGACCAGCACCTCAAAGTACATCCCATGAAGGGACCAGCGCCTCAGATATCATCCCATGAAGGGACCAGTGCATCAAAATCGTCCCATGAAGGGACCAGTGCATCATAGCACTCAAATTAGAGGTATGCAAGATCATCCCATGAAGGGACCAGTGCAGAGATCATACCATGAAGGGACCAGTGCATCAGAGATCATCCCATGAAGGAACCAGGGCATCAGAGATCATCCCATGAAGGAACCAGGGCATCAGAGATCATCCCATGAAGGGACCAGGGCAAGGGTCAACCCATGAAGGTACCAGGGCAAGGGTCATCCCATGAAGGTACCACGGCAAGGGTCATCCCATGAAGGTACCAGTGCATCAAAGGTCATCCTATGAAGGGACCAGGGCAAGGATCATCCTATTAAGGGACCAGTGCATCAAAGACCATCCCATGAAGGGACCAGTGCATCAAAGACCATCCCATGAAGGGACCAGTGCATCAAAGACCATCCCATGAAGGGACCAGTGCATCAGAGACCATCCCATGAAGGGACCAGTGCATCAGAGACCATCCCATGAAGGGACCAGTGCATCAGAGATCATCCCATGAAGGGACCAGTGCATCAGAGATCATCCCATGAAGGGACCAGCGCATCGAGGATCATCCCATGAAGGGACCAGAGCATCTAGGATCATCCCATGAAGGGACCAACAAAGAGACCAGCGCATCAAAGATCATCCCATGAAGGGACCAGCGCATCAAAGATCATCCCATGAAGGGACCAGCGCATCAAACAACATCCCATGAAGGGACCAGCGCATCAAAGATCATCCTATGAAGGGACCAGGGCAAGGATCATCCTATTAAGGGACCAGTGCATCAAAGACCATCCCATGAAGGGACCAGTGCATCAAAGATCACCCTATGAAGGGACCAGCGCATCAAAGATCAGCCCATGAAGGGACCAGCGCATCAAAGATCATCCCATGAAGGGACCAGCGCATCAAAGATCATCCCATGAAGGGACCAGCGCATCAAAGATCATCCCATGAAGGGACCAGCGCATCAAAGATCATCCCATGAAGGGACCAGCGCATCAAACAACATCCCATGAAGGGACAAGTGCATCAAAGATCATCTCATGAAGGGACAAGAAATCATCCCATGAAGGGACCAGTGCATCAAAGATCATCCCATGAAGGGACCAGTGCATCAGATCATCCCATGAAGGGACCAGCGCATCAAAGATCAGCCCATGAAGGGACCAGCACATCAAAGATCATCCCATGAAGGGACCAGCGCATCAAAGATCATCCCATGAAGGGACCAGCGCATCAAAGATCATCCCATGAAGGGACCAGCGCATCAAAGATCATCCCATGAAGGGACCAGCGCATCAAAGATCATCCCATGAAGGGACCAGCGCATCAAAGATCACCCCATGAAGGGACCAGCGCATCAAAAAATATCCCATGAAGGACCAGCGCATCAAAGATCATCCCATGAATGGTTCAGTGCATCAAAGATCATCCCATTAAGGGACCAGCGCATCAAAGATCATCCCATGAAGGGACTAGCGCATTAAAGATCATCCCATGAAGGGACCAGCGCCTCAAAGTACATCCCATGAAGGGACCAGCGCCTCAAAGTACATCCCATGAAGGGACCAGTGCATCAGATATCATCCCATGAAGGGACCAGTGCATCAAAATCGTCCCATGAAGGGACCAGTGCATCAGAGCCCTCAAATTAGAGGTATGCAAGATCATCCCATGAAGGGACCAGTGCAGAGATCATCCCATGAAGGGACAAGTGCATCAGATCATCCCATGAAGGAACCAGGGCATCAGAGATTATCCCATGAAGGGACCAGGGTATCAGAGATCATCCCATGAAGGGACCAGGGCAAGGGTCATCCCATGAAGGTACCAGGGCAAGGGTCATCCCATGAAGGTACCACGGCAAGGGTCATCCCATGAAGGTACCACGGCAAGGGTCATCCCATGAAGGTACCAGTGCATCAAAGATCATCCTATGAAGGGACCAGGGCAAGGATCATCCTATTAAGGGACCAGTGCATCAAAGACCATCCCATGAAGGGACCAGTGCATCAAAGACCATCCCATGAAGGGACCAGTGCATCAAAGACCATCCCATGAAGCGACCAGTGCATCAAAGACCATCCCATGAAGGGACCAGTGCATCAGAGACCATCCCATGATGGGACCAGTGCATCAGAGACCATCCCATGAAGGGACCAGTGCATCAGAGACCATCCCATGAAGGGACCAGTGCATCAGAGATCATCCCATGAAGGGACCAGTGCATCAGAGATCATCCCATGAAGGGACCAGTGCATCAGAGATCATCCCATGAAGGGACCAGAGATCATCCCATGAAGGGACCAGAGATCATCCCATGAAGGGACAAGAGATCATCCCATGAAGGGACCAGATTCATGGGACCAGAGATCATCCCATGAAGGGACCAGTGCATCAGAGATCATCCCATGAAGGGACCAGTGCATCAACAATGATCCCATGAAGGGACCAGTGCATCAACGATGATCCCATGAAGAGACCAGTGCATCAACGATGATCCCATGAAGGGACCAGTGCTTCAGATATCCCATGAAGGGACCAGTGCATCAGAGCACTCAGATTAGAGGTATGCAAGATCATCCCATGAAGGGACCAGTGCATCAGAGATCATCCCATGAAGGGACCAGCACATCAAAGATCATCCCATGAAGGGACCAGCGCATCAAAGATCATCCCATGAAGGGACCAGCGCATCAAAGATCATCCCATGAAGGGACCAGCGCATCAAAGATCATCCCATGAAGGGACCAGCGCATCAAAGATCATCCCATGAAGGGACCAGCGCATCAAAAAATATCCCATGAAGGACCAGCGCATCAAAGATAATCCCATGAATGGTTCAGTGCATCAAAGATCATCCCATTAAGGGACCAGCGCATCAAAGATCATCCCATGAAGGGACTAGCGCATTAAAGATCATCCCATGAAGGGACCAGCGCCTCAAAGTACATCCCATGAAGGGACCAGCGCCTCAAAGTACATCCCATGAAGGGACCAGTGCATCAGATATCATCCCATAAAGGGACCAGTGCATCAAAATCGTCCCATGAAGGGACCAGTGCATCAGAGCCCTCAAATTAGAGGTATGCAAGATCATCCCATGAAGGGACCAGTGCAGAGATCATCCCATGAAGGGACAAGTGCATCAGATGATCCCATGAAGGAACCAGGGCATCAGAGATCATCCCATGAAGGGACCAGGGTATCAGAGATCATCCCATGAAGGGACCAGGGCAAGGGTCATCCCATGAAGGTACCAGGGCAAGGGTCATCCCATGAAGGTACCACGGCAAGGGTCATCCCATGAAGGTACCACGGCAAGGGTCATCCCATGAAGGTACCAGTGCATCAAAGATCATCCTATGAAGGGACCAGGGCAAGGATCATCCTATTAAGGGACCAGTGCATCAAAGACCATCCCATGAAGGGACCAGTGCATCAAAGACCATCCCATGAAGGGACCAGTGCATCAAAGACCATCCCATGAAGCGACCAGTGCATCAAAGACCATCCCATGAAGGGACCAGTGCATCAAAGACCATCCCATGAAGGGACCAGTGCATCAGAGACCATCCCATGATGGGACCAGTGCATCAGAGACCATCCCATGAAGGGACCAGTGCATCAGAGACCATCCCATGAAGGGACCAGTGCATCAGAGATCATCCCATGAAGGGACCAGTGCATCAGAGATCATCCCATGAAGGGACCAGTGCATCAGAGATCATCCCATGAAGGGACCAGAGATCATCCCATGAAGGGACCAGAGATCATCCCATGAAGGGACCAGAGATCATCCCATGAAGGGACCAGAGATCATCCCATGAAGGGACCAGATTCATGGGACCAGAGATCATCCCATGAAGGGACCAGTGCATCAGAGATCATCCCATGAAGGGACCAGTGCATCAACGATGATCCCATGAAGGGACCAGTGCATCAACGATGATCCCATGAAGAGACCAGTGCATCAACGATGATCCCATGAAGGGACCAGTGCTTCAGATATCCCATGAAGGGACCAGTGCATCAGAGCACTCAGATTAGAGGTATGCAAGATCATCCCATGAAGGGACCAGTGCATCAGAGATCATCCCATGAAGGGACCAGTGCATCAGAGATCATCCCATGAAGGGACCAGTGCATCAGAGATCATCCAATGAAGGGACCAGTGCATCAACGATGATCCCATGAAGGGACCAGTGCATCAACGATGATACCATGAAGGGACCAGTGCATCAGAGATCATCCCATGAAGGGACCAGTGCATCAGAGATGATCCCATGAAGGGACCAGTGCATCAGAGATGATCCCAGGAAGGGACCAGTGCATCAGATCATCCCATGAAGGGACCAGTGCATCAGATCATCCCATGAAGGGACCAGTGCATCAGATCATCCCATGAAGGGACCAGTGCATCATATCATCCCATGAAGGGACCAGTGCATCAGAGAACATCCCATGAAGGGACCAGTGCATCAGAGACCATCCCATGAAGGGACCAGTGCATCAGAGATCCCATGAAGGGACCAGTGCATCAGAGATCCCATGAAGGGACCAGTGCTTTAGAGATCATCCCATACATTGACCAGTGCATCAAAAATCATCCCATGAAGGGACCAGTGCATCAAAGATCATCCCATGAAGGGACCAGTGCATCACAGCACTCAGATTAGAGGTATGCAAGATCATCCCATGAAGGGACCAGTGCATCACAGCACTCAGATTAAAGGTATGCAAAATCATCCCATGAAGGGACCAGTGCATCAGAGATCCCATGAAGGGACCAGTGCATCAAAGATCATCCCATGAAGGGACCAGTGTATCAAAGATCATCCCATGAAGCGACCAGTGCAAAGATATTCCCATGAAGGGACCAGTGCATCAGAGTTCAACCCATGAAGGGACCAGTGCATCAGAGATCAATCCATTAAGGGACCAATGCATCAGAGATCAATCCATGAAGGGACAAGTGCATCAGAGATCAATCCATGAAGGGACAAGTGCATCAGAGATCATCCCATGAAGGGACCAGCGCATAAAAGTACATCCCATGAAGGGACCAGCGCATAAAAGTACATCCCATGAAGGGACCAGCGCATCAGATATCATCCCATGAAAGGACCAGTGCATCAGAGATCATCCCATGAAGCACCAGTGCATCAGATATCATCCCATGAAGGGACCAGTGCATCAGATATCATCCCATGAAGGGACCAGTGCATCAGATATCATCCCATGAAGGGACCAGTGCATCAGAGATCCCATGAAGGGACCAGTGCATCAGCGATCATCCCATAAAGGGACCAGTGCATCAAAGATCAAGCCATGAAGGGACCAGTGCATCAAAGATCATCCCATGAAGGGACCAGTGCATCACAGCACTCAGATTAGAGGTATGCAAGATCATCCCATGAAGGGACCAGTGCATCACAGCACTCAGATTAAAGGTATGAAAAATCATCCCATGAAGGGACCAGTGCATCAGAGATCCCATGAAGGGACCAGTGCATCAAAGATCATCCCATGAAGGGACCAGTGCATCAAAGATCAGCCCATGAAGGGACCAGTGCATCACAGCACTCAGATTAGAGGTATGCAAAATCATCCCATGAAGGGACCAGTGCAAAAATAATCCCATGAAGGGACCAGTGCATCTGAGTTCAACCCATGAAGGGACAAGTGCATCAGAGATCATCCCATGAAGGGACCAGTGCATCAACGATCATCCCATGAAGGGACCAGTGCACCAGAGATCATCCCATGAAGGGACCAGTGCATCAGAGATCATCACATGAAGGGACCAGTGCATCAGGGATCATCCCATGAAGGGACCAGTGCTTCAGAGATCCCATAAAGGGACCAGTGCAACAGAGATCCCATAAAGGGACCAGTGCAACGGAGATCATCCCATTAAGGGACCAGTGCATCAGTAATCATCCCATGAAGGGACCAGTGCATCACAGCCCTCAGATTAGACCTAGGCAAGATCATCCCATGAAGGGACCAGTACATCAAAGACCATCCCATGAAGGGACCAGTGTAAAGATCATCCCATGAAGGGACTAGTGCATCAAAGATTATCCCATGAAGAGACCAGTGCATCAAAGATCATCTCATGAATGGACCAGTGCATCACAGCACTCAGATTAGAGGTATGCAAGATCATCCCATGAAGGGACCAGTGCAAAGATAATCCCATGAAGGGACCAGTGCATCAGAAATCAATCCATGAAGGGACAAGTGCATCAGAGATCCCATGAAGGGACCAGTGCATCAGATATCATCCCATGAAGAGACCAGTGCATCAAAGATCATCCCATGAAGGGACCGGTGCATCAGAAATCATCCCATGAAGGGACCGGTGCATCACAGCACTCAGATTAGAGGTATGCAAGATCATCCCATGAAGGGACCAGTGCATCAAAGCCCATCCCATGAAGGGACCAGTGCATCAAAGCCCATCCCATGAAGAGACCAGTGTATCAGAGATCATCCCATGAAGGGACCAGTGCATCAACGATCATCCCAAGAAGGGACCAGTGCATCAACGATCATCCCGTGAAGTGACCAGTGCATCAGAGATCATCCCATGAAGGGACCAGTGCATCAGAGATCATCCCATGAATGGACCAGTGCATCAGAGATCATCCAATGAATGGACCAGTGCATCAGAGATCATCCCATGAAGGGACAAGAAATCATCCCATCAAGGGATTAGTGCATCAGAGATCATCCCATGTAGGGACCAGTGCATCAGAGATTATCCCATGAAGGGACCAGTGCATCAGATCCCATGAAGGGACCAGTGCATCAGATCCCATGAAGGGACCAGTGCAGAGATCCCATGAAGGGACCAGTGCAGAGATCCCATGAAGGGACCAGTGCAGAGTCCTTGCTATGGACAATAGCATAATGTCAATTTAATTTATGCCATATTGCCATCTTGCTTTTTAAACGTGACAGGGGTCCTCTTCTATTAAAGAACTTCTGAGCACCCTTAGCCATTTTTAATTCTCACTATTATGATTTTACTGCTTACTTTTAGGATCTCCCACCTTTGATCTATGGGTAGTACCTCATCCAAGACAATACTCGTGAGAGATCAGGTGACAATCCTCCTTGGTTGCTCCTTCTATGCTAGTGACCGGATCACTGCTTCATGAACTGGTCCTGCTGGTTGGAGTACACAGACCCAGATGATAATAACAATTAACCACCTTAAGTGATTGATGGGTCCTGTTGAAGGGAGTGCTCTCTTATAGAGTCGTCACGTTGAGAATGGGGTTCACCTAGACCATTTTGTGTAACTTCTTTGCTCAATCACAGACCCAGGTTGTATTAGTGTTTTGATAATTGTTGTTAGGGGAAACACAACCTGCTGGTCTATTGTTTTGTTTAAACTTCCCTTAGACCTCCCCCCACGTTGATATGTGTTATCAGACCAGTGCAGAGATCCCATGAAGGGACCAGTGCAGAGACCCCATGAAGGGACCAGTGCAGAGACCCCAAGAAGGGACCAGTGCAGAGACCCCCTGAAGGGACCAGTGCAGAGATCCCATGAAGGGACCAGTGCAGAGATCCCATGAAGGGACCAGTGCATAGATCCCATGAAGGGACCAGTACAGAGATCCCATGAAGGGACCAGTGCAGAGATCCAATGAAGGGACCAGTGCAGAGATCCCATGAAGGGACCAGTGCAAAGATCCCATGAAGGGACCAGTGCAAAGATACTCCCATGAAGGGACCAGTGCAAAGATACTCCCATGAAGGGACCAGTGCATCAGAGGTCAACCCATGAAGGGACCGATGCAGAGCTCGATCTATGAAGGGACAAGTGCATCAAAGATCATCCCATTAAGGGACAAGAAATCATCCCATCAAGGGACTAGTGCATCAAAGATCATCCCATGAAGGGACCAGTGCATCAAAGATCATCCCATGAAGGGACCAGTGCATCACAGCACTCAGATTAGAGGTGTGCAAGATCATCCCATGAAGGGACCAGTGCATCAACGATCATCCCATGAAGGGACCAGTGCATCAACGATCATGCCATGAAGGGACCAGTGCATCAACGATCACGCCATGAAGGGAGCAGTGCATCAACAATCATCCCATGAAGGAACAGTGCATCAACGATCATCCCATGAATGGACCAGTGCATCAGATCATCCCATGAAGGGACCAGTGCAAAGATAATCTCATGAAGGGACCAGTGCATCAGAGATCAGTCCATGAAGGGAAAGTGCAGTGATCCCATGAAGTGACAAGCGCGTCAAAGACCATGAAGAGACCAGTGCATCAAGGACCATGAAGAGGCCAGTGCATCAAAGACCATCCCATGAAGGGACCAGTGCATCAAAGACCATCCCATGAAGCGACCAGTGCATCAAAGACCATCCAATGAAGGGACCAGTGCATCAGAGATCAGCCCATGAAGGGACCAGTGCAGAGATCCCATGAAGGGACCAGTGCATCAGAGATCCCAAGAAGGGACCAGTGCATCAGAGATCATCCCATGAAGGGACCAGTGCATCAGAGATCATCCCATGAAGGGACCAGTGCATCAGAGATCATCCCATGAAGGGACCAGTGCATCAGAGAAAACCCCATGAAGGGACCAGTGCATCAAAGACCATCCCATACAGGGACCATTGCATCAAAGACCATCCCATACAGGGACCATTGCATCAAAGACCATCACATACAGGAACCCGTGCATCAAAGACATCTCATACAGGGACCCGTGCATCAAAGACCATCCCATGAAGGGACCAGTGCATCAAAGTCCATCCCATGAAGGGACCGGTGCATCAAAGACCATCCCATGAAGGGACCAGTGCATCAAAGCCCATCCCATGAAGGGACCAGTGCATCAGAGATCATCCCATGAAGTGACCAGTGCATCAGAGATCATCCCATTAAGGGACCAGTGCATCAGAGATCATCCCATGAAGGAACCAGTGCATCAGAGATCATCCCATGAAGGGACCAGTGCAGAGATCCCATGAAGGGACCAGTGCAGAGATCCCATGAAGGGACCAGAGCAGAGATCCCATGAAGGGACCAGTGCAGAGATCCCATGAAGGGACCAGTGCAGAGATGCCATGAAGGGACCAGTGCAGAGATTCCATGAAGGGACCAGTGCAGTGATCCCATGAAGTGACAAGCGCGTCAAAGACCATGAAGAGACCAGTGCATCAAGGACCATGAAGAGGCCAGTGCATCAAAGACCATCCCATGAAGGGACCAGTGCATCAAAGACCATCCCATGAAGCGACCAGTGCATCAAAGACCATCCAATGAAGGGACCAGTGCATCAGAGATCAGCCCATGAAGGGACCAGTGCAGAGATCCCATGAAGGGACCAGTGCATCAGAGATCCCAAGAAGGGACCAGTGCATCAGAGATCATCCCATGAAGGGACCAGTGCATCAGAGATCATCCCATGAAGGGACCAGTGCATCAGAGATCATCCCATGAAGGGACCAGTGCATCAGAGAAAACCCCATGAAGGGACCAGTGCATCAAAGACCATCCCATACAGGGACCATTGCATCAAAGACCATCCCATACAGGGACCATTGCATCAAAGACCATCACATACAGGAACCCGTGCATCAAAGACATCTCATACAGGGACCCGTGCATCAAAGACCATCCCATGAAGGGACCAGTGCATCAAAGTCCATCCCATGAAGGGACCGGTGCATCAAAGACCATCCCATGAAGGGACCAGTGCAAAGATAACCCTATGAAGGGACCAGTGCAAAGATAATCCTATGAAGGGACCAGTGCATCAGAGGTCAACCCATGAAGGGACCGATGCAGAGATCAATCCATGAAGGGACAAGTGCATCAAAGATCATCCCATGAAGGGACAAGAAGTCATCCCATAAAGGGACGAGTGCATCAAAGATTATCCCATGAAGGGACCAGTGCATCAAAGATCATCCCAGGATGGGACCAGTGCATCAAAGATCATCCCATGAAGGGACCAGTGCATCAGAGATCAACCCGTGAAGGGACCAGTGCATCAGATCAACCCATGAAGGGACCAGAGATCATCCCATGAAGGGACCAGTGCATCAGATCAACCCATGAAGGGACCAGAGAATCAACCATCATCCCCTGAAGGGACCAGTGTATCAACCATCATCCCATGAAGGCACCAGTGCATCAACCATCATTCCATGAAGGGACCAGTGCATCAAAGATCATCCCATGAAGGGACCAGTGCATCAAAGATCATCCCATGAAGGAACCAGTGCATCAAAGATCATCCCATGAAGGGACCAGTGCAGAGATCATCTCATGAAGGGACCAGTGCAGACATTATCCCATGAAGGGACCAGTGCAGAGATTATCTCATGAAGGGACCAGTGCAGACTTTATCCCATGAAGGGACCAGTGCAGAGATTATCCCATGAAGGGACCAGTGCAGAGATTATCCCATGAGGGACCAGTGCAGAGATCATCCCATGAAGGGACCAGTGCATTACAGCACTTAGATTAGAGGTATGCAACATCCCATGAAGGGACCAGTGCATCAGAGATCAACCCATGAAAGGACCAGTACATCAGAAATCATCCCATGAAGGGACCAGTGCATCAGAGATCATCCCATGAAGGGATTAGCGCATCAGAGATCATCCCATAAAGGGACCAGCGCATCAGAGATCATCCCATGAAGGGACCAGAGCATCACAGCACTCAGATTAGTGGTATACAAGATCATCCCGTGAAGGGACCAGACATCATCCCATGAAGGGACCAGCGCATCAAAGATCATCCCATGAAGGGTCCAGCGCATCAAAGATCATCCCATGAAGGGACCAGCGCATCAAAGATCATCCCATGAAGGGACCAGATCATCAACGATCATCCCATGAAGGGCCCAGATCATCAACAATCATCCCATGAAGGGCCCAGATCATCAACAATCATCCCATGAAGGGACCAGCACATCAACAATCATCCCATGAAGGGACCAGTGCATCACAGCACTCAGATTAGAGGTATGCAAGATCATCCCATGAAGGGACCAGTGCATCAGAGATCATCCCATGAAGGGACCAGTGCATCACAGCACTCAGATTAGAGGTATGCAACATCATCCCATGAAGCAACCAGTGCATCAGAGATCATCCCATGAAGCGACCAGTGCATCAGAGATCATCCCATGAAGGGACCAGTGCATCACAGCACTCAGATTAGTGGTACGCAAGATCATCCAATGAAGGGACAAGTGCACCAGAGATCATCCCATGAAGGAACCAGAGCTCATCCCATGAAGGGACCAGAGCTCATCCCATGAAGGGACCAGAGCTCATCCCATGAAGGGACCAGAGCTCATCCCATGAAGGGACCAGAGCTCTTCCCATGAAGGGACCAGAGAGAAACAGCACTGAAATTAGAGGTATGCAAGATCATCCCATGAAGGGACCAGACATCATCCCATGAAGGGGACCAGTGCATCACAGAACTCAGATTAGATGTATGTAAGATCAACCCATGAAGGGACCAGTGCATCACAGCACTCAGATTAGATGTATGTAAGATCATCCCATGAAGGGACCAGTGCATCAGATCATCCCATGAAGGGACCAGCGCATCAAAGATCATCCCATGAAGGGACCAGTGCATCAAAGATCATCCCATGAAGGGACCAGTGCAAAAATAATCCCATGAAGGGACCAGTGCATCAGAGATCATCCCATGAAGGGACCAATGCATCAGAGATCATCCCATGAAGGGACCAGTGCATCAGAGATCATCCCATGAAGGGACCAGTGCATCAGAGATCATCCCATGAAGGGACCAGTGCATCAAAGATCACCCCATGAAGGGACCAGCGAAGGGACCAGCGCATCAAAGATGATACCATGCAGGGGCCAGTGCATCAGAGATCATCCCGTGAAGGGACCAGTGCATCAGAGATCATCCCATTAAGGGACCAGTGCATCAGAGATCATCCCATGAAGGGACCAGTGCATCACAGCCCTCAGATTAGACGTATGCAAGATCATCCCATGAAGGGACCAGTGCATCAAAGAACATCCTATGAAGGGACCAGTGCAAAGATCATCTCATGAAGGTACCAGTGCATCACAGCACTCAGATTAGAGGTACGCAAGATCATCCAATGAAGGGACAAGTGCATCAGAGATCATCCCATGAAGGAACAAGAGCTCATCCCATGAAGGGACCAGAGCTCATCCCATGAAGGGACCAGAGCTCCTCCCATGAAGGGACCAGAGCTCCTCCCATGAAGGGACCAGAGCTCCTCCCATGAAGGGACCAGAGAAACACAGCACTCAAATTAGAGGTATGCAAGATCATCCCATGAAGGGACCAGACATTATCCCATGAGGGGGACCAGTGCAGCAGAGATCATCCCATGAAGGGACCAGCGTATCAAAGATCATCCCATGAAGGGACCAGTGCATCACAGCACTCCGATTAGAGGTATGCAAGATCATCCCATGAAAAGACCAGTGCAGAGATCATCCCATGAAGGGACCAGTGCATCAGAGATCATCCCATGAAGGGACCAGCTCATGAGAGATCATCCCATGAAGGGACCACCCACGAAGGGACCAGCGCATCGAGGATCATCCCATGAAGGGACCAGTGCATCAAGGACCATCCCATGAAGGGACCAGTGCATCAAAGACCATCCCATGACGGGACCAGTGCAGAGATCCCATGAAGGGACCAGTGCAGAGATCCCATCAAGGGACCAGTGCAGAGATCCCATGAAGGGACCAGTGCATCAACGATCATCCCATGAAGGGACCAGTGCATCAACGATCATCCCATGAAGGGACCAGTGCATCAACTATCATCCCATGAAGGGACCAGTGCATCAACGATCATCCCATGAAGGGACCAGTGCATCAACGATCATCCCATGAAGGGACCAGTGAATCAGAGACCATCCCATGAAGGGACCAGTGCATCAGAGTCCATCCCATGAAGGGACCAGTGCATCAAAGATGATCCCATGAATGGACCAGTGCATCAGATCAGATCCCATGAAGGGACCAGTGCATCAGAGCAGATCCTCAGATCAGATCCCATGAAGGGACCAGTGCATCAGAGCAGATCCTCAGAGCAGATCCCATGAAGGGACCAGTGCATCAGAGCAGATCCCATGAAGGGACCAGTGCATCAGAACAGATCCCATGAAGGGACCAGTGCATCAGCGATCATCCCATGAAGGGACCAGTGCATCAGCGATCATCCCATGAAGGGACCAGTGCATCAGCGATCATCCCATGAAGGGACCAGTGCATCAGAGATCATCCCATGAAGGGACCAGCGCATCAGAGATCATCCTATGAAGGGACCAGTGCATCATAGTCCATCCCATGAAGGGACCAGTTCATCAGAGATCTATCCATGAAGGGACCAGCGCATCAAAGATCATCCCATGAAGGGACCAGTGCAAAGATCATCCCATGAAGGGACCAGTGCATCAAAGATCATCCCATGAAGGGGCCAGTGCATCACAGCACTCAGATTAGAGGTATGCAAGATCATCCCATGAAGGAACCAGTGCATCAACGATCATCCCATGGAGGGACCAGTGCATCAATGATCATCCCATGTAGGGACCAGTGCATCAAAGATCATCCCATGAAGGGACCAGTGCATCACAGCACTCAGATTAGAGTAATGCAAGATCATCCCATTAAGGGACCAGTGGATCACAGCACTCAGATTAGAGGTACGCAAGATCATCCAATGAAGGGACAAGTGCACCAGAGATGTCTCCCATGAAGGAACCAGAGCTCATCCCATGAAGGGACCAGAGCTCATCCCATGAAGGGACCAGAGCTCATCCCATGAAGGGACCAGAGCTCATCCCATGAAGGGACCAGAGCTCTTCCCATGAAGGGACCAGAGAAACACAGCACTCAAATTAGAGGTATGCAAGATCATCCCATGAAGGGACCAGACATCATCCCATGAAGGGGACCAGTGCATCACAGCACTCAGATTAGATGTATGTAAGATCAACCCATGAAGGGACCAGTGCATCACAGCACTCAGATTAGATGTATGTAAGATCATCCCATGAAGGGACCAGTGCATCAGATCATCCCATGAAGGGACCAGTGCATCAGAGATCATCCCATGAAGGGACCAGCGCATCAAAGATCATCCCATGAAGGGACCAGTGCATCAAAGATCATCCCATGAAGGGACCAGCGCATCAAAGATCATCCCATGAAGGCACCGGCGCATCAAAGATCATCCCATGAAGGGACCGGCGCATCAAAGATCACCCCATGAAGGGACCAGCGAAGGGACCAGCGCATCAAAGATGATACCATGCAGGGGCCAGTGCATCAGAGATCATCCCGTGAAGGGACCAGTGCATCAGAGATCATCCCATTAAGGGACCAGTGCATCAGTGATCATCCCATGAAGGGACCAGTGCATCAAAGACCATCCCATGAAGGGACCAGTGCAAAGATCATCTCATGAAGGTACCAGTGCATCACAGCACTCAGATTAGAGGTACGCAAGATCATCCAATGAAGGGACAAGTGCATCAGAGATCATCCCATGAAGGAACCAGAGCTCATCCCATGAAGGGACCCGAGCTCATCCCATGAAGGGACCAGAGCTCATCCCATGAAGGGACCAGAGCTCATCCCATGAAGGGACCAGAGCTCCTCCCATGAAGGGACCAGAGCTCCTCCCATGAATGGACCAGAGCTCCTCCCATGAAGGGACCAGAGCTCTTCCCATGAAGGGACCAGAGATCATCCCATGAAGGGACCAGACACCATCCCATGAGGGGGACCAGTGCAGCAGAGATCATCCCATGAAGGGACTAGCGCATCAAAGATCATCCCATGAAGGGACCAGTGCATCAAAGATCATCCCATGAAGGGACCAGCGCATCAAAGATCATCCCATGAAGGGACCAGCGCATCAAAGATCATCCCATGAAGGGACCGGTGCATCAAAGATCATCCCATGAAGGGACCAGTGCATCAGAGATCATCCCATGAAGGGACCAGTGCATCAGAGATCATCCCATGAAGGGACCAGTGCATCAGAGATCATCCCATGAAGAGTCCAGTGCATCAGAGATCATCCCATGAAGGGACCAGTGCATCAAAGATCACCCCATGAAGGGACCAGCGAAAGGACCAGCGCATCAAAGATGATACCATGCAGGGGCCAGTGCATCAGAGATCATCCCGTGAAGGGAACAGTGCATCAGAGATCGTCCCATTAAGGGACCAGTGCATCAGAGATCATCCCATGAAGGGACCAGTGCATCACAGCCCTCAGATTAGACGTATGCAAGATCATACCATGAAGGGACCAGTGCATCAAAGACCATCCCATGAAGGGACCAGTGCAAAGATCATCCTATGAAGGTACCAGTGCATCACAGCACTGAGATTAGAGGTATGCAAGATCATCCCATGAAGGGACCAGTGCATCAAAGATCATCCCATGAAGGGACCAGTACATCAAAGATCATCCCATGAAGGGACCAGTGCATCAGAGATCAGCCCATGAAGGGACCAGTGCATCAAAGATCATCCCATGAAGGGGCCAGTGCATCAGAGATCATCACATGAAGGGGCCAGTCATCACAGGACTAAGATTAGAGGTATGCAAGATCATCCCATGAAGGGACCAGTGCATCAGAGATCAGCCCATGAAGGGATCAGTGCATCAGAGATCATCCCATGAAGGGACCAGTGCATCACAGCACAAAGATTAGAGGTATGCAAGATCATCCCATGAAGAGACCAGTGCAAAGATCATTCCATGAAGGGACCAGTGCATCAAAGATCATCCCATGAACGGACCAGTGCATCAGAGATCATCCCATGAAGGGACCAGTGCATCAGATGTCATCCCATGAAGGGACCAGTGCATCAGATGTCATCCCATGACGGGAATAGTGCATCACAGCACTCAGATTAGAGGTATGCAAGATCATCTCATGAAGGGACCAGTGCATCAGAGATCAGCCAATGAATGGACAAGTGCATCACATCATGACTTCATGAAGGGACTAGTGCATCAAAGATCATTCCATGAAGGGACCAGTGCATCACAGCACTCGGATAAAGTATACATGATCATCCCATGAAGGGACAAGTGCAAAGATCATCTCAAGAAGGGTCCAGTGGATCAAAGATCAGCCCATGAATGGACCAGTGCATCAGAGATCAGCCCATGAATGGACCAGTGCATCAGAGACCATCCCATGAAGGGACCAGTGCATCAAAGACCATCCCATGAAGGGACCAGTGCATCAAAGACCATCCCATGAAGGGACCAGTGCATCAAAGACCATCCCATGAAGGGACCAGTGCATCAAAGACCATCCCATGAAGGGACCAGTGCATCAAAGATCATCCCATGAAGGGACCAGTGCATCAACGATCATCCCATGAAGGGACTAGTGCATCAAAGATCATCCCATGAAGGGACCAGTGCATCAAAGATCACCCCATGAAGGGACCAGTGCATCAGATTTCATCCCATGAAGGGAATAGTGCATCACAGTACTAAGATTAGAGGTATGCAAGATCATCCCATGAAGGGACCAGTGCATCAGAGATCAGCCCATGAATGGACCAGTGCATCAGAGATCATCCCATGAAGGGACCAGTGCATCACAGCATCACTTCATGAAGGGACCAGTGCATTAAAGATCATCCCATGAAGGGACCATTCCATCAGAGATCATCCCATGAAGGGGCCAGTGCATCAGATTTCATCCCATGAAGGGAATAGTGCATCACAGCACTAAGATTAGAGGTCTGCAAGATCATCCCATGAAGGGACCAGTGCATCAGAGATCATTCCATGAAGGGACCAGTGCATCACAGCACTAAGATTAGAGGTATTCAAGATCATCCCATGAAGGGACCACTGCATCAAAGATCAGCCCATGAAGGGACCAGTGCATCAGAGATCATCCCATGAAGGGACCAGCGCATCAAAGATCATCCCATGAAACGACCAGCGCATCAAAGATCATCCCATGAAGGGACCAGTGCATCGAGGATCATTCCATGAAGGGACCAGCACATCGAGGATCATTCCATGAAGGGACCAGCACATCGAGGATCATCCCATGAAGGGACCAGCACATCACAGCACTCAGATTAGAGGTATGCAAGATCCCATGAAGGGACCAGTGCATCAGATATCATCCCATGAAGGGACCAGGGCATCAGATATCATCCCATGAAGGGACCAGGGCATCAGAGATCATCCCATGAAGGGACCAGTGCATCAGAGATCATCCCATAAAGGGACCAGTGCATCAAAGACCATCCCATGAAGGGACCAGTGCATCAAAGATCATCCCATGAACGGACCAGTGCATCAGAGATCATCCCATGAACGGACCAGTGCATCAGAGATCATCCCATGAAGGGACCAGTGCATCAGATTTCATCCCATGAAGGCAATAGTGCATCACAGCACTAAGATTAGAGGTATGCAAGATCATCCCATGAAGGGACCAGTGCATCACAGATCATCCCATGAAGGGACCAGTGCATCACAGCACACAGATTAGAGGTATGCAAGATCATCCCATGAAGGTACCAGTGCATCAGAGATCAGCCCATGAATGGACCAGTGCATCAGCGATCATCCCATAAAGGGACCAGTGCATCAAAGACCATCCCATGAAGGGACCAGTGCATCAGAGACCATCCCATGAAGGGACCAGTGCATCAGAGATCATCCCATGAAGGGACCAGTGCATCACAGCATCACTTCATGAAGGGACCAGTGCATCAGATTTCATCCCATGAAGGGAATAGTGCATCACAGCACTAAGATTAGAGGTATGCAAGATCATCCCATGAAGGGACCAGTGCATCAAAGATCATCCCATGAAGGGACCAGTGCATCAAAGATCATCCCATGAAGGGACCAGTGCATCAGAGATCAGCCCATGAAGGGACCAGTGCATCAAAGACCATCCCATGAAGGGGCCAGTGCATCAGAGATCATCCCATGAAGGGGCCAGTCATCACAGGACTAAGATTAGAGGTATGCAAGATCATCCCATGAAGGGACCAGTGCATCAGAGATCAGCCCATGAATGGACCAGTGCATCAGAGATCATCCCATGAAGGGACCAGTGCATCAGAGATCAGCCCATGAATGGACCAGTGCATCAGAGATCATCCCATGAAGGGACCAGTGCATCACAGCACAAAGATTAGAGGTATGCAAGATCATCCCATGAAGGGACCAGTGCAAAGATCATCCCATGAAGGGACCAGTGCATCAAAGATCATCCCATGAACGGACCAGTGCATCAGAGATCATCCCATGAAGGGACCAGTGCATCAGATGTCATCCCATGAAGGGACCAGTGCATCAGATGTCATCCCATGACGGGAATAGTGCATCACAGCACTCAGATTAGAGGTATGCAAGATCATCTCATGAAGGGACCAGTGCATCAGAGATCAGCCCATGAATGGACAAGTGCATCACATCATGACTTCATGAAGGGACCAGTGCATCAAAGATCATTCCATGAAGGGACCAGTGCATCACAGCACTCGGATAAAGTATACAGGATCATCCCATGAAGGGACGAGTGCAAAGATCATCTCAAGAAGGGTCCAGTGGATCAAAGATCATCCCATGAAGGGACCAGTGCATCAAAGACCATCCCATGAAGGGACCAGTGCATCAAAGACCATCCCATGAAGGGACCAGTGCATCAACGATCATCCCATGAAGGGACTAGTGCATCAAAGATCATCCCATGAAGGGACCAGTGCAGCAAAGATCACCCCATGAAGGGACCAGTGCATCAGATTTCATCCCATGAAGGGAATAGTGCATCGCAGTACTAAGATTAGAGGTATGCAAGATCATCCCATGAAGGGACCAGTGCATCAGAGATCAGCCCATGAATGGACCAGTGCATCAGAGATCATCCCATGAAGGGACCAGTGCATCACAGCATCACTTCATGAAGGGACCAGTGCATTAAAGATCATCCCATGAAGGGACCATTCCATCAGAGATCATCCCATGAAGGGGCCAGTGCATCAGATTTCATCCCATGAAGGGAATAGTGCATCACAGCACTAAGATTAGAGGTCTGCAAGATCATCCCATGAAGGGACCAGTGCATCAGAGATCATTTCATGAAGGGACCAGTGCATCACAGCACTAAGATTAGAGGTATGCAAGATCATCCCATGAAGGGACCAGTGCATCAAAGATCAGCCCATGAAGGGACCAGTGCATCAGAGATCATCCCATGAAGGGACCAGTGCATCAAAGATCATCCCATGAAGGGACCAGTGCATCAAAGATCATCCCATGAAGGGACCAGTGCATCAGAGATCAGCCCATGAAGGGACCAGTGCATCAAAGATCATCCCATGAAGGGGCCAGTGCATCAGAGATCATCACATGAAGGGGCCAGTCATCACAGGACTAAGATTAGAGGTATGCAAGATCATCCCATGAAGGGACCAGTGCATCAGAGATCAGCCCTTGAAGGGACCAGTGCATCAGAGATCATCCCATGAAGGGACCAGTGCAAATATCATCCCATGAAGGGACCAGTGCATCAGATTTCATCCCATGCAGGGAATAGTGCATCACAGCACTAAGATTAGAGGTATGCAAGATCATCCCATGAAGGGACCAGTGCATCAGAGATCATCCCATGAAGGGACCAGTGCATCACAGCACACAGATTAGAGGTATGCAAGATCATCCCATGAAGGGACCAGTGCATCAGAGATCAGCCCATGAATGGACCAGTGCATCAGAGATCATCCCATGAAGGGACCAGTGCATCAAAGATCATCCCATGAAGGGACCAGTACATCAGATTTAATCCCATGAAGGCAATAGTGCATCACAGCACTAAGATTAGAGGTATGCAAGATCATCCCATGAAGGGACCAGTGCATCAGAGATCATCCCATGAAGGGACCAGTGCATCAAAGACCATCCCATGAAGGGACCAGTGCATCAAAGACCATCCGATGAAGGGACCAGTGCATCAGAGATCATCCCATGAAGGGACCAGTGCATCACAGCATCACTTCATGAAGGGACCAGTGCATCAGATTTCATCCCATGAAGGGAATAGTGCATCACAGCACTAAGATTAGAGGTATGCAAGGTCATCCCATGAAGGGACCAGTGCATCAAAGATCATCCCATGAAGGGACCAGTGCATCAAAGATCATCCCATGAAGGGACCAGTGCATCAGAGATCAGCCCATGAAGGGATCAGTGCATCAGAGATCATCCCATGAAGGGACCAGTGCATCACAGCACAAAGATTAGAGGTATGCAAGATCATCCCATGAAGGGACCAGTGCAAAGATCATCCCATGAAGGGACCAGTGCATCAAAGATCATCCCATGAACGGACCAGTGCATCAGATGTCATCCCATGAAGGGACCAGTGCATCAGATGTCATCCCATGAAGGGACCAGTGCATCAGATGTCATCCCATGACGGGAATAGTGCATCACAGCACTCAGATTAGAGGTATGCAAGATCATCTCATGAAGGGACCAGTGCATCAGAGATCAGCCCATGAATGGACAAGTGCATCACATCATGACTTCATGAAGGGACCAGTGCATCAAAGATCATTCCATGAAGGGACCAGTGCATCACAGCACTCGGATAAAGTATACAGGATCATCCCATGAAGGGACGAGTGCAAAGATCATCTCAAGAAGGGTCCAGTGGATCAAAGATCATCCCATGAAGGGACCAGTGCATCAGAGATCAGCCCATGAATGGACCAGTGCATCAGAGATCAGCCCATGAATGGACCAGTGCATCAAAGACCATCCCATGAAGGGACCAGTGCATCAAAGACCATCCCATGAAGGGACCAGTGCATCAAAGACCATCCCATGAAGGGACCAGTGCATCAAAGATCATCCCAGGAAGGGACCAGTGCATCAACGATCATCCCATGAAGGGACTAGTGCATCAAAGATCATCCCATGAAGGGACCAGTGCATCAAAGATCACCCCATGAAGGGACCAGTGCATCAGATTTCATCCCATGAAGGGAATAGTGCATCACAGTACTAAGATTAGAGGTATGCAAGATCATCCCATGAAGGGACCAGTGCATCAGAGATCAGCCCATGAATGGACCAGTGCATCAGAGATCATCCCATGAAGGGACCAGTGCATCACAGCATCACTTCATGAAGGGACCAGTGCATTAAAGATCATCCCATGAAGGGACCATTCCATCAGAGATCATCCCATGAAGGGGCCAGTGCATCAGATTTCATCCCATGAAGGGAATAGTGCATCACAGCACTAAGATTAGAGGTCTGCAAGATCATCCCATGAAGGGACCAGTGCATCAGAGATCATTCCATGAAGGGACCAGTGCATCACAGCACTAAGATTAGAGGTATGCAAGATCATCCCATGAAGGGACCAGTGCATCAAAGATCAGCCCATGAAGGGACCAGTGCATCAGAGATCATCCCATGAAGGGACCAGTGCATCAAAGATCATCCCATGAAGGGACCAGTGCATCAGAGATCATCCCATAAAGGGACCAGTCATCACAGCACTAAGATTAGAGGTATGCAAGATCATCCCATGAAGGGACCAGTGCATCAAAGATCATCTCATAAAGGGACCAGTCATCACAGCACTAAGATTAGAGGTATGCAAGATCATCCCATGAAGGGACTAGTGCATCAAAGATCATCCCGTGAAGGGACCAGTGCCACAAAGATCACCCCGTGCAGACACCAGTGCCACAAAGATCATCCCATGAAGGCACCAGTGCAACAAAGATCATCCCATGAAAGGACCAGTGCATCAGATATCCCATGGAAGGACCAGTGCATCAAAGATCATCCCATGAAGGGACCAGTGCATCAAAGATCACCCCATGAAGGGACCAGTGCATCAGAGATCATCCCATGAAGGGACCAGTGCATCAGAGATCATCTCATGAAGGGACCAGTGCAAAGATCATCTCAAGAAGGGACCAGTGGATCAAAGATCATCCAATGAAGGGACCTGTGCATCAAAGATCATCTGATGAAGGGACCAGTGCATTACAGCACTCAGATTAGAGGTATGCAACATCATCCCATGAAGGGACCAGTGCATCAAAATCCTCCCATGAAGGGACCAGTGCATGAAAGATCCTCCCATGAAGGGACCAGTGCATCAAAGATCACCCCATGAAGGGATCAGTGCATCACAGCACTCAGATTAGAGGTATGCAAGATCATCCCATGAAGGGACCAGTGCAAAGATCATCCCGTGAAGAGACCAGTGCATCAAAGATCATCCCTTGAAGGGACCAGTGCATCAGAGATCATCCCGTGAAGGGACCCGTGCATCAAAGATCATCCCATGAAGGGACCAGTGCATCAAAGATCACCCCATGAAGGGACCAGTGCAAAAAAGATCATCCCATGAAGGGACCAGTGCATCAGATCATCCCATGAAGGGACCAGTGCCTCAAAGATCATCCCATGAAGGGACCAGTGCATCAGAGATCATCCCATGAAGGGACCAGTGCATCAGAGATCATCCCATGAAGGGTCCAGTGCATCAGAGATCATCCCTTGAAGGGTCCAGTGCATCACAGCACTAAGATTAGAGGTATGCAAGATCATCCCATGAAAGGACCAGTGCATCACAGCACTAAGAGTAGAGGTATGCAAGATCACCCCATGAAGGGGCCAGTGCATCAGAGATCACCCCGTGAAGGGACCAGTGCATCAGATATCCCATGAAAGGACCAGTGCATCAGATATCCCATGAAAGGACCAGTGCATCAGATATCCCATGAAGGGACCCGTGCATCAAAGATCATCCCATGAAGGGACCAGTGCATCACATCTCTCAGCATAGAGGTATGCAAGATCATCCCATGAAGAGACCAGTGCATCACAGCACTCAGATTAGAGGTATGCAAGATCATCCCATGAAGGGACCAGATCAGAGATCATCCCATGAAGGTAGGAGTGCATCAGAGATCATCCCATGAAGGTAGGAGTGCATCAGAGATCATCCCATGAAGGGACCAGTGCATCAAAGATCATCCCGTGAAGGGACCAGTGCTACAAAGATCATCCCGTGAAGGGACCAGTGCAACAAAGATCATCCCGGGAAGGGACCAGTGTAACAAAGATCATCCCGAGAAGGGACCAGTGCAACAAAGATCATCCCATGAAGGGACCAGGGCAACAAAGATCATCCCATGAAGGGACCAGGGCAACAAAGATCATCCCATGAAGGGACCAGGGCAACAAAGATCATCCCATGAAGGGACCATTGCATCAGATTTCATCCTATGAAGGGACCAGTGCATCAGATTTCATCCCATGAAGGGACCAGTGCATCAGAGATCATCCCATGAAGGGACCAGTGCATCAGAGATCATCCCATGAAGGGACCAGTGCATCAGAGATCATCCCATGAAGGGACCAGTGCAACAAATATCATCCCATGAAGGGACCATTGCATCAAATATCATCCCATGAAGGGACCAGTGCATCAAAGATCATCCCATTAAGGGGCCAGTGCATCAAAGATCATCCCATTAAGGGACCAGTGCATCACATCTCTCAGATTAGAGGTATGCAAGATCATCCCACGAAGGGACCAGTGCATCAGAGATCATCCCATGAAGGGACCAGTGCCACAAAGATCATCCCGTGAAGGGACCAGTGCCACAAAGATCATCCCGTGAAGGCACCAGTGCCACAAAGATCATCCCATGAAGGCACCAGTCCAACAAAGATCATCCCATGAAGGGACCAGTGCATCAGAGATCATCCCATGAAGGGACCAGTGCATCAAAGATCATCCCATGAAGGGACCAGTGCATCAAAGATCATCCCATGAAGGGACCAGTGCATCAAAGATCATCCCATGAAGGGACCAGTGCTTCAGATTTCATCCCATGAAGGGACCAGTGCTTCAGATTTCATCCCATGAAGGGACCAGTGCATCAGAGATCATCCCATGAAGGGACCAGTGCATCAGAGATCATCCCATGAAGGGACCAGTGCATCAGAGATCATCCCATGAAGGGACCAGTGCAACATAGATCAGCCCATGAAGGGACCAGTGCATCAGATATCCCATGGAAGGACCAGTGCATCAAAGATCATCCCATGAAGGGACCTGTGCATCAGATCATCCCATGAAGGGACCAGTGCATCAAAGATCATCCCGTGAAGGGACCAGTGCATCAAAGATCATCCCGTGAAGGGACCAGTGCATCAAAGATCATCCCGTGAAGGGACCAGTGCATCAAAGATCATCCCGTGAAGGGACCAGTGCATCAAAGATCATCCCGTGAAGGGACCAGTGCATCAAAGATCATCCCATGAAAGGACCAGTGCATCAGATATCCCATGGAAGGACCAGTGCATCAAAGATCATCCCATGAAGGGACCAGTGCATCAAAGATCACCCCATGAAGGGACCAGTGCACCAGAGATCATCCCATGAAGGGACCAGTGCATCAGAGATCATCCCATGAAGGGACCAGTGCATCAGAGATCATCTCATGAAGGGACCAGTGCATCACAGCACTCAGATTAGAGGTATGCAAGATCATCCCATGAAGGGACCAGTGCATCAAAGATCATCCCATGAAGGGACCAGTGCATCAAAGATCATCCCATGAAGGGACCAGGGCATCAAAGATCATCCCATGAAGGGACCAGGGCATCAAAGATCATCCCATGAAGGGACCAGGGCATCACAGATCATCCCATGAAGGGACCAGGGCATCACAGATCATCCCATGAAGGGACCAGTGCATCACAGATCATCCCATGAAGGGACCAGTGCATCACAGATCATCCCATGAAGGGACCAGTGCATCACAGATAATCCCATGAAGGGACCAGTGCATCAAAGATCACCCCATGAAGGGACCAGTGCATCAGAGATCATCCCATGAAGGGACCAGTGCATCAGAGATCATCTCATGAAGGGACCAGTGCATCAGAGATCATCCCATAAAGGGACCAGTCATCACAGCACTAAGATTAGAGGTATGCAAGATCATCCCATGAAGGGACCAGTGCATCAAAGATCATCCCATAAAGGGACCAGTCATCACAGCACTAAGATTAGAGGTATGCAAGATCATCCCATGAAGGGACTAGTGCATCAAAGATCATCCCGTGAAGGGACCAGTGCCACAAAGATCATCCCGTGCAGACACCAGTGCCACAAAGATCATCCCATGAAGGCACCAGTGCAACAAAGATCATCCCATGAAAGGACCAGTGCATCAGATATCCCATGGAAGGACCAGTGCATCAAAGATCATCCCATGAAGGGACCAGTGCATCAAAGATCACCCCATGAAGGGACCAGTGCATCAGAGATCATCCCATGAAGGGACCAGTGCATCAGAGATCATCTCATGAAGGGACCAGTGCAAAGATCATCTCAAGAAGGGACCAGTGGATCAAAGATCATCCAATGAAGGGACCTGTGCATCAAAGATCATCTGATGAAGGGACCAGTGCATTACAGCACTCAGATTAGAGGTATGCAACATCATCCCATGAAGGGACCAGTGCATCAAAATCCTCCCATGAAGGGACCAGTGCATGAAAGATCCTCCCATGAAGGGACCAGTGCATCAAAGATCACCCCATGAAGGGATCAGTGCATCACAGCACTCAGATTAGAGGTATGCAAGATCATCCCATGAAGGGACCAGTGCAAAGATCATCCCGTGAAGAGACCAGTGCATCAAAGATCATCCCTTGAAGGGACCAGTGCATCAGAGATCATCCCGTGAAGGGACCCGTGCATCAAAGATCATCCCATGAAGGGACCAGTGCATCAAAGATCACCCCATGAAGGGACCAGTGCAAAAAAGATCATCCCATGAAGGGACCAGTGCATCAGATCATCCCATGAAGGGACCAGTGCATCAAAGATCATCCCATGAAGGGACCAGTGCATCAGAGATCATCCCATGAAGGGACCAGTGCATCAGAGATCATCCCATGAAGGGTCCAGTGCATCAGAGATCATCCCTTGAAGGGTCCAGTGCATCACAGCACTAAGATTAGAGGTATGCAAGATCATCCCATGAAAGGACCAGTGCATCACAGCACTAAGAGTAGAGGTATGCAAGATCACCCCATGAAGGGGCCAGTGCATCAGAGATCATCCCGTGAAGGGACCAGTGCATCAGATATCCCATGAAAGGACCAGTGCATCAGATATCCCATGAAAGGACCAGTGCATCAGATATCCCATGAAGGGACCCGTGCATCAAAGATCATCCCATGAAGGGACCAGTGCATCACATCTCTCAGCATAGAGGTATGCAAGATCATCCCATGAAGAGACCAGTGCATCACAGCACTCAGATTAGAGGTATGCAAGATCATCCCATGAAGGGACCAGATCAGAGATCATCCCATGAAGGTAGGAGTGCATCAGAGATCATCCCATGAAGGTAGGAGTGCATCAGAGATCATCCCATGAAGGGACCAGTGCATCAAAGATCATCCCGTGAAGGGACCAGTGCAACAAAGATCATCCCGTGAAGGGACCAGTGCAACAAAGATCATCCCGGGAAGGGACCAGTGTAACAAAGATCATCCCGAGAAGGGACCAGTGCAACAAAGATCATCCCATGAAGGGACCAGGGCAACAAAGATCATCCCATGAAGGGACCAGGGCAACAAAGATCATCCCATGAAGGGACCAGTGCATCAAGGATCACCCCATGAAGGGACCTGTGCATCAGAACATCCCATGAAGGGACCAGTGCATCAGATATCCCATGAAAGGACCAGTGCATCAGAGATCATCTTATGAAGGGACCAGTGCATCAGAGATAGATCATCATATGAAGGGACCAGTGCATCAAAGATCATCCCATGAAGGGACCAGTGCATCACATCTCTCAGCATAGAGGTATGCAAGATCATCCCATGAAGAGACCAGTGCATCACAGCACTCAGATTAGAGGTATGCAAGATCATCCCATGAAGGGACCAGATCAGAGATCATCCCATGAAGGTAGGAGTGCATCAGAGATCATCCCATGAAGGTAGGAGTGCATCAGAGATCATCCCATGAAGGGACCAGTGCATCAAAGATCATCCCGTGAAGGGACCAGTGCAACAAAGATCATCCCGTGAAGGGACCAGTGCAACAAAGATCATCCCGGGAAGGGACCAGTGTAACAAAGATCATCCCGGGAAGGGACCAGTGCAACAAAGATCATCCCATGAAGGGACCAGGGCAACAAAGATCATCCCATGAAGGGACCAGGGCAACAAAGATCATCCCATGAAGGGACCAGGGCAACAAAGATCATCCCATGAAGGGACCATTGCATCAGATTTCATCCTATGAAGGGACCAGTGCATCAGATTTCATCCCATGAAGGGACCAGTGCATCAGAGATCATCCCATGAAGGGACCAGTGCATCAGAGATCATCCCATGAAGGGACCAGTGCATCAGAGATCATCCCATGAAGGGACCAGTGCAACAAATATCATCCCATGAAGGGACCATTGCATCAAATATCATCCCATGAAGGGACCAGTGCATCAAATTTCATCCTATGAAGGGACCAGTGCATCAGAGATCATCCCATGAAGGGACCAGTGCATCAAAGATCATCCAATGAAGGGACCAGTGCATCAAAGATCATCCCATGAAGGGACCAGTGCATCAAAGATCATCCCATGAAGGGACCAGTGCATCAAGGATCACCCCATGAAGGGACCTGTGCATCAGAACATCCCATGAAGGGACCAGTGCATCAGATATCCCATGAAAGGACCAGCGCATCAGAGATCATCTTATGAAGGGACCAGTGCATCAGAGATAGATCATCATATGAAGGGACCAGTGCATCAAAGATCATCCCATGAAGGGACCAGTGCATCACAGATCATCCCATGAAGGGACCAGTGCATCACAGATCATCCCATGAAGGGACCAGTGCATCAAAGATCACCCCATGAAGGGACCAGTGCATCAGAGATCATCCCATGAAGGGACCAGTGCATCAAAGATCATTCCATGAAGAGACCAGTGCCTCCCAGCACTCAGATTAGAGGTATGCAAGATCATCCCATGAAGGGAACAGTGCATCACAGCACTCCGATTAGAGGTATGCAAGATTATCCCATGAAGGGACCAGTCCATAAAAGATCATCCCATGTAGGGACCAGTGCATCAGACTTCATCCCATGAAGGGACCAGTGCATCATAGATCATCCCATGAAGGGGCCAGTGCATCAAAGATCATCCCATGAAGGGGCCAGTGCATCAAAGATCATCCCATGAAGGGACCAGTGCATCAGAGATCATCCCATGAAGGGACCAGTGCATCAGAGATCATCCCATGAAAAGAGCAGTGCATCAGAGATCATCCCATGAAGGGACCAGTGCATCAGAGATCATCCCATGAAGGGACCAGTGCAGAGATCATCCCATGAAGGGACCAGTGCATCAGAGATCATCCCATGAAGGGACCAGTGCAAAGATCACCCCATGAAGTGACCAGTGCATCAAAGATCATCCCATGAAGGGATGAGTGCATCAGATCATCCCATGACGAGACCAGTGCATCACAGCACTAAGATTAGAGGTATGCAAGATCATCCCATGAAGGGACCAGTGCATTAAAGAACATCCCATGAAGGGACCAGTGCATCAGAATTCATCCCATGAAGGGACCAGTGCATCGGAGATAATCCCATGAAGGGACCAGTGCATCAGAGATCATCCCATGAAGGGACCAGTGCATCAGAGATCATCCCATGAAGGGACCAGTGCATCAGAGATCATCCCATGAAGGGACCAGTGCATCAGAGATCATCCCATGAAGGGGCCAGTGCATCAAAGATCATCCCATGAAGGGACCAGTGCATCAGAGATCATCCCATGAAGGGACCAGTGCATCAGAGATCATCCCATGAAGGGACCAGTGCATCAGAGATCATGCCATCAAGGGACCAGTGCATCAGAGATCATGCCATCAAGGGACCAGTGCATCAGAGATCATGCCATGAAGGGACCAGTGCATCAGAGATCAGCCCATGAAGGGACCAGTGCATCAAAGATCATCCCATGAAGGGGCCAGTGCATCAGAGATCATCCCATGAAGGGGCCGGTCATCACAGCACTAAGATTAGAGGTATGCAAGATCATCCCATGAAGGGATCAGAGATCAGCCCATGAAAGGATCAGTGCATCAGTGATCATCCCATGAAGGGACCAGTGCATCACAGCACAAAGATTAGAGGTATGCAAGATCATCCCATGAAGGGACCAGTGCAAAGATCATCCCATGAAGGGACCAGTGCATCAAAGATCATCCCATGAACAGACCAGTGCATCAGAGATCATCCCATGAAGGGACCAGTGCATCAGATGTCATCCCATGAAGGGACCAGTGCATCAGATGTCATCCCATGACGGGAATAGTGCATCACAGCACTCAGATTAGAGGTATCCAAGATCATCTCATGAAGGGACCAGTGCATCAGAGATCAGCCCATGAATGGACAAGTGCATCACATCATGACTTCATGAAGGGACCAGTGCATCAAAGATCATTCCATGAAGGGACCAGTGCATCAGAGATCAGCCCATGAATGGACCAGTGCATCAGAGATCAGCCCATGAATGGACCAGTGCATCAAAGACCATCCCATGAATGGACCAGTGCATCAAAGACCATCCCATGAAGGGACTAGTGCATCAAAGATCATCCCATGAAGGGACCAGTGCATCAAAGATCACCCCAGGAAGGGACCAGTGCATCAGATTTCATCCCATGAAGGGAATAGTGCATCACAGTACTAAGATTAGAGGTATGCAAGATCATCCCATGAAGGGACCAGTGCATCAGAGATCAGCCCATGAATGGACCAGTGCATCAGAGATCATCCCATGAAGGGACCAGTGCATCACAGCATCACTTCATGAAGAGACCAGTGCATTAAAGATCATCCCATGAAGGGACCATTCCATCAGAGATCATCCCATGAAGGGGCCAGTGCATCAGATTTCATCCCATGAAGGGAATAGTGCATCACAGCACTAAGATTAGAGGTCTGCAAGATCATCCCATGAAGGGACCAGTGCATCAGAGATCATTCCATGAAGGGACCAGTGCATCACAGCACTAAGATTAGAGGTATGCAAGATCATCCCATGAAGGGACCAGCGCATCAAAGATCATCCCATGAAGGGACCAGTGCATCAAAGATCATCCCATGAAGGGACCAGTGCATCAGAGATCATCCCATGAAGGGACCAGTGCATCACAGCATCACTTCATGAAGGGACCAGTGCATCAGAGATCATCCCATGAAGGGACCAGTGCAAAGATCATCCCATGAAGGGACCAGTACATCAGATTTCATCCCATGAAGGGAATAGTGCATCACAGCACTGAAATTAGAGGTATGCAAGATCATCCCATGAAGGGACTAGTGCATCAGAGATCATCCCATGAAGGGACCAGTGCATCACAGCACACAGATTAGAGGTATGCAAGATCATCCCATGAAGGGACCAGTGCATCAGAGATCAGCCCATGAATGGACCAGTGCATCAGTGATCATCCCATAAAGGGACCAGTGCATCAAAGACCATCCCATGAAGGGACCAGTGCATCAAAGACCATCCCATGAAGGGACCAGTGCATCAAAGACCATCCCATGAAGGGACCAGTGCATCACAGCATCACTTCATGAAGGGACCAGTGCATCAGTTTTCATCCCATGAAGAGAATAGTGCATCACAGCACTCAGATTAGAGGTATGCAAGATCATCCCATGAAGGGACCAGTGTATCACAGCACTCAGATTAGAGGTATGCAGGATCATCCCATGAAGGGACCAGTGCATCAAAGATCATACCATAAAGGGACCAGTGCATCAAAGATGATCCCATAAAGGGACCAGTGCATCAAAGATGATCCCATAAAGGGACCAGTGCATCAAAGATGATCCCATAAAGGGACCAGTGCATCAGAGATCATCCCATAAAGGGACCAGTGCATCAGAGAGCATCCCAGGGAGGGACCAGTGCATCAAAGATCAACCCGGGAAGGGATGAGTGCATCAGATCATCCCATGAAGGGACCAGTGCATCACAGCACTAAGATTAGAGGTATGCAAGATCATCCCATGAAGGGACCAGTGCATCACAGCACTAACATTAGAGGTATGCAAGATCATCCCATGAAGGGACCAGTGCATTAAATATCATCCCATGAAGGGACCAGTGCATCAGAGACCATCCCATGACGGGACCAGTGCATCAGAGATCAGCCCATGAAGGGACCAGTGCATCAGAGATAACCCCATGAAGGGACCAGTGCATCAAAGGTCATCCCATGAAGGGACCAGTGCATCAAAGGTCATCCCATGAAGGGACCAGTGCAACAAAGGTCATCCCATGAAGGGACCAGTGCATCAAAGATCATCCCATGAAGGGACCAGTGCATCAAAGATCATCCCATGAAGGGACCAGTGCATCAAAGATCATCCCATGAAGGGACCAGTGCAGAGATAATCCCACGACGGTACCAGTGCATCAAAGATCATCCCATGAAGGGACCAGTGCATCAAAGATCATCCCGTGAAGGGACCAGTGCATCAAAGATCATCCCATGAAGGGACCAGTGCATCAAATCTCTCAGATTAGAGGTATGCAAGATCTTCCCATGAAGGGACCAGTGCAGAGATCATCCCGTGAAGGGACCAGTGCATCAATGATCATCCCATGAAGGGACCAGTGCAACAAAGATCATCCCATGAAGGGACCAGGGCATCAGATTTCATCCCATGAAGGGACCAGGGCATCAGATTTCATCCCATGAAGGGACCAGGGCATCAGATTTCATCCCATGAAGAGACCAGGGCATCAGATTTCATCCCATGAAGGGACCAGGGCATCAGATTTCATCCCATGAAGGGACCAGGGCATCAGATTTCATCCCATGAAGGGACCAGTGCATCAAAGATCATCCCATGAAGGGACCAGTGCATCAAAGATCATCCCATGAAGGGACCAGTGGATCAAAGATCATCCCATGAAGGGACCAGTGCAGCACAGATCATCCCATGAAGGGACCAGTGCAGCACAGATCATCCCATGAAGGGACCAGTGCAGCACAGATCATCCCATGAAGGGACCAGTGCAGCACAGATCATCCCATGAAGTGACCAGTGCAGCACAGATCATCCCATGAAGGGACCAGTGCAGCACAGATCAACCCATGAAGGGACCAGTGCAGCACAGATCATCCCATGAAGAGACCAGTGCATCAGATCATCCCATGAAGGGACCAGTGCAGAGATCATCCCATGACGGGACCAGTGCATCAGAGACCATCCTATGAAGAGACCAGTGCATCAGAGACCACCCCATGAAGGGACCAGTGCATAACAGCACTAAGATTAGAGGTATGCAAGATCATCCCATGAAGGGACCAGTGCATTAAATATCATCCCATGAAGGGACCAGTGCATCAGATTTCATCCCATGAAGGGACCAGGGCATCAAAGATGATCCCATAAAGGGACCAGTGCATCAAAGATAATCCCATAAAGGGACCAGTGCATCACAGATCATCTCATGAAGGGACCAGTTCATCACAGATCATCCCATGAAAGGACCAGTCATCACAGCACTCAGATTAGAGTTATGCAAGATCATCCCATGAAGGGACCAGTGCATCAGAGATCATCCCATGAAGGGACCAGTGCATCAGAGATCATCCCATGAAGGGACCAGTGCATCAGAGATCATCCCATGAAGGGACCAGTGCATCAAAGACCATCCCATACAGGGACCAGTGCATCAGAGATCATCCCATGACGGGACCAGTCATCACAGCACTCAGATAAGAGTTATGCAAGATCATCCCATGAAGGGACCAGTGCATCAGATATCATCCCATGAAGGGACCAGTGCATCAAAGATCATCCCATGAAGGGAGCAGTGCATCAAAGATCATCCAATGAAGGGACCAGAGCATCACAGCTCTCAGATTAGAGGTATGCAAGATCATCCCATGAAGGGACCAGTGCAACAGATCATCCCAAGAAGGGACCAGTGCATCAGAGGTCATCCCAGGAAGGGACCAGTGCATCAGGGATCATCCCAGGAAGAGACCCGTGCATCAGAGATCCCATGAAAGGACCAGTGCATCAGAGATCATCCCATGACGGGACCAGTGCATCAAAGATCATCCCATGAAGGGACCAGTGCATCAAAGATCATCCCATGAAGGGAGCAGTGCATCAAAGATCATCCAATGAAGGGACCAGAGCATCACTGCTCTCAGATTAGAGGTATGCAAGATCATCCCATGAAGGGACCAGTGCATCAGAGATCATCCCATGAAGGGACCAGTGCATCAGAGATCATCCCATGAAAGGACCAGTGAATCACAGCTCTCAGATTAGAGTTATGCAAGATCATCCCATGAAGGGACCAGTGGATCAAAGACCATCCCATGAAGGGACCAGTGCATCACAGCACTCATTTTAGAGGTATGCAAGATCATCCCATGAAGGGACCAGTGCATCAAAGGTCATCCCATGAAGGGACCAGTGCATCAGAGATCATCCCAGGAAGGGACCAGTGCATCAGAGATCATCCCAGGAAGGGACCAGTGCATCAGATCACCCCATAAAGGGACCAGTGCATCAGATCATCCCATAAAGGAACCAGTGCATCAGATCATCCCATAAAGGGACCAGTGCATCACATATCATCCCATAAAGGGACCAGTGCATCACAGCACTCAGATTAGAGGTGTGCAAGATCATCCCATGAAGGGACCGGTGCAAAGATCATCCCATGAAGGGACCAGTGCATCAGAGATCATCCCATGAAGGGACCAGTGCATCAGAGATTATCCCATGAAGAGACCAGTGCATCAGAGATCATCCCATGAAGGGACCAGTGCATCAGAGATCATCCCATGAAGAGATCAGTGCATCAGAGATCATCCCATGAAGGGAGCAGTGCATCAGAGATCATCCAATGAAGGGACCAGAGAATCACAGCTCTCAGATTAGAGGTGTGCAAGATCATCCCATGAAGGGACCAGTGCATCAGATCATCCCAAGAAGGGACCAGTGCATCAGAGGTCATGCCAGGAAGGGACCAGTGCATCAGAGATCATCCCAGGAAGGGACCAGTGCATCAGAGATCCCATGAAAAGACCAGTGCATCAGAGATCATCCCATGAAGGGACCAGTGCAACAAATATCATCCCATGAAGGGACCAGTGCAACAAAGATCAACCCATGAAGGGACCAGTGCAACAAAGATCAACCCATGAAGGGACCAGTGCAACAAAGATCATCCCATGAAGGGACCAGTGCAACAAAGGTCATCCCATGAAGGGACCAGTGCAACAAAGGTCATCCCATGAAGGGACCAGTGCAACAAAGGTCATCCCATGAAGGGACCAGTGCATCACAGCTCTCAGATTAGAGGTATGCAAGATCATCCCATGAAGGGACCAGTGCATCAAAGATCATCCCATGAAGGGACCAGTGCATCACAGCACTCAGATTAGAGGTATGCAAGATCATCCCATGAAGGGACCAGCGCATCAGAGATCATCCCATGAAGGGACCAGTGCATCAGAGATCATCCCATGAAGGGACCAGTGAATCACAGCTCTCAGATTAGAGTTATGTAAGATCATCCCATGAAGGGACCAGTGCATCAAAGATCATCCCATGAAGGGACCAGTGCATCAAAGATGATCCCATGAAGGGACCAGTGCATCAAAGATCATCCCATGAAGGGACCAGTGCATCAGAGATCATCCCATGAGGGGACCAGTGCATCAGAGCTCATCCCATGAAGGGACCAGTGCATCAGAGATCATCCCATGAAGGGACCGGTGCATCAGAGATCATCCCATGAGGGACCAGTGAATCACAGCTCTCAGATTAGAGTTAGGCAAGATCATCCCATGAAGGGACCAGTGCATTAAAGATCACCCCATGAAGGGACCAGTGCATCAGAGATCATCCCAGGAAGGGACCAGTGCATCAGAGATCATCCCATGAAGGGACCAGTCATCACAGCACTCAGATTAGAGGTATGCAAGATCATCCATAAAGGGTCCAATGCATCAGAGATCATCCCATGAAGGGACCAGTGCATCAGAGATCATCCCATGAAGGGACCAGTGCATCAAAGATCATCCCATGAAGGGACCAGTGCATCAAAGATCATCCCATGAAGGGACCAGTGCATCACAGCACTCAGATTAGAGGTATGCAAGATCATTTTATGAAGGGACCAGTGCATCAAAGACCATCCCATGAAGGGACCAGTGCATCAAAGACCATCCCATGAAGGGACCAGTGCATCAAAGACCATCCCATGAAGGGACCAGTGCATCAAAGATCATCCCAGGAAGGAACCAGTGCATCAACGATCATCCCATGAAGGGACTAGTGCATCAAAGATCATCCCATGAAGGGACCAGTGCATCAAAGATCACCCCATGAAGGGACCAGTGCATCAGATTTCATCCCATGAAGGGAATAGTGCATCACAGTACTAAGATTAGAGGTATGCAAGATCATCCCATGAAGGGACCAGTGCATCAGAGATCAGCCCATGAATGGACCAGTGCATCAGAGATCATCCCATGAAGGGACCAGTGCATCACAGCATCACTTCATGAAGGGACCAGTGCATTAAAGATCATCCCATGAAGGGACCATTCCATCAGAGATCATCCCATGAAGGGGCCAGTGCATCAGATTTCATCCCATGAAGGGAATAGTGCATCACAGCACTAAGATTAGAGGTCTGCAAGATCATCCCATGAAGGGACCAGTGCATCAGAGATCATTCCATGAAGGGACCAGTGCATCACAGCACTAAGATTAGAGGTATGCAAGATCATCCCATGAAGGGACCAGTGCATCAAAGATCAGCCCATGAAGGGACCAGTGCATCAGAGATCATCCCATGAAGGGACCAGTGCATCAAAGATCATCCCATGAAGGGACCAGTGCATCAAAGATCATCACATGAAGGGACCAGTGCATCAGAGATCATCCCATGAAGGGACCAGTGCATCACAGCATCACTTCATGAAGGGACCAGTGCATCAGAGATCATCCCATGAAGGGACCAGTGCAAAGATCATCCCATGAAGGGACCAGTGCATCAGATTTCATCCCATGAAGGGAATAGTGCATCACAGCACTAAGATTAGAGGTATGCAAGATCATCCCATGAAGGGACCAGTGCATCAGAGATCTTCCCATGAAGGGACCAGTGCATCACAGCACACAGATTAGAGGTATGCAAGATCATCCCATGAAGGGACCAGTGCATCAGAGATCAGCCCATGAATGGACCAGTGCATCAGCGATCATCCCATAAAGGGACCAGTGCATCAAAGACCATCCCATAAAGGGACCAGTGCATCAAAGACCATCCCATGAAGGGACCAGTGCATCAAAGACCATCCCATGAAGGGACCAGTGCATCACAGCATCACTTCATGAAGGGACCAGTGCATCAGATTTCATCCCATGAAGGGAATAGTGCATCACAGCACTCAGATTAGAGGTATGCAAGATCATCCCATGAAGGGACCAGTGTATCACAGCACTCAGATTAGAGGTATGCAGGATCATCCCATGAAGGGACCAGTGCATCAAAGATCATCCCATAAAGGGACCAGTGCATCAAAGATCATCCCATAAAGGGACCAGTGCATCAAAAATGATCCCATAAAGGGACCAGTGCATCAGAGATCATCCCATAATGGGATGAGTGCATCAGAGATCATCCCATAAAGGGACCAGTGCATCAGAGATCATCCCAGGGAGGGACCAGTGCATCAAAGATCAACCCAGGAAGGGATGAGTGCATCAGATCATCCCATGAAGGGACCAGTGCATCACAGCACTAAGATTAGAGGTATGCAAGATCATCCCATGAAGGGACCAGTGCATCACAGCACTAACATTAGAGGTATGCAAGATCATCCCATGAAGGGACCAGTGCATTAAATATCATCCCATGAAGGGACCAGTGCATCAGAGATCATCCCATGAAGGGACCAGTGCATTAAATATCATCCCATGAAGGGACCAGTGCATCAGAGACCATCCCATGACGGGACCAGTGCATCAGAGATCAGCCCATGAAGGGACCAGTGCATCAGAGATCATCCCATGAAGGGACCAGTGCATCAAAGGTCATCCCATGAAGGGACCAGTCCAACAAAGGTCATCCCATGAAGCGACCAGTGCATCAAAGATCATCCCATGAAGGGACCAGTGCATCAAAGATCATCCCATGAAGGGAACAGTGCATCAAAGATCATCCCATGAAGGGACCAGTGCAGAGATCATCCCACGACGGTACCAGTGCATCAAAGATCATCCCATGAAGGGACCAGTGCATCAAAGATCATCCCGTGAAGGGACCAGTGCATCAAAGATCATCCCATGAAGGGACCAGTGCATCAAATCTCTCAGATTAGAGGTATGCAAGATCTTCCCATGAAGGGACCAGTGCAGAGATCATCCCGTGAAGGGACCAGTGCATCAATGATCATCCCATGAAGGGACCAGTGCAACAAAGATCATCCCATGAAGGGACCAGGGCATCAGATTTCATCCCATGAAGGGACCAGGGCATCAGATTTCATCCCATGAAGGGACCAGGGCATCAGATTTCATCCCATGAAGGGACCAGGGCATCAGATTTCACCCCATGAAGGGACCAGGGCATCAGATTTCATCCCATAAAGGGAATAGTGCATCACAGCACTCAGATTAGAGGTATGCAAGATCATCCCATGAAGGGACCAGTGCATCAAAGATCATCCCATGAAGGGACCAGTGCATCAAAGGTCATCCCATGAAGGGACCAGTGCAGCACAGATCATCCCATGAAGGGACCAGTGCAGCACAGATCATCCCATGAAGGGACCAGTGCATCAGAGATCCTCCCATGAAGGGACCAGTGCATCAGAGATCATCCCAGGACGGGACCAGTGCATAAGAGATCATCCCAGGAAGGGACCAGTGCATCAGAGATAATCCCAGGAAGGGACCAGTGCATCAGAGATCATCCCATGACGGGACCAGTCATCACAGCACTCAGATTAGAGTTATGCAAAATCATCCCATGAAGGGACCAGTGCATCAGATATCATCCCATGAAGGGACCAGTGCATCAGAGATCATCCCATGAAGGGACCAGTGCATCAAAGATCATCCCATGAAGGGAGCAGTGCATCAAAGATCATCCAATGAAGGGACCAGAGCATCACAGCTCTCAGATTAGAGGTATGCAAGATCATCCCATGAAGGGACCAGTGCAACAGATCATCCCAAGAAGGGACCAGTGCATCAGAGGTCATCCCAGGAAGGGACCAGTGCTTTAGGGATCATCCCAGGATGAGGCCAGTGCATCAGAGATCATCTCAGGAAGGGACCAGTGCATCAGAGATCATCCCATGAAGGGATCAGAGCATCAGAGATCATCCCATGAAGAGATCAGAGCATCACAGCTCTCAGATTAGAGGTATGCAAGATCATCCCATGAAAGGACCAGTGCATCAGATCATCCCAAGAAGGGACCAGTGCATCAGAGGTCATCCCATGAAGGGACCAGTGCATCAGAGGTCATCCCATGAAGGGACCAGTGCATCAGAGATCCCATGAAAGGACCAGTGCATCAGAGATCATCCCATGACGGGACCAGTCATCACAGCACTCAGATTAGAGTTATGCAAGATCATCCCATGAAGGGACCAGTGCATCAGAGATCATCCCATGAAGGGACCAGTGCATCAGAGATCATCCCATGAAGGGACCAGTGCATCAAAGAGCATCCCATGAAGGGACCAGTGCATCAGAGATCATCCCATGAAGGGAGCAGTGCATCAAAGATCATCCAATGAAGGGACCAGAGCATCACAGCTCTCAGATTAGAGGTATGCAAGATCATCCCATGAAGGGACCAGTGCATCAGAGATCATCCCATGAAGGGACCAGTGCATCAGAGATCATCCCATGAAAGGACCAGTGAATCACAGCTCTCAGATTAGAGTTATGCAAGATCATCCCATGAAGGGACCAGTGCATCAAAGATTATCCCATGAAGGGACCAGTGCATCAAAGATGATCCCATGAAGGGACCAGTGCATCAGAGATCATCCCATGAAGGGACCAGTGGATCAAAGATCATCCCATGAAGGGACCAGTGCATCACAGCACTCATTTTAGAGGTATGCAAGATCATCCCATTAAGGGACCAGTGCATCAAAGGTCATCCCATGAAGGGACCAGTGCATCAGAGATCATCCCAGGAAGGGACCAGTGCATCAGAGATCATCCCAGGAAGGGACCAGTGCATCAGATCATCCCATAAAGGGACCAGTGCATCAGATCATCCCATAAAGGAACCAGTGCATCAGATCATCCCATAAAGGGACCAGTGCATCAAATATCATCCCATAAAGGGACCAGTGCATCACAGCACTCAGATTAGAGGTGTGCTAGATCATCCCATGAAGGTTCCGGTGCAAAGATCATCCCATGAAGGGACCAGTGCATCAGAGATCATCCCATGAAGGGACCAGTGCATCAGAGATTATCCCATGAAGAGACCAGTGCATCAGAGATCATCCCATGAAGGGACCAGTGCATCAGAGATCATCCCATGAAGGGAGCAGTGCATCAGAGATCATCCAATGAAGGGACCAGAGAATCACAGCTCTCAGATTAGAGGTGTGCAAGATCATCCCATGAAGGGACCAGTGCATCAGATCATCCCAAGAAGGGACCAGTGCATCAGAGGTCATGCCAGGAAGGGACCAGTGCATCAGAGATCATCCCAGGAAGGGACCAGTGCATCAGAGATCCCATGAAAAGACCAGTGCATCAGAGATCATCCCATGAAGGGACCAGTGCAACAAATATCATCCCATGAAGGGACCAGTGCAACAAAGATCAACCCATGAAGGGACCAGTGCAACAAAGATCAACCCATGAAGGGACCAGTGCAACAAAGATCATCCCATGAAGGGACCAGTGCAACAAAGATCATCCCATGAAGGGACCAGTGCAACAAAGGTCATCCCATGAAGGGACCAGTGCAACAAAGGTCATCCCTTGAAGGGACCAGTGCAACAAAGGTCATCCCATGAAGGGACCAGTGCATCACAGCTCTCAGATTAGAGGTATGCAAGATCATCCCATGAAGGGACCAGTGCATCAAAGATCATCCCATGAAGGGACCAGTGCATCACAGCACTCAGATTAGAGGTATGCAAGATCATCCCATGAAGGGACCAGCGCATCAGAGATCATCCCATGAAGGGACCAGTGCATCAGAGATCATCCCATGAAGGGACCAGTGAATCACAGCTCTCAGATTAGAGTTATGCAAGATCATCCCATGAAGGGACCAGTGCATCAAAGATCATCCCATGAAGGGACCAGTGCATCAAAGATGATCCCATGAAGGGACCAGTGCATCAAAGATCATCCCATGAAGGGACCAGTGCATCAGAGATCATCCCATGAAGGGACCAGTGCATCAGAGATCATCCCATGAAGGGACCAGTACATCAGAGATCATCCCATGAAGGGACCGGTGCATCAGAGATCATCCCATGAGGGACCAGTGAATCACAGCTCTCAGATTAGAGTTAGGCAAGATCATCCCATGAAGGGACCAGTGCATTAAAGATCACCCCATGAAGGGACCAGTGCATCAGAGATCATCCCAGGAAGGGACCAGTGCATCAGAGATCATCCCAGGAAGGGACCAGTCATCACAGCACTCAGATTAGAGGTATGCAAGATCATCCATGAAGGGTCCAATGCATCAGAGATCATCCCATGAAGGGACCAGTGCATCAGAGATCATCCCATGAAGGGACCAGTGCATCAAAGATCATCCCATGAAGGGACCCGTGCATCAGAGATCATCCCATGAAGGGACCAGTCATCACAGCACTCAGATTAGAGTTATGCAAGATCATCCCATTAAAGGACCAGTGCATCAAAGATCATCCCATGAAGGGACCAGTGCATCACAGCACTCAGATTAGAGGTATGCAAGATCATTTTATGAAGGGACCAGTGCATCAAAGATCATCCCGTGAAGGGACCAGTGCATCAAAGATCATCCCGTGAAGGGACCAGTGCATCAAAGATCATCCCGTGAAGGGACCAGTGCATCAGATTTCCCAGGAAAGGACCAGTGCATCAGATATCCCATGAAGGGACCAGTGCATCAAAGATCATCCCATTAAGGGACCAGTGCATCAAAGATCATCCCATTAAGGGACCAGTGCATCAAAGCTCATCCCATTAAGGGACCAGTGCATCACATGTCTCAGATTAGAGGTATGCAAGATCATCCCACGAAGGGACCAGTGCATCAGAGATCATCCCATGAAGGGACCAGTGCATCAAAGATCATCCCATTAAGGGACCAGTGCATCAAAGATCATCCCATGAAGGGACCAGTGCATCAAAGATCATCCCATGAAGGGACCAGTGCATCAGAGATCATTCCATGAAGGGACCAGTGCATCAGAGATCATTCCATGAAGGGACCAGTGCCATGAAGGGACCAGTGCATCAGAGATCATCCCATGAAGGGACCGGTGCATCAGAGATCATCCCATGAAGGGACCAGTGCATCACAGCACTAAGATTAGAGGTATGCAAGATCATCCCATGAAGGGACCAGTGCAAAGATCATCCCATGAAGGGACCAGTGCATCAGAGATCATCCCATGAAGGGACCAGTGCATCACAGCACTCAGATTAGAGGTATGCAAGATCATTTTATGAAGGGACCAGTGCATCAAAGATCATCCCGTGAAGGGACCAGTGCATCAAAGATCATCCCGTGAAGGGACCAGTGCATCAAAGATCATCCCGTGAAGGGACCAGTGCATCAGATTTCCCAGGAAAGGACCAGTGCATCAGATATCCCATGAAGGGACCAGTGCATCAAAGATCATCCCATTAAGGGACCAGTGCATCAAAGATCATCCCATTAAGGGACCAGTGCATCAAAGCTCATCCCATTAAGGGACCAGTGCATCACATGTCTCAGATTAGAGGTATGCAAGATCATCCCACGAAGGGACCAGTGCATCAGAGATCATCCCATGAAGGGACCAGTGCATCAAAGATCATCCCATTAAGGGACCAGTGCATCAAAGATCATCCCATGAAGGGACCAGTGCATCAAAGATCATCCCATGAAGGGACCAGTGCATCAGAGATCATTCCATGAAGGGACCAGTGCATCAGAGATCATTCCATGAAGGGACCAGTGCCATGAAGGGACCAGTGCATCAGAGATCATCCCATGAAGGGACCGGTGCATCAGAGATCATCCCATGAAGGGACCAGTGCATCACAGCACTAAGATTAGAGGTATGCAAGATCATCCCATGAAGGGACCAGTGCAAAGATCATCCCATGAAGGGACCAGTGCATCAGAGATCATCCCATGAAGGGACCAGTGAATCACAGCTCTCAGATTAGAGTTATGCAAGATCATCCCATGAAGGGACCAGTGCATCAAAGATCATCCCATGAAGGGACCAGTGCATCAAAGATCATCCCATGAAGGGACCAGTGCATCAGAGATCATCCCATGAAGGGACCAGTGCTTCAGGGATCATCCCATGAAGGGACCAGTGCATCAGGGATCATCCCATGAAGGGACAAGTGCATCAGAGAACATCCCATGAAGGGACCAGTGCATCAGAGATCATCCCATGAAGGGACCGTTAGTGCATCAAAGATCATCCAATGAAGGGACCAGTGCATCAAACATCATCCCGTGAAGGGAACAGTGCATCAGAGATCATCCCATGAAGGGACCAGTGCATCGGATATCATCCCATGAAGGGACCAGTGCATCGGATATCATCCCATGAAGGGACCAGTGCATCGGATATCATCCCATGAAGAGAGCAGTGCATCAGAGATCATCCCATGAAGAGAGCAGTGCATCAGAGATCATCCCATGAACGGAGAAGTGCATCAAAGATCATCCCATGAAGGGACCAGTGCATCACAGCTCTCAGATTAGAGGTATGCAAGATAATCCCATGAAAGGACCAGTGCATCAAAGATCATCCCATGAAGGGACCAGTGCATCAAAGATCATCCCATGAAGGGACCAGTGCATCAAAGATCATCCCATGAAGGGACCAGTGCATCAAGATCACCCCATGAAGGGACCAGTGCATCAAGATCACCCCATGAAGGGACCAGTGCATCGGAGATCATCCCATGAAGGGACCAGTGCATCGGAGATCATCCCATGAAGGGACCAGTGCATCGGAGATCATCCCATGAAGGGACCAGTGCATCAGAGATCATCCCATGAAGGGACCAGTGCATCAGATTTCATCCCCTGAAGGGACCAGTGCATCAGATTTCATCCCATGAAGGGACCAGTGCATCACATCACTCAGATTAGAGGTATGCAAGATCATCTCATGAAGGGACCAGTGCAAAGATCATCCCATGAAGGGACCAGTGCATCAAAGATCATCCCATGAAGGGACCAGTGCATCAAAGATCATCCCGTGAAGGGACCAGTGCATCAGATATCCCGTGAAGGGACCAGTGCAACAAAGATCATCCCATGAATGGACCAGTGCAACAAAGATCATCCCATGAAGGGACCAGTGCAACAAAGATCATCCCATGAAGGGACCAGTGCAACAAAGATCATCCCATGAAGGGACCAGTGCAACAAAGATCATCCCATGAAGGGACCAGTGCAACAAAGATCATCCCATGAAGGGACCAGTGCAACAAAGATCATCCCATGAAGGGACCAGTGCATCAGATTTCATCCCATGAAGGGAATAGTGCATCACAGCACTAAGATTAAAGGTATGCAAGATCATCCCATGAAGGGACCAGTGCAAAGATCATGCCATGAAGGGACCAGTGCATCAAAGGTCATCCCATGAAGGGACCAGTGCATCAAAGATCATCCCATGAAGGGACCAGTGCATCAGAGATCATCCCATGAAGGGACCAGTGCATCAGAGATCATCCCATGAAGGGACCAGTGCATCAGGGATCATCCCATGAAGGGACAAGTGCATCAGAGAACATCCCATGAAGGGACCAGTGCAAAGATCATCCCATGAAGGGACCAGTGCAAAGATCATCCCATGAAGGGACAAGTGCATCACAACACTCAGATTAGAGGTATGCAAGATCATCCCATGAAGGGACCAGTGCATCACAACACTCAGATTAGAGGTATGCAAGATCATCCCATGAAGGGACCAGTGCATCAGAGATCATCCCATGAAGGGACCAGTCATCACAGCACTAAGATTAGAGGTATGCAAGATCATCCCATGAAGGGACCAGTGCATCAGAGATCATCCCATAAAGGGACCAGTCATCACAGCACTAAGATTAGAAGTATGCAAGATCATCCCATGAAGAGACCAGTGCAGCAGAGATCATCCAATGAAGGGACCAGTGCATCAAAGATCATCCCATGAAGGGACCAGTGCATCAGATTTCATCCCATGAAGGGAGCAGTGCATCAGATTTCATCCCATGAAGGGAGCAGTGCATCAGATTTCATCCCATGAAGGGAATAGTGCATCACAGCACTAAGATTAGAGGTATGCAAGATCATCCCATGAAGGGACCAGTGCAGAGATCATCCCATGAAGGGACGAGTGCATCACAGCACTCAGATAAGAGGTATGCAAGATCATCCCATGAAGGGACCAGTGCATCAGAGATCAGCCCATGAATGGACCAGTGCATCACATCACTTCATGAAGGGACCAGTGCATCAAAGATCATTCCATGAAGAGACCAGTGCATCAGAGATCATCCCATGAAGAGACCAGTGCATCAGAGATCATCCCATGAAGGAACCAGTGCATCAGATTTCATCCCCTGAAGGGACCAGTGCATCAGATTTCATCCCCTGAAGGGACCAGTGCATCAGATTTCATCCCATGAAGGGACCAGTGCATCAGAGATCATCCCATGAAGGGACCAGGGCATCAAAGATCATCCCAAGAAGGGACCAGTGCAAAGATCATCCCATGAAGGGACCCGGGCATCAGATTTCATCCCATGAAGGGACCAGGGCATCAGATTTCATCCCATGAAGGGACCAGGGCATCAGATTTCATCCCTCGAAGGGAATAGTGCATCACAGTACTCAGATTAGAGGTATGCAGGATCATCCCATGAAGGGACCAGTGCATCAAAGACCATCCCATGAAGGGACCAGTGCATCAGAGATCATCCCATAAAGGGACCAGTCATCACAGCACTAAGATTAGAGGTATGCAAGATCATCCCATGAAGGGACCAGTGCATCAAAGATCATCCCGTGAAGGGACCAGTGCCACAAAGATCATCCCGTGCAGACACCAGTGCCACAAAGATCATCCCATGAAGGCACCAGTGCAACAAAGATCATCCCATGAAGGGACCAGTGCAACAAAGATCATCCCATGAAGGGACCAGTGCAACAAAGATCATCCCATGAAGGGACCAGTGCAACAAAGATCATCCCATGAAGGGACCAGTGCATCAGATTTCATCCCATGAAGGGAATAGTGCATCAGAGCACTAAGATTAGAGGTATGCAAGATCATCCCGTGAAGGGACCAGTGCATCAAAGATCATCCCATGAAGGGACCAGTGCTTCAGATTTCATCCCATGAAGGGACCAGTGCATCAGATTTCATCCCATGAAGGTACCAGTGCATCAGAGATCATCCCATGAAAAGACCAGTGCATCAGAGATCATCCCATGAAGGGACCTGTGCATCAGAGATCATCCCATGAAGGGACCAGTGCATCAAAATCCCCCCATGAAGGGACCAGTGCATCAAAATCCCCCCATGAAGGGACCAGTGCATCAAAATCACCCCATGAAGGGACCAGTGCATCAGAGATCATCCCATGAAGGGACCAGTGCATCAGAGATCATCCCATGAAGGGACCAGTGCATAAGATTTCATCATATGAAGGGACCAGTGCATCAGATTTCATCCCATGAAGGGAATAGTGCATCACATCACTCAGATTAGAGGTATGCAAGATCATCTCATGAAGGGACCAGTGCAAAGATCATCCCATGAAGGGACCAGTGCATCAGAGATCATCCCATGAAGGGACCAGTGCATCAGATTTCATCCCATGAAGGGAATAGTGCATCACAGCACTAAGATTAGAGGTATGCAAGATCATCCCATGAAGGGACCAGTGCATCAGAGATCATCCCATGAAGGGACCAGTGCATCACAGCACTCAGATTAGAGGTATGCAAGATCATCTCATGAAGGGACCAGTGCATCAGAGATCATCCCATGAAGGGACCAGTGCATCAGAGAACATCCCATGAAGGGACCAGTGCATCAGAGAACATCCCATGAAGGGACCAGTGTAACAAAGATCGTCCAAATCAAGGGACCAGTGCAACAAATATCGTCCCATGAAGGGACCAGTGCATCAAAGATCATCCCATGAAGGGACCAGTGCAAAGATCATCCCATGAAGGGACCAGTGCAAAGATCATCCCGTGAAGGGACCAGTGCAAAGATCATCCCGTGAAGGGACCAGTGCATCAAAGATCATCCCATGAAGGGACCAGTGCATCAAAGAGCATCCCATGAAGGGACCAGTGCATCAGAGATCATCCCATGAAGGGACCAGTGCATCAGAGATCATCCCATGAAGAGACTAGTGCATTACAGCACTAAGATTAGAGGTATGCAAGATCATCCCATGACGGGACCAGATCAGAGATCATCCCATGACGGTAGCAGTGCATCAGAGATCATCCCATGAAGGGACCAGTGCATCAGAGATCATCCCATGAAGGGACCAGTGCATCAGAGATCATCCCATGAAGGGACCAGTGCATCAGAGATCATCCCATGAAGGGACAAGTGCATCAGAGATCATTCCATGAAGGGACCAGTGCATCAGAGATCATCCCATGAGGGACCAGTGAATCACAGCTCTCAGATTAGAGTTAGGCAAGATCATCCCATGAAGGGACCAGTGCATTAAAGATCACCCCATGAAGGGACCAGTGCATCAGAGATCATCCCAGGAAGGGAATAGTGCAACAAAGATCATCCCATGAAGGGACCAGTGCATCAGATATCCCATGAAAGGACCAGTACATCAAAGAACATCCCATTAAGGGACCAGTGCATCAACGACCATCCCATTAAGGGACCAGCGCATCAAAGATCATCCCATTAAGGGACCAATGCATCACATCTCTCAGATTAGAGGTATGCAAGATCATCCAACGAAGGGACCAGTGCATCAGAGATCATCCCATGAAGGGACCAGTGCATCAAAGATCATCCCGTGAAGGGACCAGTGCCACAAAGATCATCCCGTGAAGGCACCAGTGCCACAAAGATCATCCCATGAAGGCACCAGTGCCACAAAGATCATCCCATGAAGGCACCAGTGCATCAGAGATCATCACATGAAGGGACCAGTGCATCAGATTTCATCCTATGAAGGGACCAGTGCATCAGATTTCATCCCATGAAGGGACCAGTGCTTCAGATTTCATCCCATGAAGGGACCAGTGCTTCAGATTTCATCCCATGAAGGGACCAGTGCTTCAGATTTCATCCCATGAAGGGACCAGTGCATCAGATTTCATCCCATGAAGGGACCAGTGCATCAGAGATCATCCCATGAAGGGACCAGTGCATCAGAGATCATCCCATGAAGGGACCAGTGCATCAGAGATCATCCCATGAAGGGACCTGTGCATCAGATCATCCCATGAAGGGACCAGTGCATCAAAGATCATTCCATGAAGAGACCTGTGCATCAGATCATCCCATGAAGGGACCAGTGCATCAAAGATCATTCCATGAAGAGACCAGTGCATCAGAGATCATCCCATGAAGGGACCAGTGCAACATAGATCAACCCATGAAGGGACCAGTGCAACATAGATCATCCCATGAAGGGACCAGTGCATCAGATATCCCATGAAAGGACCAGTGCATCAGATATCCCATGAAAGGACCAGTGCATCAAAGATCATCCCATTAAGGGACCAGTGCATCAAAGATCATCCCATTAAGGGGCCAGTGCATCAAAGATCATCCCATTAAGGGACCAGTGCATCACATCTCTCAGATTAGAGGTATGCAAGATCATCCCACGAAGGGACCAGTGCATCAGAGATCATCCCATGAAGGGACCAGTGCCACAAAGATCATCCCGTGAAGGGACCAGTGCCACAAAGATCATCCCGTGAAGGCACCAGTGCCACAAAGATCATCCCATGAAGGCACCAGTCCAACAAAGATCATCCCATGAAGGGACCAGTGCATCAGAGATCATCCCATGAAGGGACCAGTGCATCAAAGATCATCCCATGAAGGGACCAGTGCATCAAAGATCATCCCATGAAGGGACCAGTGCATCAAAGATCATCCCATGAAGGGACCAGTGCTTCAGATTTCATCCCATGAAGGGACCAGTGCTTCAGATTTCATCCCATGAAGGGACCAGTGCTTCAGATTTCATCCCATGAAGGGACCAGTGCATCAGAGATCATCCCATGAAGGGACCAGTGCATCAGAGATCATCCCATGAAGGGACCAGTGCATCAGAGATCATCCCATGAAGGGACCAGTGCAACATAGATCAGCCCATGAAGGGACCAGTGCATCAGATATCCCATGGAAGGACCAGTGCATCAAAGATCATCCCATGAAGGGACCTGTGCATCAGATCATCCCATGAAGGGACCAGTGCATCAAAGATCATCCCGTGAAGGGACCAGTGCATCAAAGATCATCCCGTGAAGGGACCAGTGCATCAAAGATCATCCCGTGAAGGGACCAGTGCATCAAAGATCATCCCGTGAAGGGACCAGTGCATCAAAGATCATCCCATGAAAGGACCAGTGCATCAGATATCCCATGGAAGGACCAGTGCATCAAAGATCATCCCATGAAGGGACCAGTGCATCAAAGATCACCCCATGAAGGGACCAGTGCATCAGAGATCATCCCATGAAGGGACCAGTGCATCAGAGATCATCCCATGAAGGGACCAGTGCATCAGAGATCATCCCATGAAGGGACCAGTGCATCACAGCACTCAGATTAGAGGTATGCAAGATCATCCCATGAAGGGACCAGTGCATCAAAGATCATCCCATGAAGGGACCAGTGCATCAAAGATCATCCCATGAAGGGACCAGGGCATCAAAGATCATCCCATGAAGGGACCAGGGCATCAAAGATCATCCCATGAAGGGACCAGGGCATCACAGATCATCCCATGAAGGGACCAGGGCATCACAGATCATCCCATGAAGGGACCAGTGCATCACAGATCATCCCATGAAGGGACCAGTGCATCACAGATCATCCCATGAAGGGACCAGTGCATCACAGATCATCCCATGAAGGGACCAGTGCATCAAAGATCACCCCATGAAGGGACCAGTGCATCAGAGATCATCCCATGAAGGGACCAGTGCATCAGAGATCATCTCATGAAGGGACCAGTGCATCAGAGATCATCCCATAAAGGGACCAGTCATCACAGCACTAAGATTAGAGGTATGCAAGATCATCCCATGAAGGGACCAGTGCATCAAAGATCATCCCATAAAGGGACCAGTCATCACAGCACTAAGATTAGAGGTATGCAAGATCATCCCATGAAGGGACTAGTGCATCAAAGATCATCCCGTGAAGGGACCAGTGCCACAAAGATCATCCCGTGCAGACACCAGTGCCACAAAGATCATCCCATGAAGGCACCAGTGCAACAAAGATCATCCCATGAAAGGACCAGTGCATCAGATATCCCATGGAAGGACCAGTGCATCAAAGATCATCCCATGAAGGGACCAGTGCATCAAAGATCACCCCATGAAGGGACCAGTGCATCAGAGATCATCCCATGAAGGGACCAGTGCATCAGAGATCATCTCATGAAGGGACCAGTGCAAAGATCATCTCAAGAAGGGACCAGTGGATCAAAGATCATCCAATGAAGGGACCTGTGCATCAAAGATCATCCGATGAAGGGACCAGTGCATTACAGCACTCAGATTAGAGGTATGCAACATCATCCCATGAAGGGACCAGTGCATCAAAATCCTCCCATGAAGGGACCAGTGCATGAAAGATCCTCCCATGAAGGGACCAGTGCATCAAAGATCACCCCATGAAGGGACCAGTGCATCACAGCACTCAGATTAGAGGTATGCAAGATCATCCCATGAAGGGACCAGTGCAAAGATCATCCCGTGAAGAGACCAGTGCATCAAAGATCATCCCTTGAAGGGACCAGTGCATCAGAGATCATCCCGTGAAGGGACCCGTGCATCAAAGATCATCCCATGAAGGGACCAGTGCATCAAAGATCACCCCATGAAGGGACCAGTGCAAAAAAGATCATCCCATGAAGGGACCAGTGCATCAGATCATCCCATGAAGGGACCAGTGCATCAAAGATCATCCCATGAAGGGACCAGTGCATCAGAGATCATCCCATGAAGGGACCAGTGCATCAGAGATCATCCGATGAAGGGTCCAGTGCATCAGAGATCATCCCTTGAAGGGTCCAGTGCATCACAGCACTAAGATTAGAGGTATGCAAGATCATCCCATGAAAGGACCAGTGCATCACAGCACTAAGAGTAGAGGTATGCAAGATCACCCCATGAAGGGGCCAGTGCATCAGAGATCATCCCGTGAAGGGACCAGTGCATCAGATATCCCATGAAAGGACCAGTGCATCAGATATCCCATGAAAGGACCAGTGCATCAGATATCCCATGAAGGGACCCGTGCATCAAAGATCATCCCATGAAGGGACCAGTGCATCACATCTCTCAGCATAGAGGTATGCAAGATCATCCCATGAAGAGACCAGTGCATCACAGCACTCAGATTAGAGGTATGCAAGATCATCCCATGAAGGGACCAGATCAGAGATCATCCCATGAAGGTAGGAGTGCATCAGAGATCATCCCATGAAGGTAGGAGTGCATCAGAGATCATCCCATGAAGGGACCAGTGCATCAAAGATCATCCCGTGAAGGGACCAGTGCAACAAAGATCATCCCGTGAAGGGACCAGTGCAACAAAGATCATCCCGGGAAGGGACCAGTGTAACAAAGATCATCCCGGGAAGGGACCAGTGCAACAAAGATCATCCCATGAAGGGACCAGGGCAACAAAGATCATCCCATGAAGGGACCAGGGCAACAAAGATCATCCCATGAAGGGACCAGGGCAACAAAGATCATCCCATGAAGGGACCAGTGCATCAAGGATCACCCCATGAAGGGACCTGTGCATCAGAACATCCCATGAAGGGACCAGTGCATCAGATATCCCATGAAAGGACCAGTGCATCAGAGATCATCTTATGAAGGGACCAGTGCATCAGAGATAGATCATCATATGAAGGGACCAGTGCATCAAAAATCATCCCATGAAGGGACCAGTGCATCACATCTCTCAGCATAGAGGTATGCAAGATCATCCCATGAAGAGACCAGTGCATCACAGCACTCAGATTAGAGGTATGCAAGATCATCCCATGAAGGGACCAGATCAGAGATCATCCCATGAAGGTAGGAGTGCATCAGAGATCATCCCATGAAGGTAGGAGTGCATCAGAGATCATCCCATGAAGGGACCAGTGCATCAAAGATCATCCCGTGAAGGGACCAGTGCAACAAAGATCATCCCGTGAAGGGACCAGTGCAACAAAGATCATCCCGGGAAGGGACCAGTGTAACAAAGATCATCCCGGGAAGGGACCAGTGCAACAAAGATCATCCCATGAAGGGACCAGGGCAACAAAGATCATCCCATGAAGGGACCAGGGCAACAAAGATCATCCCATGAAGGGACCAGGGCAACAAAGATCATCCCATGAAGGGACCATTGCATCAGATTTCATCCTATGAAGGGACCAGTGCATCAGATTTCATCCCATGAAGGGACCAGTGCATCAGAGATCATCCCATGAAGGGACCAGTGCATCAGAGATCATCCCATGAAGGGACCAGTGCATCAGAGATCATCCCATGAAGGGACCAGTGCAACAAATATCATCCCATGAAGGGACCATTGCATCAAATATCATCCCATGAAGGGACCAGTGCATCAAATTTCATCCTATGAAGGGACCAGTGCATCAGAGATCATCCCATGAAGGGACCAGTGCATCAAAGATCATCCAATGAAGGGACCAGTGCATCAAAGATCATCCCATGAAGGGACCAGTGCATCAAAGATCATCCCATGAAGGGACCAGTGCATCAAGGATCACCCCATGAAGGGACCTGTGCATCAGAACATCCCATGAAGGGACCAGTGCATCAGATATCCCATGAAAGGACCAGTGCATCAGAGATCATCTTATGAAGGGACCAGTGCATCAGAGATAGATCATCATATGAAGGGACCAGTGCATCAAAGATCATCCCATGAAGGGACCAGTGCAAAAAAGATCATCCCATGAAGGGACCAGTGCATCAGATCATCCCATGAAGGGACCAGTGCATCAAAGATCATCCCATGAAGGGACCAGTGCATCAGAGATCATCCCATGAAGGGACCAGTGCATCAGAGATCATCCCATGAAGGGTCCAGTGCATCAGAGATCATCCCTTGAAGGGTCCAGTGCATCACAGCACTAAGATTAGAGGTATGCAAGATCATCCCATGAAAGGACGAGTGCATCACAGCACTAAGAGTAGAGGTATGCAAGATCACCCCATGAAGGGGCCAGTGCATCAGAGATCATCCCGTGAAGGGACCAGTGCATCAGATATCCCATGAAAGGACCAGTGCATCAGATATCCCATGAAAGGACCAGTGCATCAGATATCCCATGAAGGGACCCGTGCATCAAAGATCATCCCATGAAGGGACCAGTGCATCACATCTCTCAGCATAGAGGTATGCAAGATCATCCCATGAAGAGACCAGTGCATCACAGCACTCAGATTAGAGGTATGCAAGATCATCCCATGAAGGGACCAGATCAGAGATCATCCCATGAAGGTAGGAGTGCATCAGAGATCATCCCATGAAGGTAGGAGTGCATCAGAGATCATCCCATGAAGGGACCAGTGCATCAAAGATCATCCCGTGAAGGGACCAGTGCAACAAAGATCATCCCGTGAAGGGACCAGTGCAACAAAGATCATCCCGGGAAGGGACCAGTGTAACAAAGATCATCCCGGGAAGGGACCAGTGCAACAAAGATCATCCCATGAAGGGACCAGGGCAACAAAGATCATCCCATGAAGGGACCAGGGCAACAAAGATCATCCCATGAAGGGACCAGGGCAACAAAGATCATCCCATGAAGGGACCAGTGCATCAAGGATCACCCCATGAAGGGACCTGTGCATCAGAACATCCCATGAAGGGACCAGTGCATCAGATATCCCATGAAAGGACCAGTGCATCAGAGATCATCTTATGAAGGGACCAGTGCATCAGAGATAGATCATCATATGAAGGGACCAGTGCATCAAAAATCATCCCATGAAGGGACCAGTGCATCACATCTCTCAGCATAGAGGTATGCAAGATCATCCCATGAAGAGACCAGTGCATCACAGCACTCAGATTAGAGGTATGCAAGATCATCCCATGAAGGGACCAGATCAGAGATCATCCCATGAAGGTAGGAGTGCATCAGAGATCATCCCATGAAGGTAGGAGTGCATCAGAGATCATCCCATGAAGGGACCAGTGCATCAAAGATCATCCCGTGAAGGGACCAGTGCAACAAAGATCATCCCGTGAAGGGACCAGTGCAACAAAGATCATCCCGGGAAGGGACCAGTGTAACAAAGATCATCCCGGGAAGGGACCAGTGCAACAAAGATCATCCCATGAAGGGACCAGGGCAACAAAGATCATCCCATGAAGGGACCAGGGCAACAAAGATCATCCCATGAAGGGACCAGGGCAACAAAGATCATCCCATGAAGGGACCATTGCATCAGATTTCATCCTATGAAGGGACCAGTGCATCAGATTTCATCCCATGAAGGGACCAGTGCATCAGAGATCATCCCATGAAGGGACCAGTGCATCAGAGATCATCCCATGAAGGGACCAGTGCATCAGAGATCATCCCATGAAGGGACCAGTGCAACAAATATCATCCCATGAAGGGACCATTGCATCAAATATCATCCCATGAAGGGACCAGTGCATCAAATTTCATCCTATGAAGGGACCAGTGCATCAGAGATCATCCCATGAAGGGACCAGTGCATCAAAGATCATACAATGAAGGGACCAGTGCATCAAAGATCATCCCATGAAGGGACCAGTGCATCAAAGATCATCCCATGAAGGGACCAGTGCATCAAGGATCACCCCATGAAGGGACCTGTGCATCAGAACATCCCATGAAGGGACCAGTGCATCAGATATCCCATGAAAGGACCAGTGCATCAGAGATCATCTTATGAAGGGACCAGTGCATCAGAGATAGATCATCATATGAAGGGACCAGTGCATCAAAGATCATCCCATGAAGGGACCAGTGCATCACAGATCATCCCATGAAGGGACCAGTGCATCACAGATCATCCCATGAAGGGACCAGTGCATCAAAGATCACCCCATGAAGGGACCAGTGCATCAGAGATCATCCCATGAAGGGACCAGTGCATCAAAGATCATTCCATGAAGAGACCAGTGCCTCCCAGCACTCAGATTAGAGGTATGCAAGATTATCCCATGAAGGGAACAGTGCATCACAGCACTCCGATTAGAGGTATGCAAGATCATCCCATGAAGGGACCAGTCCATCAAAGATCATCCCATGTAGGGACCAGTGCATCAGACTTCATCCCATGAAGGGACCAGTGCATCAGAGATCATCCCATGAAAGGACCAGTGCATCAGAGATCATCTTATGAAGGGACCAGTTCATCAGAGATAGATCATCCCATGAAGGGGCCAGTGCATCAAAGATCATCCCATGAAGGGGCCAGTGCATCAAAGATCATCCCATGAAGGGACCAGTGCATCAGAGATCATCCCATGAAGGGACCAGTGCATCAGAGATCATCCCATGAAAAGAGCAGTGCATCAGAGATCATCCCATGAAGGGACCAGTGCATCAGAGATCATCCCATGAAGGGACCAGTGCAGAGATCATCCCATGAAGGGACCAGTGCATCAGAGATAATCCCATGAAGGGACCAGTGCAAAGATCACCCCATGAAGTGACCAGTGCATCAAAGATCATCCCATGAAGGGATGAGTGCATCAGATCATCCCATGACGAGACCAGTGCATCACAGCACTAAGATTAGAGGTATGCAAGATCATCCCATGAAGGGACCAGTGCATTAAAGAACATCCCATGAAGGGACCAGTGCATCAGAATTCATCCCATGAAGGGACCAGTGCATCGGAGATAATCCCATGAAGGGACCAGTGCATCAGAGATCATCCCATGAAGGGACCAGTGCATCAGAGATCATCCCATGAAGGGACCAGTGCATCAGAGATCATCCCATGAAGGGACCAGTGCATCAGAGATCATCCCATGAAGGGGCCAGTGCATCAAAGATCATCCCATGAAGGGACCAGTGCATCAGAGATCATCCCATGAAGGGACCAGTGCATCAGAGATCATCCCATGAAGGGACCAGTGCATCAGAGATCATGCCATCAAGGGACCAGTGCATCAGAGATCATGCCATCAAGGGACCAGTGCATCAGAGATCATGCCATGAAGGGACCAGTGCATCAGAGATCAGCCCATGAAGGGACCAGTGCATCAAAGATCATCCCATGAAGGGGCCGGTCATCACAGCACTAAGATTAGAGGTATGCAAGATCATCCCATGAAGGGATCAGAGATCAGCCCATGAAAGGATCAGTGCATCAGAGATCATCCCATGAAGGGACCAGTGCATCACAGCACAAAGATTAGAGGTATGCAAGATCATCCCATGAAAGGACCAGTGCAAAGATCATCCCATGAAGGGACCAGTGCATCAAAGATCATCCCATGAACAGACCAGTGCATCAGAGATCATCCCATGAAGGGACCAGTGCATCAGATGTCATCCCATGAAGGGACCAGTGCATCAGATGTCATCCCATGAAGGGACCAGTGCATCAGATGTCATCCCATGACGGGAATAGTGCATCACAGCACTCAGATTAGAGGTATGCAAGATCATCTCATGAAGGGACCAGTGCATCAGAGATCAGCCCATGAATGGACAAGTGCATCACATCATGACTTCATGAAGGGACCAGTGCATCAAAGATCATTCCATGAAGGGACCAGTGCATCACAGCACTCGGATAAAGTATACAGGATCATCCCATGAAGGGACGAGTGCAAAGATCATCTCAAGAAGGGTCCAGTGGATCAAACATCATCCCATGAAGGGACCAGTGCATCAGAGATCAGCCCATGAATGGACCAGTGCATCAGAGATCAGCCCATGAATGGACCAGTGCATCAAAGACCATCCCATGAAGGGACCAGTGCATCAAAGATCATCCCATGAAGGGACTAGTGCATCAAAGATCATCCCATGAAGGGACCAGTGCATCAAAGATCACCCCATGAAGGGACCAGTGCATCAGATTTCATCCCATGAAGGGAATAGTGCATCACAGTACTAAGATTAGAGGTATGCAAGATCATCCCATGAAGGGACCAGTGCATCAGAGATCAGCCCATGAATGGACCAGTGCATCAGAGATCATCCCATGAAGGGACCAGTGCATCACAGCATCACTTCATGAAGAGACCAGTGCATTAAAGATCATCCCATGAAGGGACCATTCCATCAGAGATCATCCCATGAAGGGGCCAGTGCATCAGATTTCATCCCATGAAGGGAATAGTGCATCACCGCACTAAGATTAGAGGTCTGCAAGATCATCCCATGAAGGGACCAGTGCATCAGAGATCATTCCATGAAGGGACCAGTGCATCACAGCACTAAGATTAGAGGTATGCAAGATCATCCCATGAAGGGACCAGCGCATCAAAGATCATCCCATGAAGGGACCAGTGCATCAAAGATCATCCCATGAAGGGACCAGTGCATCAGAGATCATCCCATGAAGGGACCAGTGCATCACAGCATCACTTCATGAAGGGACCAGTGCATCAGAGATCATCCCATGAAGGGACCAGTGCAAAGATCATCCCATGAAGGGACCAGTGCATCAGATTTCATCCCATGAAGGGAATAGTGCATCACAGCACTAAAATTAGAGGTATGCAAGATCATCCCATGAAGGGACCAGTGCATCAGAGATCATCCCATGAAGGGACCAGTGCATCACAAGACACAGATTAGAGGTATGCAAGATCCTCCCATGAAGGGACCAGTGCATCAGAGATCAGCCCATGAATGGACCAGTGCATCAGTGATCATCCCATAAAGGCACCAGTGCATCAAAGACCATCCCATGAAGGGACCAGTGCATCAAAGACCATCCCATGAAGGGACCAGTGCATCAAAGACCATCCCATGAAGGGACCAGTGCATCACAGCATCACTTCATGGAGGTACCAGTGCATCAGTTTTCATCCCATGAAGGGAATAGTGCATCACAGCACTCAGATTAGTGGTATGCAAGATCATCCCATGAAGGGACCAGTGTATCACAGCACTCAGATTAGAGGTATGCAGGATCATCCCATGAAGGGACCAGTGCATCAAAGATCATACCATAAAGGGACCAGTGCATCAAAGATCATCCCATAAAGGGACCAGTGCATCAAAGATGATCCCATAAAGGGACCAGTGCATCAAAGATGATCCCATAAAGGGACCAGTGCATCAGAGATCATCCCATAAAGGGACCAGTGCATCAGAGATCATCCCAGGGAGGGACCAGTGCATCAAAGATCAACCCGGGAAGGGATGAGTGCATCAGATCATCCCATGAAGGGACCAGTGCATCACAGCACTAAGATTAGAGGTATGCAAGATCATCCCATGAAGGGACCAGTGCATCACAGCACTAACATTAGAGGTATGCAAGATCATCCGATGAAGGGACCAGTGCATTAAATATCATCCCATGAAGGGACCAGTGCATCAGAGACCATCCCATGACGGGACCAGTGCATCAGAGATCAGCCCATGAAGGGACCAGTGCATCAGAGATAACCCCATGAAGGGACCAGTGCATCAAAGGTCATCCCATGAAGGGACCAGTGCATCAAAGGTCATCCCATGAAGGGACCAGTGCAACAAAGGTCATCCCATGAAGGGACCAGTGCATCAAAGATCATCCCATGAAGGGACCAGTGCATCAAAGATCATCCCATGAAGGGACCAGTGCATCAAAGATCATCCCATGAAGGGACCAGTGCAGAGATCATCCCACGACGGTACCAGTGCATCAAAGATCATCCCATGAAGGGACCAGTGCATCAAAGATCATCCCGTGAAGGGACCAGTGCATCAAAGATCATCCCATGAAGGGACCAGTGCATCAAATCTCTCAGATTAGAGGTATGCAAGATCTTCCCATGAAGGGACCAGTGCAGAGATCATCCCGTGAAGGGACCAGTGCATCAATGATCATCCCATGAAGGGACCAGTGCAACAAAGATCATCCCATGAAGGGACCAGGGCATCAGATTTCATCCCATGAAGGGACCAGGGCATCAGATTTCATCCCATGAAGGGACCAGGGCATCAGATTTCATCCCATGAAGAGACCAGGGCATCAGATTTCATCCCATGAAGGGACCAGGGCATCAGATTTCATCCCATGAAGGGACCAGGGCATCAGATTTCATCCCATGAAGGGACCAGTGCATCAAAGATCATCCCATGAAGGGACCAGTGCATCAAAGATCATCCCATGAAGGGACCAGTGGATCAAAGATCATCCCATGAAGAGACCAGTGCATCAAAGATCATCCCATGAAGGGACAAGTGCAGCACAGATCATCCCATGAAGGGACCAGTGCAGCACAGATCATCCCATGAAGGGACCAGTGCAGCACAGATCATCCCATGAAGGGACCAGTGCAGCACAGATCATCCCATGAAGGGACCAGTGCAGCACAGATCAACCCATGAAGGGACCAGTGCAGCACAGATCATCCCATGAAGGGACCAGTGCATCAGATCATCCCATGAAGGGACCAGTGCATCAGAGATCATCCCATGACGGGACCAGTGCATCAGAGACCATCCCATGAAGAGACCAGTGCATCAGAGACCACCCCATGAAGGGACCAGTGCATCACAGCACTAAGATTAGAGGTATGCAAGATCATCCCATGAAGGGACCAGTGCATTAAATATCATCCCATGAAGGGACCAGTGCATCAGATTTCATCCCATGAAGGGACCAGGGCATCAAAGATGATCCCATAAAGGGACCAGTGCATCAAAGATAATCCCATAAAGGGACCAGTGCATCACAGATCATCTCATGAAGTTACCGGTTCATCACAGATCATCCCATGAAAGGACCAGTCATCACAGCACTCAGATTAGAGTTATGCAAGATCATCCCATGAAGGGACCAGTGCATCAGAGATCATCCCATGAAGGGACCAGTGCATCAGAGATCATCCCATGAAGGGACCAGTGCATCAGAGATCATCCCAGGAAGGGACCAGTGCATCAGAGATCATCCCAGGAAGGGACCAGTGCATCAGAGATCATCCCATGACGGGACCAGTCATCACAGCACTCAGATAAGAGTTATGCAAGATCATCCCATGAAGGGACCAGTGCATCAGATATCATCCCATGAAGGGACCAGTGCATCAAAGATCATCCCATGAAGGGAGCAGTGCATCAAAGATCATCCAATGAAGGGACCAGAGCATCACAGCTCTCAGATTAGAGGTATGCAAGATCATCCCATGAAGGGACCAGTGCAGAGATCATCCCGTGAAGGGACCAGTGCATCAATGATCATCCCATGAAGGGACCAGTGCAACAAAGATCATCCCATGAAGGGACCAGGGCATCAGATTTCATCCCATGAAGGGACCAGGGCATCAGATTTCATCCCATGAAGGGACCAGGGCATCAGATTTCATCCCATGAAGAGACCAGGGCATCAGATTTCATCCCATGAAGGGACCAGGGCATCAGATTTCATCCCATGAAGGGACCAGGGCATCAGATTTCATCCCATGAAGGGACCAGTGCATCAAAGATCATCCCATGAAGGGACCAGTGCATCAAAGATCATCCCATGAAGGGACCAGTGGATCAAAGATCATCCCATGAAGGGACCAGTGCATCAAAGATCATCCCATGAAGGGACCAGTGCAGCACAGATCATCCCATGAAGGGACCAGTGCAGCACAGATCATCCCATGAAGGGACCAGTGCAGCACAGATCATCCCATGAAGGGACCAGTGCAGCACAGATCATCCCATGAAGGGACCAGTGCAGCACAGATCAACCCATGAAGGGACCAGTGCAGCACAGATCATCCCATGAAGAGACCAGTGCATCAGATCATCCCATGAAGGGACCAGTGCATCAGAGATCATCCCATGACGGGACCAGTGCATCAGAGACCACCCCATGAAGGGACCAGTGCATCACAGCACTAAGATTAGAGGTATGTAAGATCATCCCATGAAGGGACCAGTGCATTAAATATCATCCCATGAAGGGACCAGTGCATCAGATTTCATCCCATGAAGGGACCAGGGCATCAAAGATGATCCCATAAAGGGACCAGTGCATCAAAGATAATCCCATAAAGGGACCAGTGCATCAAAGATAATCCCATAAAGGGACCAGTGCATCACAGATCATCTCATGAAGGGACCGGTTCATCACAGATCATCCCATGAAAGGACCAGTCATCACAGCACTCAGATTAGAGTTATGCAAGATCATCCCATGAAGGGACCAGTGCATCAGAGATCATCCCATGAAGGGACCAGTGCATCAGAGATCATCCAATGAAGGGACCAGTGCAGAGATCATCCCAGGAAGGGACCAGTGCATCAGAGATCATCCCAGGAAGGGACCAGTGCATCAGAGATCATCCCATGACGGGACCAGTCATCACAGCACTCAGATAAGAGTTATGCAAGATCATCCCATGAAGGGACCAGTGCATCAGATATCATCCCATGAAGGGACCAGTGCATCAAAGATCATCCCATGAAGGGAGCAGTGCATCAAAGATCATCCAATGAAGGGACCAGAGCATCACAGCTCTCAGATTAGAGGTATGCAAGATCATCCCATGAAGGGACCAGTGCAACAGATCATCCCAAGAAGGGACCAGTGCATCAGAGGTCATCCCAGGAAGGGACCAGTGCATCAGGGATCATCCCAGGAAGAGACCAGTGCATCAGAGATCATCTCAGGAAGGGACCAGTGCATCAGAGATCATCCCATGAAGGGATCAGAGCATCAGAGATCATCCCATGAAGAGATCAGAGCATCACAGCTCTCAGATTAGAGGTATGCAAGATCATCCCATGAAAGGACCAGTGCATCAGATCATCCCAAGAAGGGACCAGTGCATCAGAGGTCATCCCATGAAGGGACCAGTGCATCAGAGGTCATCCCATGAAGGGACCAGTGCATCAGAGATCCCATGAAAGGACCAGTGCATCAGAGATCATCCCATGACGGGAGCAGTGCATCAAAGATCATCCAATGAAGGGACCAGAGCATCACAGCTCTCAGATTAGAGGTATGCAAGATCATCCCATGAAGGGACCAGTGCATCAGAGATCATCCCATGAAGGGACCAGTGCATCAGAGATCATCCCATGAAAGGACCAGTGAATCACAGCTCTCAGATTAGAGTTATGCAAGATCATCCCATGAAGGGACCAGTGGATCAAAGACCATCCCATGAAGGGACCAGTGCATCACAGCACTCATTTTAGAGGTATGCAAGATCATCCCATGAAGGGAACAGTGCATCAAAGGTCATCCCATGAAGGGACCAGTGCATCAGAGATCATCCCAGGAAGGGACCAGTGCATCAGAGATCATCCCAGGAAGGGACCAGTGCATCAGATCACCCCATAAAGGGACCAGTGCATCAGATCATCCCATAAAGGAACCAGTGCATCAGATCATCCCATAAAGGGACCAGTGCATCACATATCATCCCATAAAGGGACCAGTGCATCACAGCACTAAGATTAGAGGTGTGCAAGATCATCCCATGAAGGGACCGGTGCAAAGATCATCCCATGAAGGGACCAGTGCATCAGAGATCATCCCATGAAGGGACCAGTGCATCAGAGATTATCCCATGAAGAGACCAGTGCATCAGAGATCATCCCATGAAGGGACCAGTGCATCAGAGATCATCCCATGAAGGGACCAGTGCATCAGAGATCATCCCATGAAGGGAGCAGTGCATCAGAGATCATCCAATGAAGGGACCAGAGAATCACAGCTCTCAGATTAGAGGTGTGCAAGATCATCCCATGAAGGGACCAGTGCATCAGATCATCCCAAGACGGGACCAGTGCATCAGAGGTCATGCCAGGAAGGGATCAGTGCATCAGAGATCATCCCAGGAAGGGACCAGTGCATCAGAGATCCCATGAAAAGACCAGTGCATCAGAGATCATCCCATGAAGGGACCAGTGCAACAAATATCATCCCATGAAGGGACCAGTGCAACAAAGATCAACCCATGAAGGGACCAGTGCAACAAAGATCATCCCATGAAGGGACCAGTGCAACAAAGGTCATCCCATGAAGGGACCAGTGCAACAAAGGTCATCCCATGAAGGGACCAGTGCAACAAAGGTCATCCCATGAAGGGACCAGTGCATCACAGCTCTCAGATTAGAGGTATGCAAGATAATCCCATGAAAGGACCAGTGCACCAAAGATCATCCCATGAAGGGACCAGTGCATCAAAGATCATCCCATGAAGGGACCAGTGCATCAAGATCACCCCATGAAGGGACCAGTGCATCAAGATCACCCCATGAAGGGACCAGTGCATCAAGATCACCCCATGAAGGGACCAGTGCATCGGAGATCATCCCATGAAGGGACCAGTGCATCGGAGATCATCCCATGAAGGGACCAGTGCATCAGAGATCATCCCATGAAGGGACCAGTGCATCAGAGATCATCCCATGAAGGGACCAGTGCATCAGAGATCATCCCATGAAGGGACCAGTGCATCAGAGATCATCCCCTGAAGGGACCAGTGCATCAGATTTCATCCCCTGAAGGGACGAGTGCATCAGATTTCATCCCATGAAGGGACCAGTGCATCACATCACTCAGATTAGAGGTATGCAAGATCATCTCATGAAGGGACCAGTGCAAAGATCATCCCATGAAGGGACCAGTGCATCAAAGATCATCCCATGAAGGGACCAGTGCATCAAAGATCATCCCGTGAAGGGACCAGTGCATCAGATATCCAGTGAAGGGACCAGTGCAACAAAGATCATCCCATGAATGGACCAGTGCAACAAAGATCATCCCATGAAGGGACCAGTGCAACAAAGATCATCCCATGAAGGGACCAGTGCAACAAAGATCATCCCATGAAGGGACCAGTGCAACAAAGATCATCCCATGAAGGGACCAGTGCATCAGATTTCATCCCATGAAGGGAATAGTGCATCACAGCACTAAGATTAGAGGTATGCAAGATCATCCCATGAAGGGACCAGTGCAAAGATCATGCCATGAAGGGACCAGTGCATCAAAGGTCATCCCATGAAGGGACCAGTGCATCAAGATCATCCCATGAAGGGACCAGGGCATCAAAGATCATCCCATGAAGGGACAAGGGCATCAAAGATCATCCCATGAAGGACCAGTGCATCAAAGATCATCCCATGAAGGGACCAGTGCATCAAAGATCATCCCATGAAGGGACCAGTGCAAAGATCATCCCATGAAGGGACCAGTGCATCACAGTACTCAGATTAGAGGTATGCAAGATCATCCCATGAAGGGACCAGTGCATCACAACACTCAGATTAGAGGTATGCAAGATCATCCCATGAAGGGACCAGTGCATCAGAGATCATCCCATGAAGGGACCAGTCATCACAGCACTAAGATTAGAGGTATGCAAGATCATCCCATGAAGGGACCAGTGCATCAGAGATCATCCCATAAAGGGACCAGTCATCACAGCACTAAGATTAGAGGTATGCAAGATCATCCCATGAAGAGACCAGTGCAGCAGAGATCATCCAATGAAGGGACCAGTGCATCAAAGATCATCCCATGAAGGGACCAGTGCATCAGATGTCATCCCATGAAGGGACCAGTGCATCAGATTTCATCCCATGAAGGGACCAGTGCATCAGATTTCATCCCATGAAGGGAATAGTGCATCACAGCACTAAGATTAGAGGTATGCAAGATCATCCCATGAAGGGACCAGTGCATCAGAGATCATCCCATGAAGGGACCAGTGCATCACAGCACTCAGATAAGAGGTATGCAAGATCATCCCATGAAGGGACCAGTGCATCAGAGATCAGCCCATGAATGGACCAGTGCATCACATCACTTCATGAAGGGACCAGTGCATCAAAGATCATTCCATGAAGAGACCAGTGCATCAGAGATCATCCCATGAAGAGACCAGTGCATCAGAGATCATCCCATGAAGGGACCAGTGCATCAGAGATCATCCCATGAAGGGACCAGTGCATCAGAGATCATCCCATGAAGGGACCAGGGCATCAAAGATCATCCCAAGAAGGGACCAGTGCAAAGATCATCCCATGAAGGGACCAGGGCATCAGATTTCATCCCATGAAGGGACCAGGGCATCAGATTTCACCCCATGAAGGGACCAGGGCATCAGATTTCATCCCATGAAGGGAATAGTGCATCACAGCACTCAGATTAGAGGTATGCAAGATCATCCCATGAAGGGACCAGTGCATCAAAGACCATCCCATGAAGGGACCAGTGCATCAGAGATCATCCCATAAAGGGACCAGTCACTACAGCACTAAGATTAGAGGTATGCAAGATCATCCCATGAAGGGACCAGTGCATCAAAGATCATCCCATGAAGGGACCAGTGCCACAAAGATCATCCCGTGCAGACACCAGTGCCACAAAGATCATCCCATGAAGGCACCAGTGCAACAAAGATCATCCCATGAAGGGACCAGTGCAACAAAGATCATCCCATGAAGGGACCAGTGCAACAAAGATCATCCCATGAAGGGACCAGTGCAACAAAGATCATCCCATGAAGGGACCAGTGCATCAGATTTCATCCCATGAAGGGAATAGTGCATCAGAGCACTAAGATTAGAGGTATGCAAGATCATCCCATGAAGAGACCAGTGCATCAGAGATCATCCCATGAAGGGACCAGTGCATCAGAGATCATCCCATGAAGGGACCAGTGCATCAGAGATCATCCCATGAAGGGACCAGTGCATCAGAGATCATCCCATGAAGGGACCAGTGCAACGTAGATCAGCCCATGAAGGGACCAGTGCATCAGATATCCCATGGAAGGACGAGTGCATCAAAGATCATCCCATGAAGGGACCAGTGCATCAAAGATCACCCCGTGAAGGGGCCAGTGCATCAAAGATCATCCCGTGAAGGGACCAGTGCATCAAAGATCATCCCGTGAAGGGACCAGTGCATCAAAGATCATCCCGTGAAGGGACCACTGCATCAAAGATCATCCCGTGAAGGGACCAGTGCATCAAAGATCATCCCGTGAAGGGACCAGTGCATCAAAGATCATCCCATGAAAGGACCAGTGCATCAGATATCCCATGGAAGGACCAGTGCATCAAAGATCATCCCATGAAGGGACCAATGCATCAGAGATCATCCCATGAAGGGACCAGTGCCACAAAGATCATCCCGTGAAGGGACCAGTGCCACAAAGATCATCCCGTGAAGGCACTAGTGCCACAAAGATCATCCCATGAAGGCACCAGTCCAACAAAGATCATCCCATGAAGGGACCAGTGCATCAGAGATCATCCCATGAAGGGACCAGTGCATCAAAGATCATCCCATGAAGGGACCAGTGCATCAAAGATCATCCCATGAAGGGACCAGTGCTTCAGATTTCATCCCATGAAGGGACCAGTGCTTCAGATTTCATCCCATGAAGAGACCAGTGCTTCAGATTTCATCCCATGAAGGGACCAGTGCATCAGAGATCATCCCATGAAGGGACCAGTGCATCAGAGATCATCCCATGAAGGTAGGAGTGCATCAGAGATCATCCCATGAAGGGACCTGTGCATCAGATCATCCCATGAAGGGACCAGTGCATCAAAGATCATTCCATGAAGAGACCAGTGCATCAGAGATCATCCCATGAAGGGACCAGTGCATCAGAGATCATCCCATGAAGGGACCAGTGCAACGTAGATCAGCCCATGAAGGGACCAGTGCATCAGATATCCCATGGAAGGACGAGTGCATCAAAGATCATCCCATGAAGGGACCAGTGCATCAAAGATCACCCCGTGAAGGGGCCAGTGCATCAAAGATCATCCCGTGAAGGGACCAGTGCATCAAAGATCATCCCGTGAAGGGACCAGTGCATCAAAGATCATCCCGTGAAGGGACCACTGCATCAAAGATCATCCCGTGAAGGGACCAGTGCATCAAAGATCATCCCGTGAAGGGACCAGTGCATCAAAGATCATCCCATGAAAGGACCAGTGCATCAGATATCCCATGGAAGGACCAGTGCATCAAAGATCATCCCATGAAGGGACCAGTGCATCAAAGATCACCCCATGAAGGGACCAGTGCATCAGAGATCATCCCATGAAGGGACCAGTGCATCAGAGATCATCCCATGAAGGGACCAGTGCATCAGAGATCATCTCATGAAGGGACCAGTGCATCACGGCACTCAGATTAGAGGTATGCAAGATCATCCCATGAAGGGACCAGTGCATCACAGATCATCCCATGAAGGGACCAGTGCATCACAGATCATCCCATGAAGGGACCAGTGCATCACAGATCATCCCATGAAGGGACCAGTGCATCACAGATCATCCCATGAAGGGACCAGTGCATCACGGATCATCTCATGAAGGGACCAGTGCAAAGATCATCTCAAGAAGGGACCAGTGGATCAAAGATCATCCAATGAAGGGACCGGTGCATCAAAGATTATCCGATGAAGGGACCAGTGCATTACAGCACTCAGATTAGAGGTATGCAAGATCATCCCATGAAGGGACCAGTGCATCAAGATCCTCCCATGAAGGGACCAGTGCATCAAAGATCCTCCCATGAAGGGACCAGTGCATCAAAGATCACCCCATGAAGGGACCAGTGCATCACAGCACTCAGATTAGAGGTATGCAAGATCATCCCATGAAAGGACCAGTGCATCACAGCACTAAGAGTAGAGGTATGCAAGATCACCCCATGAAGGGGCCAGTGCATCAGAGATCATCCAGTGAAGGGACCAGTGCACCAGATATCCCATGAAAGGACCAGTGCATCAGATATCCCATGAAAGGACCAGTGCATCAGATATCCCATGAAGGGACCCGTGCATCAAAGATCATCCCATGAAGGGACCAGTGCATCAAAGATCATCCCATGAAGGGACCAGTGCATCACATCTCTCAGCATAGAGGTATGCAAGATCATCCCATGAAGGGACCAGTGCATCACAGCACTCAGATTAGAGGTATGCAAGATCATCCCATGAAGGGACCAGATCAGAGATCATCCCATGAAGGTAGGAGTGCATCAGAGATCATCCCATGAAGGTAGGAGTGCATCAGAGATCATCCCATGAAGGGACCAGTGCATCAAAGATCATTCCGTGAAGGGACCAGTGCAACAAAGATCATCCCGTGAAGGGACCAGTGCAACAAAGATCATCCCGGGAAGGGACCAGTGTAACAAAGATCATCCCAGGAAGGGACCAGTGCAACAAAGATCATCCCATGAAGGGACCAGGGCAACAAAGATCATCCCATGAAGGGACCAGGGCAACAAAGATCATCCCATGAAGGGACCAGGGCAACAAAGATCATCCCATGAAGGGACCATTGCATCAGATTTCATCCTATGAAGGGACCAGTGCATCAGATTTCATCCCATGAAGGGACCAGTGCATCAGAGATCATCCCATGAAGGGACCAGTGCATCAGAGATCATCCCATGAAGGGACCAGTGCATCAGAGATCATCCCATGAAGGGACCAGTGCAACAAATATCATCCCATGAAGGGACCATTGCATCAAATATCATCCCATGAAGGGACCAGTGCATCAAATTTCATCCTTTGAAGGGACCAGTGCATCAGAGATCATCCCATGAAGGGACCAGTGCATCAAAGATCATCCCATGAAGGGACCAGTGCATCAGAGATCATCCCATGAAGGGACCAGTGCATCAGAGATCATCCCATGAAGGGACCAGTGCATCAGAGATCATCCCATGAAGGGACCAGTGCATCAGAGATCGTCCCATGAAGGGACCAGTGAAACAAAGATCGTCCCATGAAGGGACCAGTGCAACAAAGATCGTCCCATGAAGGGACCAGAGCAACAAAGATCGTCCCATGAAGGGACCAGAGCAACAAAGATCGTCCCATGAAGGGACCAGTGCATCAGAGATCATCCCATGAAGGGACCAGTGCATCAAAGATCATCAAATGAAGGGACCAGTGCATCAAAGATCATCCCGTGAAGGGACCAGTGCATCAAAGATCATCCCATGAAGGGACCAGTGCATCAAAGATCATCCCATGAAGGGACCACTGCAGAGATTATCCCATGGAGACTAGTGTATTACAGCACTAAGATTAGAGGTATGCAAGATCATCCCATGACGGGACCAGATCAGAGATCATCCCATGACGGGACCAGACCAGAGATCATCCCATGAAGTTAGCAGTGCATCAGAGATCATCCCATGAAGGGACCAGTGCATCAGAGATCATCCCGTGAAGGGACCAGTGCATCAGATATCCAATGAAGGGACCAGTGCATCAAAGATCATCCCATTAAGGGACCAGTGCATCAAAGATCATCCCATTAAGGGACCAGTGCATCACAACTCAAATTAGAGGTATGCAAGATCATCCCACGAAGGGACCAGTGCATCAGATAACCCACAAAGGGACCAGTGCATCAGAGATCATCCCATGAAGGGACCAGTGCCACAAAGATCATCCCGTGAAGGCACCAGTGCCACAAAGATCATCCCATGAAGGCACCAGTGCCACAAAGATCATCACATGAAGGGACCAGTGCATCAGAGATCATCCCATGAAGGGACCAGTGCATCAAAGATCATCCCATGAAGGGACCAGTGCATCAAAGATCATCCCATGAAGGGACCAGTGCATCAAAGATCATCCCATGAAGGGACCAGTGCATCAAAGATCATGCCATGAAGGGACCAGTGCTTCAGATTTCATCCCATGAAGGGACCATTGCTTCAGATTTCATCCCATGAAGAGACCAGTGCTTCAGATTTCATCCCATGAAGGGACCAGTGCATCAGAGATCATCCCATGAAGGGACCAGTGCATCAGAGATCATCCCATGAAGGTAGGAGTGCATCAGAGATCATCCCATGAAGGGACCTGTGCATCAGATATCCCATGGAAGGACCAGTGCATCAAAGATCATCCCATGAAGGGACCAGTGCATCAAAGATCACCCCGTGAAGGGACCAGTGCATCAAAGATCATCCCGTGAAGGGACCAGTGCATCAAAGATCATCCCGTGAAGGGACCAGTGCATCAAAGATCATCCCGTGAAGGGACCACTGCATCAAAGATCATCCTGTGAAGGGACCAGTGCATCAAAGATCATCCCGTGAAGGGACCAGTGCATCAAAGATCATCCCATGAAAGGACCAGTGCATCAGATATCCCATGGAAGGACCAGTGCATCAAAGATCATCCCATGAAGGGACCAGTGCATCAAAGATCACCCCATGAAGGGACCAGTGCATCAGAGATCATCCCATGAAGGGACCAGTGCATCAGAGATCATCCCATGAAGGGACCAGTGAATCACAGCTCTCAGATTAGAGTTATGTAAGATCATCCCATGAAGGGACCAGTGCATCAAAGATCATCCCATGAAGGGACCAGTGCATCAAAGATGATCCCATGAAGGGACCAGTGCATCAAAGATCATCCCATGAAGGGACCAGTGCATCAGAGATCATCCCATGAAGGGACCAGTGCATCAGAGATCATCCCATGAAGGGACCAGTGCAACAAAGATCATCCCATGAAGGGACCAGTGCAACAAAGATCATCCCATGAAGTGACCAGTGCAACAAAGATCATCCCATGAAGGGACCAGTGCATCAGATTTCATCCCATGAAGGGAATAGTGCATCACAGCACTAAGATTAGAGGTATGCAAGATCATCCCATGAAGGGACCAGTGCAAAGATCATGCCATGAAGGGACCAGTGCATCAAAGGTCATCCCATGAAGGGACCAGTGCATCAAGATCATCCCATGAAGGGACCAGGGCATCAAAGATCATCCCATGAAGGGACCAGGGCATCAAAGATCATCCCATGAAGGGACCAGTGCATCAAAGATCATCCCATGAAGGGACCAGTGCATCAAAGATCATCCCATGAAGGGACTAGTGCAAAGATCATCCCATGAAGGGACCAGTGCATCACAGTACTCAGATTAGAGGTATGCAAGATCATCCCATGAAGGGACCAGTGCATCACAACACTCAGATTAGAGGTATGCAAGATCATCCCATGAAGGGACCAGTGCATCAGAGATCATCCCATGAAGGGACCAGTCATCACAGCACTAAGATTAGAGGTATGCAAGATCATCCCATGAAGGGACCAGTGCATCAGAGATCATCCCATAAAGGGACCAGTCATCACAGCACTAAGATTAGAGGTATGAAAGATCATCCCATGAAGAGACCAGTGCATCAGAGATCATCCCATGAAGGGACCAGTGCATCAGAGATCATCCCATGAAGGGACCAGTGCATCAGAGATCATCCCATGAAGGGACCAGTGCATCAGAGATCATCCCATGAAGGGACCTGTGCATCAGATCATCCCATGAAGGGACCTGTGCATCAAAGATCATTCCATGAAGAGACCAGTGCATCAGAGATCATCCCATGAAGGGACCAGTGCAACATAGATCATCCCATGAAGGGACCAGTGCAACATAGATCATCCCATGAAGGGACCAGTGCATCAGATATCCCATGAAAGGACCAGTGCATCAGATATCCCATGAAAGGACCAGTGCATCAAAGATCATCCCATTAAGGGACCAGTGCATCAAAGATCATCCCATTAAGGGACCAGTGCAAAGATCATCCCATTAAGGGACCAGTGCATCACATCTTTCAGATTAGAGGTATGCAAGATCATCCCACGAAGGGACCAATGCATCAGAGATCATCCCATGAAGGGACCAGTGCCACAAAGATCATCCCGTGAAGGGACCAGTGCCACAAAGATCATCCCGTGAAGGCACTAGTGCCACAAAGATCATCCCATGAAGGCACCAGTCCAACAAAGATCATCCCATGAAGGGACCAGTGCATCAGAGATCATCCCATGAAGGGACCAGTGCATCAGAGATCATCCCATGAAGGGACCAGTGCATCAAAGATCATCCCATGAAGGGACCAGTGCTTCAGATTTCATCCCATGAAGGGACCAGTGCTTCAGATTTCATCCCATGAAGAGACCAGTGCTTCAGATTTCATCCCATGAAGGGACCAGTGCATCAGAGATCATCCCATGAAGGGACCAGTGCATCAGAGATCATCCCATGAAGGTAGGAGTGCATCAGAGATCATCCCATGAAGGGACCTGTGCATCAGATCATCCCATGAAGGGACCAGTGCATCAAAGATCATTCCATGAAGAGACCAGTGCATCAGAGATCATCCCATGAAGGGACCAGTGCATCAGAGATCATCCCATGAAGGGACCAGTGCAACGTAGATCAGCCCATGAAGGGACCAGTGCATCAGATATCCCATGGAAGGACGAGTGCATCAAAGATCATCCCATGAAGGGACCAGTGCATCAAAGATCACCCCGTGAAGGGGCCAGTGCATCAAAGATCATCCCGTGAAGGGACCAGTGCATCAAAGATCATCCCGTGAAGGGACCAGTGCATCAAAGATCATCCCGTGAAGGGACCACTGCATCAAAGATCATCCCGTGAAGGGACCAGTGCATCAAAGATCATCCCGTGAAGGGACCAGTGCATCAAAGATCATCCCATGAAAGGACCAGTGCATCAGATATCCCATGGAAGGACCAGTGCATCAAAGATCATCCCATGAAGGGACCAGTGCATCAAAGATCACCCCATGAAGGGACCAGTGCATCAGAGATCATCCCATGAAGGGACCAGTGCATCAGAGATCATCCCATGAAGGGACCAGTGCATCAGAGATCATCTCATGAAGGGACCAGTGCATCACGGCACTCAGATTAGAGGTATGCAAGATCATCCCATGAAGGGACCAGTGCATCACAGATCATCCCATGAAGGGACCAGTGCATCACAGATCATCCCATGAAGGGACCAGTGCATCACAGATCATCCCATGAAGGGACCAGTGCATCACGGATCATCTCATGAAGGGACCAGTGCAAAGATCATCTCAAGAAGGGACCAGTGGATCAAAGATCATCCAATGAAGGGACCTGTGCATCAAAGATTATCCGATGAAGGGACCAGTGCATTACAGCACTCAGATTAGAGGTATGCAAGATCATCCCATGAAGGGACCAGTGCATCAAGATCCTCCCATGAAGGGACCAGTGCATCAAAGATCCTCCCATGAAGGGACCAGTGCATCAAAGATCACCCCATGAAGGGACCAGTGCATCACAGCACTCAGATTAGAGGTATGCAAGATCATCCCATGAAAGGACCAGTGCATCACAGCACTAAGAGTAGAGGTATGCAAGATCACCCCATGAAGGGGCCAGTGCATCAGAGATCATCCAGTGAAGGGACCAGTGCACCAGATATCCCATGAAAGGACCAGTGCATCAGATATCCCATGAAAGGACCAGTGCATCAGATATCCCATGAAGGGACCCGTGCATCAAAGATCATCCCATGAAGGGACCAGTGCATCAAAGATCATCCCATGAAGGGACCAGTGCATCACATCTCTCAGCATAGAGGTATGCAAGATCATCCCATGAAGGGACCAGTGCATCACAGCACTCAGATTAGAGGTATGCAAGATCATCCCATGAAGGGACCAGATCAAAGATCATCCCATGAAGGTAGGAGTGCATCAGAGATCATCCCATGAAGGTAGGAGTGCATCAGAGATCATCCCATGAAGGGACCAGTGCATCAAAGATCATTCCGTGAAGGGACCAGTGCAACAAAGATCATCCCGTGAAGGGACCAGTGCAACAAAGATCATCCCGGGAAGGGACCAGTGTAACAAAGATCATCCCAGGAAGGGACCAGTGCAACAAAGATCATCCCATGAAGGGACCAGGGCAACAAAGATCATCCCATGAAGGGACCAGGGCAACAAAGATCATCCCATGAAGGGACCAGGGCAACAAAGATCATCCCATGAAGGGACCATTGCATCAGATTTCATCCTATGAAGGGACCAGTGCATCAGATTTCATCCCATGAAGGGACCAGTGCATCAGAGATCATCCCATGAAGGGACCAGTGCATCAGAGATCATCCCATGAAGGGACCAGTGCATCAGAGATCATCCCATGAAGGGACCAGTGCAACAAATATCATCCCATGAAGGGACCATTGCATCAAATATCATCCCATGAAGGGACCAGTGCATCAAATTTCATCCTTTGAAGGGACAAGTGCATCAGAGATCATCCCATGAAGGGACCAGTGCATCAAAGATCATCCCATGAAGGGACCAGTGCATCAGAGATCATCCCATGAAGGGACCAGTGCATCAGAGATCATCCCATGAAGGGACCAGTGCATCAGAGATCATCCCATGAAGGGACCAGTGCATCAGAGATCGTCCCATGAAGGGACCAGTGAAACAAAGATCGTCCCATGAAGGGACCAGTGCAACAAAGATCGTCCCATGAAGGGACCAGAGCAACAAAGATCGTCCCATGAAGGGACCAGAGCAACAAAGATCGTCCCATGAAGGGACCAGTGCATCAGAGATCATCCCATGAAGGGACCAGTGCATCAAAGATCATCAAATGAAGGGACCAGTGCATCAAAGATCATCCCGTGAAGGGACCAGTGCATCAAAGATCATCCCATGAAGGGACCAGTGCATCAAAGATCATCCCATGAAGGGACCAGTGCATCAAAGATCATCCCATGAAGGGACCACTGCAGAGATTATCCCATGGAGACTAGTGCATTACAGCACTAAGATTAGAGGTATGCAAGATCATCCCATGACGGGACCAGATCAGAGATCATCCCATGACGGGACCAGATCAGAGATCATCCCATGAAGTTAGCAGTGCATCAGAGATCATCCCATGAAGGGACCAGTGCATCAGAGATCATCCCGTGAAGGGACCAGTGCATCAGATATCCCATGAAGGGACCAGTGCATCAAAGATCATCCCATTAAGGGACCAGTGCATCAGATATCCCATGAAGGGACCAGTGCATCAAAGATCATCCCATTAAGGGACCAGTGCATCACAACTCAAATTAGAGGTATGCAAGATCATCCCACGAAGGGACCAGTGCATCAGAGATCATCCCATGAAGGGACCAGTGCATCAGATAACCCACGAAGGGACCAGTGCATCAGAGATCATCCCATGAAGGGACCAGTGCCACAAAGATCATCCCGTGAAGGGACCAGTGCCACAAAGATCATCCCGTGAAGGCACCAGTGCCACAAAGATCATCCCATGAAGGCACCAGTCCAACAAAGATCATCACATGAAGGGACCAGTGCATCAGAGATCATCCCATGAAGGGACCAGTGCATCAAAGATCATCCCATGAAGGGACCAGTGCATCAAAGATCATCCCATGAAGGGACCAGTGCATCAAAGATCATGCCATGAAGGGACCAGTGCTTCAGATTTCATCCCATGAAGGGACCATTGCTTCAGATTTCATCCCATGAAGAGACCAGTGCTTCAGATTTCATCCCATGAAGGGACCAGTGCATCAGAGATCATCCCATGAAGGTAGGAGTGCATCAGAGATCATCCCATGAAGGGACCTGTGCATCAGATATCCCATGGAAGGACCAGTGCATCAAAGATCATCCCATGAAGGGACCAGTGCATCAAAGATCACCCCGTGAAGGGGCCAGTGCATCAAAGATCATCCCGTGAAGGGACCAGTGCATCAAAGATCATCCCGTGAAGGGACCAGTGCATCAAAGATCATCCCGTGAAGGGACCACTGCATCAAAGATCATCCTGTGAAGGGACCAGTGCATCAAAGATCATCCCGTGAAGGGACCAGTGCATCAAAGATCATCCCATGAAAGGACCAGTGCATCAGATATCCCATGGAAGGACCAGTGCATCAAAGATCATCCCATGAAGGGACCAGTGCATCAAAGATCACCCCATGAAGGGACCAGTGCATCAGAGATCATCCCATGAAGGGACCAGTGCATCAGAGATCATCCCATGAAGGGACCAGTGAATCACAGCTCTCAGATTAGAGTTATGTAAGATCATCCCATGAAGGGACCAGTGCATCAAAGATCATCCCATGAAGGGACCAGTGCATCAAAGATGATCCCATGAAGGGACCAGTGCATCAAAGATCATCCCATGAAGGGACCAGTGCATCAGAGATCATCCCATGAAGGGACCAGTGCATCAGAGATCATCCCATGAAGGGACCAGTGCAACAAAGATCATCCCATGAAGGGACCAGTGCAACAAAGATCATCCCATGAAGGGACCAGTGCAACAAAGATCATCCCATGAAGGGACCAGTGCATCAGATTTCATCCCATGAAGGGAATAGTGCATCACAGCACTAAGATTAGAGGTATGCAAGATCATCCCATGAAGGGACCAGTGCAAAGATCATGCCATGAAGGGACCAGTGCATCAAAGGTCATCCCATGAAGGGACCAGTGCATCAAGATCATCCCATGAAGGGACCAGGGCATCAAAGATCATCCCATGAAGGGACCAGGGCATCAAAGATCATCCCATGAAGGGACCAGTGCATCAAAGATCATCCCATGAAGGGACCAGTGCATCAAAGATCATCCCATGAAGGGACTAGTGCAAAGATCATCCCATGAAGGGACCAGTGCATCACAGTACTCAGATTAGAGGTATGCAAGATCATCCCATGAAGGGACCAGTGCATCACAACACTCAGATTAGAGGTATGCAAGATCATCCCATGAAGGGACCAGTGCATCAGAGATCATCCCATGAAGGGACCAGTCATCACAGCACTAAGATTAGAGGTATGCAAGATCATCCCATGAAGGGACCAGTGCATCAGAGATCATCCTATAAAGGGACCAGTCATCACAGCACTAAGATTAGAGGTATGAAAGATCATCCCATGAAGAGACCAGTGCAGCAGAGATCATCCAATGAAGGGACCAGTGCATCAAAGATCATCCCATGAAGGGACCAGTGCATCAGATTTCATCCCATGAAGGGACCAGTGCATCAGATTACATCCCATGAAGGGACCAGTGCATCAGATTTCATCCCATGAAGGGAATAGTGCATCACAGCACTAAGATTAGAGGTATGCAAGATCATCCCATGAAGGGACCAGTGCATCAGAGATCATCCCATGAAGGGACCAGTGCATCACAGCACTCAGATAAGAGGTATGCAAGATCATCCCATGAAGGGACCAGTGCATCAGAGATCAGCCCATGAATGGACCAGTGCATCACATCACTTCATGAAGGGACCAGTGCATCAAAGATCATTCCATGAAGAGACCAGTGCATCAGAGATCATCCCATGAAGAGACCAGTGCATCAGAGATCATCCCATGAAGGGACCAGTGCATCAGAGATCATCCCATGAAGGGACCAGTGCATCAGAGATAATCCCATGAAGGGACCAGGGCATCAAAGATCATCCCAAGAAGGGACCAGTGCAAAGATCATCCCATGAAGGGACCAGGGCATCAGATTTCATCCCATGAAGGGACCAGGGCATCAGATTTCACCCCATGAAGGGACCAGGGCATCAGATTTCATCCCATGAAGGGAATAGTGCATCACAGCACTCAGATTAGAGGTATGCAAGATCATCCCATGAAGGGACCAGTGCATCAAAGACCATCCCATGAAGGGACCAGTGCATCAGAGATCATCCCATAAAGGGACCAGTAATCACAGCACTAAGATTAGAGGTATGCAAGATCATCCCATGAAGGGACCAGTGCATCAAAGATCATCCCGTGAAGGGACCAGTGCCACAAAGATCATCCCGTGCAGACACCAGTGCCACAAAGATCATCCCATGAAGGCACCAGTGCAACAAAGATCATCCCATGAAGGGACCAGTGCAACAAAGATCATCCCATGAAGGGACCAGTGCAACAAAGATCATCCCATGAAGGGACCAGTGCATCAGATTTCATCCCATGAAGGGAATAGTGCATCAGAGCACTAAGATTAGAGGTATGCAAGATCATCCCATGAAGGGGCCAGTGCATCAGAGATCATCCCATGAAGGGACCAGTGCATCAGAGATCATCCCATGAAGGGACCAGTGCTTCAGATTTCATCCCATGAAGGGACCAGTGCTTCAGATTTCATCCCATGAAGGGACCAGTGCTTCAGATTTCATCCCATGAAGGGACCAGTGCTTCAGATTTCATCCCATGAAGGGACCAGTGCATCAGAGATCATCCCATGAAAAGACCAGTGCATCAGAGATCATCCCATGAAGGGACCTGTGCATCAGAGATCATCCCATGAAGGGACCAGTGCATCAAAATCCCCCCGGACCAGTGCATCAAAATCCCCCCATGAAGGGACCAGTGCATCAGAGATCATCCCATGAAGGGACCAGTGCATCAGAGATCATCCCATGAAGGGACCAGTGCATAAGATTTCATCCCATGAAGGGACCAGTGCATCAGATTTCATCCCATGAAGGGAATAGTGCATCACATCACTCAGATTAGAGGTATGCAAGATCATCTCATGAAGGGACCAGTGCAAAGATCATCCCATGAAGGGACCAGTGCATCAGAGATCATCCCATGAAGGGACCAGTGCATCAGATTTCATCCCATGAAGGGAATAGTGCATCACAGCACTAAGATTAGAGGTATGCAAGATCATCTCATGAAGGGACCAGTGCATCAGAGATCATCCCATGAAGGGACCAGTGCATCGGAGATCATCCCATGAAGGGACCAGTGCATCGGAGATCATCCCATGAAGGGACCAGTGCATCAGAGATCATCCCATGAAGGGACCAGTGCATCAGAGATCATCCCATGAAGGGACCAGTGCATCAGAGATCATCCCCTGAAGGGACCAGTGCATCAGAGATCATCCCCTGAAGGGACCAGTGCATCAGAGATCATCCCCTGAAGGGACCAGTGCTTCAGATTTCATCCCCTGAAGGGACGAGTGCATCAGATTTCATCCCATGAAGGGACCAGTGCATCACATCACTCAGATTAGAGGTATGCAAGATCATCTCATGAAGGGACCAGTGCAAAGATCATCCCATGAAGGGACCAGTGCATCAAAGATCATCCCATGAAGGGACCAGTGCATCAAAGATCATCCCGTGAAGGGACCAGTGCATCAGATATCCCGTGAAGGGACCAGTGCAACAAAGATCATCCCATGAATGGACCAGTGCAACAAAGATCATCCCATGAAGGGACCAGTGCAACAAAGATCATCCCATGAAGGGACCAGTGCAACAAAGATCATCCCATGAAGGGACCAGTGCAACAAAGATCATCCCATGAAGGGACCAGTGCAACAACGATCATCCCATGAAGGGACCAGTGCATCAGATTTCATCCCATGAAGGGAATAGTGCATCACAGCACTAAGATTAGAGGTATGCAAGATCATCCCATGAAGGGACCAGTACAAAGATCATGCCATGAAGGGACCAGTGCATCAAAGGTCATCCCATGAAGGGACCAGTGCATCAAGATCATCCCATGAAGGGACCAGGGCATCAAAGATCATCCCATGAAGGGACCAGGGCATCAAAGATCATCCCATGAAGGGACCAGTGCATCAAAGATCATCCCATGAAGGGACCAGTGCATCAAAGATCATCCCATGAAGGGACCAGTGCAAAGATCATCCCATGAAGGGACCAGTGCATCACAGTACTCAGATTAGAGGTATGCAAGATCATCCCATGAAGGGACCAGTGCATCACAACACTCAGATTAAAGGTATGCAAGATCATCCCATGAAGGGACCAGTGCATCAGAGATCTTCCCATAAAGGGACCAGTCATCACAGCACTAAGATTAGAGGTATGCAAGATCATCCCATGAAGAGACCAGTGCAGCAGAGATCATCCAATGAAGGGACCAGTGCATCAAAGATCATCCCATGAAGGGACCAGTGCATCAGATTTCATCCCATGAAGGGACCAGTGCATCAGATTTCATCCCATGAAGGGACCAGTGCATCAGATTTCATCCCATGAAGGGAATAGTGCATCACAGCACTAAGATTAGAGGTATGCAAGATCATCCCATGAAGGGACCAGTGCATCAGAGATCATCCCATGAAGGGACCAGTGCATCACAGCACTCAGATAAGAGGTATGCAAGATCATCCCATGAAGGGACCAGTGCATCAGAGATCAGCCCATGAATGGACCAGTGCATCACATCACTTCATGAAGGGACCAGTGCATCAAAGATCATTCCATGAAGAGACCAGTGCATCAGAGATCATCCCATGAAGAGACCAGTGCATCAGAGATCATCCCATGAAGGGACCAGTGCATCAGAGATCATCCCATGAAGGGACCAGTGCATCAGATTTCATCACATGAAGGGACCAGGGCATCAGATTTCACCCCATGAAGGGACCAGGGCATCAGATTTCATCCCATGAAGGGAATAGTGCATCACAGCACTCAGATTAGAGGTATGCAAGATCATCCCATGAAGGGACCAGTGCATCAAAGACCATCCCATGAAGGGACCAGTGCATCAGAGATCATCCCATAAAGGGACCAGTCACTACAGCACTAAGATTAGAGGTATGCAAGATCATCCCATGAAGGGACCAGTGCATCAAAGATCATCCCATGAAGGGACCAGTGCAACAAAGATCATCCCATGAAGGCACCAGTGCAACAAAGGTCATCCCATGAAGGGACCAGTGCAACAAAGATCATCCCATGAAGGGACCAGTGCAACAAAGATCATCCCATGAAGGGACCAGTGCAACAAAGATCATCCCATGAAGGGACCAGTGCATCAGAGATCATCCCATGAAGGGACCAGTGCTTCAGATTTCATCCCATGAAGGGACCAGTGCATAAGATTTCATCCCATGAAGGGACCAGTGCATCAGAGATCATCCCATGAAGGGACCAGTGCATCAAAATCCCCCCATGAAGGGACCAGTGCATCAAAATCCCCCCATGAAGGGACCAGTGCATCAAAATCACCCCATGAAGGGACCAGTGCATCAGAGATCATCCCATGAAGGGACCAGTGCATCAGAGATCATCCCATGAAGGGACCAGTGCATAAGATTTCATCCCATGAAGGGACCAGTGCATCAGATTTCATCCCATGAAGGGAATAGTGCATCACATCACTCAGATTAGAGGTATGCAAGATCATCTCATGAAGGGACCAGTGCAAAGATCATCCCATGAAGGGACCAGTGCATCAGATTTCATCCCATGAAGGGAATAGTGCATCACAGCACTAAGATTAGAGGTATGCAAGATCATCTCATGAAGGGACCAGTGCATCAGAGATCATCCCATGAAGGGACCAGTGCATCACAGCACTCAGATTAGAGGTATGCAAGATCATCTCATGAAGGGACCAGTGCATCAAAGATCATCTTATGAAGGGACCAGTGCATCAGAGATCATCCCATGAAGGGACCAGTGCATCAGAGAACATCCCATGAAGGGACCAGTGCATCAGAGAACATCCCATGAAGGGACCACTGCAACAAAGATCGTCCAAATCAAGGGACCAGTGCAACAAAGATCGTCCCATGAAGGGACCAGTGCATCAAAGATCATCCCATGAAGGGACCAGTGCAAAGATCATCCCGTGAAGGGACCAGTGCAAAGATCATCCCGTGAAGGGACCAGTGCATCAAAGAGCATCCCATGAAGGGACCAGTGCATCAAAGAGCATCCCATGAAGGGACCAGTGCATCAGAGATCATCCCATGAAGGGACCAGTGCATCAGAGATCATCCCATGAAGAGACTAGTGCATTACAGCACTAAGATTAGAGGTATGCAAGATCATCCCATGACGGGACCAGATCAGAGATCATCCCATGACGGTAGCAGTGCATCCGAGATCATCCCATGAAGGGACCAGTGCATCAGAGATCATCCCATGAAGGGACCAGTGCATCAAAGATCATCCCGTGAAGGGACCAGTGCATCAAAGATCATCCCGTGAAGGGACCACTGCATCAAAGATCATCCTGTGAAGGGACCAGTGCATCAAAGATCATCCCGTGAAGGGACCAGTGCATCAAAGATCATCCCATGAAAGGACCAGTGCATCAGATATCCCATGGAAGGACCAGTGCATCAAAGATCATCCCATGAAGGGACCAGTGCATCAAAGATCACCCCATGAAGGGACCAGTGCATCAGAGATCATCCCATGAAGGGACCAGTGCATCAGAGATCATCCCATGAAGGGACCAGTGAATCACAGCTCTCAGATTAGAGTTATGTAAGATCATCCCATGAAGGGACCAGTGCATCAAAGATCATCCCATGAAGGGACCAGTGCATCAAAGATGATCCCATGAAGGGACCAGTGCATCAAAGATCATCCCATGAAGGGACCAGTGCATCAGAGATCATCCCATGAAGGGACCAGTGCATCAGAGATCATCCCATGAAGGGACCTGTGCAACAAAGATCATCCCATGAAGGGACCAGTGCAACAAAGATCATCCCATGAAGGGACCAGTGCAACAAAGATCATCCCATGAAGGGACCAGTGCATCAGATTTCATCCCATGAAGGGAATAGTGCATCACAGCACTAAGATTAGAGGTATGCAAGATCATCCCATGAAGGGACCAGTGCAAAGATCATGCCATGAAGGGACCAGTGCATCAAAGGTCATCCCATGAAGGGACCAGTGCATCAAGATCATCCCATGAAGGGACCAGGGCATCAAAGATCATCCCATGAAGGGACCAGGGCATCAAAGATCATCCCATGAAGGGACCAGTGCATCAAAGATCATCCCATGAAGGGACCAGTGCATCAAAGATCATCCCATGAAGGGACTAGTGCAAAGATCATCCCATGAAGGGACCAGTGCATCACAGTACTCAGATTAGAGGTATGCAAGATCATCCCATGAAGGGACCAGTGCATCACAACACTCAGATTAGAGGTATGCAAGATCATCCCATGAAGGGACCAGTGCATCAGAGATCATCCCATGAAGGGACCAGTCATCACAGCACTAAGATTAGAGGTATGCAAGATCATCCCATGAAGGGACCAGTGCATCAGAGATCATCCCATAAAGGGACCAGTCATCACAGCACTAAGATTAGAGGTATGAAAGATCATCCCATGAAGAGACCAGTGCAGCAGAGATCATCCAATGAAGGGACCAGTGCATCAAAGATCATCCCATGAAGGGACCAGTGCATCAGATTTCATCCCATGAAGGGACCAGTGCATCAGATTACATCCCATGAAGGGACCAGTGCATCAGATTTCATCCCATGAAGGGAATAGTGCATCACAGCACTAAGATTAGAGGTATGCAAGATCATCCCATGAAGGGACCAGTGCATCAGAGATCATCCCATGAAGGGACCAGTGCATCACAGCACTCAGATAAGAGGTATGCAAGATCATCCCATGAAGGGACCAGTGCATCAGAGATCAGCCCATGAATGGACCAGTGCATCACATCACTTCATGAAGGGACCAGTGCATCAAAGATCATTCCATGAAGAGACCAGTGCATCAGAGATCATCCCATGAAGAGACCAGTGCATCAGAGATCATCCCATGAAGGGACCAGTGCATCAGAGATCATCCCATGAAGGGACCAGTGCATCAGAGATAATCCCATGAAGGGACCAGGGCATCAAAGATCATCCCAAGAAGGGACCAGTGCAAAGATCATCCCATGAAGGGACCAGGGCATCAGATTTCATCCCATGAAGGGACCAGGGCATCAGATTTCACCCCATGAAGGGAATAGTGCATCACAGCACTCAGATTAGAGGTATGCAAGATCATCCCATGAAGGGACCAGTGCATCAAAGACCATCCCATGAAGGGACCAGTGCATCAGAGATCATCCCATAAAGGGACCAGTAATCACAGCACTAAGATTAGAGGTATGCAAGATCATCCCATGAAGGGACCAGTGCATCAAAGATCATCCCGTGAAGGGACCAGTGCCACAAAGATCATCCCGTGCAGACACCAGTGCCACAAAGATCATCCCATGAAGGCACCAGTGCAACAAAGATCATCCCATGAAGGGACCAGTGCAACAAAGATCATCCCATGAAGGGACCAGTGCAACAAAGATCATCCCATGAAGGGACCAGTGCATCAGATTTCATCCCATGAAGGGAATAGTGCATCAGAGCACTAAGATTAGAGGTATGCAAGATCATCCCATGAAGGGGCCAGTGCATCAGAGATCATCCCATGAAGGGACCAGTGCATCAGAGATCATCCCATGAAGGGACCAGTGCTTCAGATTTCATCCCATGAAGGGACCAGTGCTTCAGATTTCATCCCATGAAGGGACCAGTGCTTCAGATTTCATCCCATGAAGGGACCAGTGCTTCAGATTTCATCCCATGAAGGGACCAGTGCATCAGAGATCATCCCATGAAAAGACCAGTGCATCAGAGATCATCCCATGAAGGGACCTGTGCATCAGAGATCATCCCATGAAGGGACCAGTGCATCAAAATCCCCCCGGACCAGTGCATCAAAATCCCCCCATGAAGGGACCAGTGCATCAGAGATCATCCCATGAAGGGACCAGTGCATCAGAGATCATCCCATGAAGGGACCAGTGCATAAGATTTCATCCCATGAAGGGACCAGTGCATCAGATTTCATCCCATGAAGGGAATAGTGCATCACATCACTCAGATTAGAGGTATGCAAGATCATCTCATGAAGGGACCAGTGCAAAGATCATCCCATGAAGGGACCAGTGCATCAGAGATCATCCCATGAAGGGACCAGTGCATCAGATTTCATCCCATGAAGGGAATAGTGCATCACAGCACTAAGATTAGAGGTATGCAAGATCATCTCATGAAGGGACCAGTGCATCAGAGATCATCCCATGAAGGGACCAGTGCATCGGAGATCATCCCATGAAGGGACCAGTGCATCGGAGATCATCCCATGAAGGGACCAGTGCATCGGAGATCATCCCATGAAGGGACCAGTGCATCAGAGATCATCCCATGAAGGGACCAGTGCATCAGAGATCATCCCATGAAGGGACCAGTGCATCAGAGATCATCTCCTGAAGGGACCAGTGCATCAGATTTCATCCCCTGAAGGGACGAGTGCATCAGATTTCATCCCATGAAGGGACCAGTGCATCACATCACTCAGATTAGAGGTATGCAAGATCATCTCATGAAGGGACCAGTGCAAAGATCATCCCATGAAGGGACCAGTGCATCAAAGATCATCCCATGAAGGGACCAGTGCATCAAAGATCATCCCGTGAAGGGACCAGTGCATCAGATATCCCGTGAAGGGACCAGTGCAACAAAGATCATCCCATGAATGGACCAGTGCAACAAAGATCATCCCATGAAGGGACCAGTGCAACAAAGATCATCCCATGAAGGGACCAGTGCAACAAAGATCATCCCATGAAGGGACCAGTGCAACAAAGATCATCCCATGAAGGGACCAGTGCAACAAAGATCATCCCATGAAGGGACCAGTGCATCAGATTTCATCCCATGAAGGGAATAGTGCATCACAGCACTAAGATTAGAGGTATGCAAGATCATCCCATGAAGGGACCAGTGCAAAGATCATGCCATGAAGGGACCAGTGCATCAAAGGTCATCCCATGAAGGGACCAGTGCATCAAGATCATCCCATGAAGGGACCAGGGCATCAAAGATCATCCCATGAAGGGACCAGGGCATCAAAGATCATCCCATGAAGGGACCAGTGCATCAAAGATCATCCCATGAAGGGACCAGTGCATCAAAGATCATCCCATGAAGGGACCAGTGCAAAGATCATCCCATGAAGGGACCAGTGCATCACAGTACTCAGATTAGAGGTATGCAAGATCATCCCATGAAGGGACCAGTGCATCACAACACTCAGATTAGAGGTATGCAAGATCATCCCATGAAGGGACCAGTGCATCAGAGATCATCCCATGAAGGGACCAGTCATCACAGCACTAAGATTAGAGGTATGCAAGATCATCCCATGAAGGGACCAGTGCATCAGAGATCATCCCATAAAGGGACCAGTCATCACAGCACTAAGATTAGAGGTATGCAAGATCATCCCATGAAGAGACCAGTGCAGCAGAGATCATCCAATGAAGGGACCAGTGCATCAACGATCATCCCATGAAGGGACCAGTGCATCAGATTTCATCCCATGAAGGGACCAGTGCATCAGATTTCATCCCATGAAGGGACCAGTGCATCAGATTTCATCCCATGAAGGGAATAGTGCATCACAGCACTAAGATTAGAGGTATGCAAGATCATCCCATGAAGGGACCAGTCCATCAGAGATCATCCCATGAAGGGACCAGTGCATCACAGCACTCAGATAAGAGGTATGCAAGATCATCCCATGAAGGGACCAGTGCATCAGAGATCAGCCCATGAATGGACCAGTGCATCACATCACTTCATGAAGGGACCAGTGCATCAAAGATCATTCCATGAAGAGACCAGTGCATCAGAGATCATCCCATGAAGAGACCAGTGCATCAGAGATCATCCCATGAAGGGACCAGTGCATCAGAGATCATCCCATGAAGGGACCAGTGCATCAGAGATCATCCCATGAAGGGACCAGGGCATCAAAGATCATCCCAAGAACTGACCAGTGCAAAGATCATCCCATGAAGGGACCAGGGCATCAGATTTCATCCCATGAAGGGACCAGGGCATCAGATTTCACCCCATGAAGGGACCAGGGCATCAGATTTCATCCCATGAAGGGAATAGTGCATCACAGCACTCAGATTAGAGGTATGCAAGATCATCCCATGAAGGGACCAGTGCATCAAAGACCATCCCATGAAGGGACCAGTGCATCAGAGATCATCCCATAAAGGGACCAGTCATTACAGCACTAAGATTAGAGGTATGCAAGATCATCCCATGAAGGGACCAGTGCATCAAAGATCATCCCATGAAGGGACCAGTGCAACAAAGATCATCCCATGAAGGCACCAGTGCAACAAAGGTCATCCCATGAAGGGACCAGTGCAACAAAGATCATCCCATGAAGGGACCAGTGCAACAAAGATCATCCCATGAAGGGACCAGTGCAACAAAGATCATCCCATGAAGGGACCAGTGCATCAGATTTCATCCCATGAAGGGAATAGTGCATCAGAGCACTAAGATTAGAGGTATGCAAGATCATCCCATGAAGGGACCAGTGCATCAGAGATCATCCCATGAAGGGACCAGTGCTTCAGATTTCATCCCATGAAGGGACCAGTGCATCAGAGATCATCCCATGAAGGGACCAGTGCATAAGATTTCATCCCATGAAGGGACCAGTGCATCAGAGATCATCCCATGAAGGGACCAGTGCATCAAAATCCCCCCATGAAGGGACCAGTGCATCAAAATCCCCCCATGAAGGGACCAGTGCATCAAAATCACCCCATGAAGTGACCAGTGCATCAGAGATCATCCCATGAAGGGACCAGTGCATCAGAGATCATCCCATGAAGGGACCAGTGCATAAGATTTCATCCCATGAAGGGACCAGTGCATCAGATTTCATCCCATGAAGGGAATAGTGCATCACATCACTCAGATTAGAGGTATGCAAGATCATCTCATGAAGGGACCAGTGCAAAGATCATCCCATGAAGGGACCAGTGCATCAGATTTCATCCCATGAAGGGAATAGTGCATCACAGCACTAAGATTAGAGGTATGCAAGATCATCTCATGAAGGGACCAGTGCATCAGAGATCATCCCATGAAGGGACCAGTGCATCACAGCACTCAGATTAGAGGTATGCAAGATCATCTCATGAAGGGACCAGTGCATCAAAGATCATCTTATGAAGGGACCAGTGCATCAGAGATCATCCCATGAAGGGACCAGTGCATCAGAGAACATCCCATGAAGGGACCAGTGCATCAGAGAACATCCCATGAAGGGACCACTGCAACAAAGATCGTCCAAATCAAGGGACCAGTGCAACAAAGATCGTCCCATGAAGGGACCAGTGCATCAAAGATCATCCCATGAAGGGACCAGTGCAAAGATCATCCCGTGAAGGGACCAGTGCAAAGATCATCCCGTGAAGGGACCAGTGCATCAAAGAGCATCCCATGAAGGGACCAGTGCATCAAAGAGCATCCCATGAAGGGACCAGTGCATCAGAGATCATCCCATGAAGGGACCAGTGCATCAGAGATCATCCCATGAAGAGACTAGTGCATTACAGCACTAAGATTAGAGGTATGCAAGATCATCCCATGACGGGACCAGATCAGAGATCATCCCATGACGGTAGCAGTGCATCCGAGATCATCCCATGAAGGGACCAGTGCATCAGAGATCATCCCATGAAGGGACCAGTGCATCAAGGATCAACCCATGAAGGGACCAGTCCATCAGAGATCATCCCATGAAGGGACCAATGCATCAAAGATCATCCCATGAAGGGACAAGTGCATCAGATATCCCATGAAAGGACCAGTGCATCAAAGATCATCCCATTAAGGGACCAGTGCATCAACGACGAGCCCATTAAGGGACCAGTGCATCAAAGATCATCCCATTAAGTGACCAATGCATCACATCTCTCAGATTAGAGGTATGCAAGATCATCCCACGAAGGGACCAGTGCATCAGAGATCATCCCATGAAGGGACCAGTGCATCAAAGATCATCCCGTGAAGGGACCAGTGCCACAAAGATCATCCCGTGAAGGCACCAGTGCCACAAAGATCATCCCATGAAAGCACCAGTGCCACAAAGATCATCCCATGAAGGGACCAGTGCATCAGATTTCATCCCATGAAGGGACCAGTGCATCAGATTTCATCCCATGAAGGGACCAGTGCTTCAGATTTCATCCCATGAAGGGACCAGTGCTTCAGATTTCATCCCATGAAGGGACCAGTGCTTCAGATTTCATCCCATGAAGGGACCAGTGCATCAGATTTCATCCCATGAAGGGACCAGTGCATCAGAGATCATCCCATGAAGGGACCAGTGCATCAGAGATCATCCCATGAAGGGACCAGTGCATCAGAGATCATCCCATGAAGGGACCTGTGCATCAGATCATCCCATGAAGGGACCTGTGCATCAGATCATCCCATGAAGGGACCTGTGCATCAAAGATCATTCCATGAAGAGACCAGTGCATCAGAGATCATCCCATGAAGGGACCAGTGCAACATAGATCATCCCATGAAGGGACCAGTGCAACATAGATCATCCCATGAAGGGACCAGTGCATCAGATATCCCATGAAAGGACCAGTGCATCAGATATCCCATGAAAGGACCAGTGCATCAAAGATCATCCCATTAAGGGACCAGTGCATCAAAGATCATCACATTAAGGGACCAGTGCAAAGATCATCCCATTAAGGGACCAGTGCATCACATCTTTCAGATTAGAGGTATGCAAGATCATCCCACGAAGGGACCAATGCATCAGAGATCATCCCATGAAGGGACCAGTGCCACAAAGATCATCCCGTGAAGGGACCAGTGCCACAAAGATCATCCCATGAAGGCACCAGTGCCACAAAGATCATCCCATGAAGGCACCAGTCCAACAAAGATCATCCCATGAAGGGACCAGTGCATCAGAGATCATCCCATGAAGGGACCAGTGCATCAAAGATCATCCTATGAAGGGACCAGTGCATCAAAGATCATCCCATGAAGGGACCAGTGCATCAAAGATCATCCCATGAAGGGACCAGTGCTTCAGATTTCATCCCATGAAGGGACCAGTGCTTCAGATTTCATCCCATGAAGAGACCAGTGCTTCAGATTTCATCCCATGAAGGGACCAGTGCATCAGAGATCATCCCATGAAGGTAGGAGTGCATCAGAGATGATCCCATGAAGGTAGGAGTGCATCAGAGATCATCCCATGAAGGGACCTGTGCATCAGATCATCCCATGAAGGGACCAGTGCATCAAAGGTCATTCCATGAAGAGACCAGTGCATCAGAGATCATCCCATGAAGGGACCAGTGCATCAGAGATCATCCCATGAAGGGACCAGTGCAACGTAGATCAGCCCATGAAGGGACCAGTGCATCAGATTTCCCATGGAAGGACCAGTGCATCAAAGATCATCCCATGAAGGGACCAGTGCATCAAAGATCACCCCGTGAAGGGGCCAGTGCATCAAAGATCATCCCGTGAAGGGACCAGTGCATCAAAGATCATCCCGTGAAGGGACCAGTGCATCAAAGATCATCCCGTGAAGGGACCACTGCATCAAAGATCATCCCGTGAAGGGACCAGTGCATCAAAGATCATCCCGTGAAGGGACCAGTGCATCAAAGATCATCCCATGAAAGGACCAGTGCATCAGATATCCCATGAAAGGACCAGTGCATCAAAGATCATCCCATGAAGGGACCAGTGCATCAAAGATCACCCCATGAAGGTACCAGTGCATCAGAGATCATCCCATGAAGGGACCAGTGCATCAGAGATCATCTCATGAAGGGACCAGTGCATCACGGCACTCAGATTAGAGGTATGCAAGATCATCCCATGAAGGGACCAGTGCATCAAAGATCATCCCATGAAGGGACCAGGGCATCAAAGATCATCCCATGAAGGGACCAGGGCATCACAGATCATCCCATGAAGGGACCAGTGCATCACAGATCATCCCATGAAGGGACCAGTGCATCACAGATCATCCCATGAAGGGACCAGTGCATCACAGATCATCCCATGAAGGGACCAGTGCATCACGGATCATCTCATGAAGGGACCAGTGCAAAGATCATCTCAAGAAGGGACCAGTGGATCAAAGATCATCCAATGAAGGGACCTGTGCATCAAAGATTATCCGATGAAGGGACCAGTGCATTACAGCACTCAGATTAGAGGTATGCAAGATCATCCCATGAAGGGACCAGTGCATCAAGATCCTCCCATGAAGGGACCAGTGCATCAAAGATCCTCCCATGAAGGGACCAGTGCATCAAAGATCACCCCATGAAGGGACCAGTGCATCACAGCACTCAGATTAGAGGTATGCAAGATCATCCCATGAAAGGACCAGTGCATCACAGCACTAAGAGTAGAGGTATGCAAGATCACCCCATGAAGGGGCCAGTGCATCAGAGATCATCCAGTGAAGGGACCAGTGCACCAGATATCCCATGAAAGGACCAGTGCATCAGATATCCCATGAAAGGACCAGTGCATCAGATATCCCATGAAGGGACCCGTGCATCAAAGATCATCCCATGAAGGGACCAGTGCATCAAAGATCATCCCATGAAGGGACCAGTGCATCACATCTCTCAGCATAGAGGTATGCAAGATCATCCCATGAAGGGACCAGTGCATCACAGCACTCAGATTAGAGGTATGCAAGATCATCCCATGAAGGGACCAGATCAGAGATCATCCCATGAAGGTAGGACTGCATCAGAGATCATCCCATGAAGGTAGGAGTGCATCAGAGATCATCCCATGAAGGGACCAGTTCATCAAAGATCATCCCGTGAAGGGACCAGTGCAACAAAGATCATCCCGTGAAGGGACCAGTGCAACAAAGATCATCCCGGGAAGGGACCAGTGTAACAAAGATCATCCCGGGAAGGGACCAGTGCAACAAAGATCATCCCATGAAGGGACCAGGGCAACAAAGATCATCCCATGAAGGGACCAGGGCAACAAAGATCATCCCATGAAGGGACCAGGGCAACAAAGATCATCCCATGAAGGGACCATTGCATCAGATTTCATCCTATGAAGGGACCAGTGCATCAGATTTCATCCCATGAAGGGACCAGTGCATCAGAGATCATCCCATGAAGGGACCAGTGCATCAGAGATCATCCCATGAAGGGACCAGTGCATCAGAGATCATCCCATGAAGGGACCAGTGCAACAAATATCATCCCATGAAGGGACCATTGCATCAAATATCATCCCATGAAGGGACCAGTGCATCAAATTTCATCCTTTGAAGGGACCAGTGCAACAAAGATCATCCCGTGAAGGGACCAGTGCAACAAAGATCATCCCGGGAAGGGACCAGTGTAACAAAGATCATCCCGGGAAGGGACCAGTGCAACAAAGATCATCCCATGAAGGGACCAGGGCAACAAAGATCATCCCATGAAGGGACCAGGGCAACAAAGATCATCCCATGAAGGGACCAGGGCAACAAATATCATCCCATGAAGGAACCATTGCATCAAATATCATCCCATGAAGGGACCATTGCATCAGATTTCATCCTATGAAGGGACCAGTGCATCAGATTTCATCCCATGAAGGGACCAGTGCATCAACGATCATCCCATGAAGGGACCAGTGCATCAGAGATCATCCCATGAAGGGACCAGTGCATCAGAGATCATCCCATGAAGGGACCAGTGCATCAGAGATCATCCCATGAAGGGACCAGTGCATCAGAGATCGTCCCATGAAGGGACCAGTGAAACAAAGATCGTCCCATGAAGGGACCAGTGCAACAAAGATCGTCCCATGAAGGGACCAGAGCAACAAAGATCGTCCCATGAAGGGACCAGAGCAACAAAGATCGTCCCATGAAGGGACCAGTGCATCAGAGATCATCCCATGAAGGGACCAGTGCATCAAAGATCATCAAATGAAGGGACCAGTGCATCAAAGATCATCCCGTGAAGGGACCAGTGCATCAAAGATCATCCCATGAAGGGACCAGTGCATCAAAGATCATCCCATGAAGGGACCAGTGCATCAAAGATCATCCCATGAAGGGACCACTGCAGAGATTATCCCATGGAGACTAGTGCATTACAGCACTAAGATTAGAGGTATGCAAGATCATCCCATGACGGGACCAGATCAGAGATCATCCTATGACGGGACCAGATCAGAGATCATCCCATGAAGTTAGCAGTGCATCAGAGATCATCCCATGAAGGGACCAGTGCATCAGAGATCATCCCGTGAAGGGACCAGTGCATCAGATATCCCATGAAGGGACCAGTGCATCAAAGATCATCCCATTAAGGGACCAGTGCATCAAAGATCATCCCATTAAGGGACCAGTGCATCACAACTCAAATTAGAGGTATGCAAGATCATCCCACGAAGGGACCAGTGCATCAGAGATCATCCCATGAAGGGACCAGTGCATCAGATAACCCATGAAGGGACCAGTGACACAAAGATCATCCCATGAAGGGACCAGTGCCACAAAGATCATCCCATGAAGGGACCAGTGCCACAAAGATCATCCCATGAAGGGACCAGTGCCACAAAGATCATCCCATGAAGGGACCAGTGCCACAAAGATCATCCTATGAAGGGACCATTGCATCAAAGATCATCCCATGAAGGGACCATTGCATCAAAGATCATCCCATGAAGGGACCAGTGCATCAGATTTCATCCTATGAAGGGACCAGTGCATCAGATTTCATCCCATGAAGGGACCAGTGCATCAAAGATCATCCCATGAAGGGATGCGTGAATCAGATCATCCCATGAAGGGACCAGTGCCTCACAGCACTCAGATTAGAGGTATGCAATATCATCCCATGAAGGGACCGTTGAATCAAAGATCATCCCGTGAAGGGACCAGTGCATCTGAGATTATCGCATGAAGGGACCAGTGCATCAGAGATAGATCATCCCATAAAGGGACCAGTTCATCAAAGATCCTCCCATGAAGGGATGAGAGAATCAGATCATCCCATGAAGGGACCAGTGCCTCACAGCACTCAGATTAGAGGTATGCAAGATAATCCCATGAAGGGACCAGTGCATCACAGCACTCAGATTAGAGGTATGCAAGATCATCCCATGAAGGGACCAGTGCATCAAAGATCATCCCATGTAGGGACCAGTGCATCAGACTTCATCCCATGAAGGGACCAGTGCATCAAAGATCATCCCATGAAGGGACCAGTGCATCAAAGATCATCCCATGAAGGGACCAGTGCATCAAAGATCATCCCATGAAGGGACCAGTGCATCAAAGATCATCCCATGAAGGGACCAGTGCATCAAAGATCATCCCATGAAGGGACCAGTGCATCAAAGATCATCCCATGAAGGGATGAGTGCATCAGATCATCCCATGAAGGGACCAGTGCATCACAGCACTAAGATTAGAGGTATGCAAGATCATCCCATGAAGGGACCTGTGCATTAAAGATCATCCCATGAAGGGACCAGTGAATCAGAATTCATCACATGAAGGGACCAGTGCATCGGAGATCATCCCATGAAGGGACCAGTGCATCGGAGATCATCCCATGAAGGGACCAGTGCATCGGAGATCATCCCATGAAGGGACCAGTGCATCGGAGATCATCCCATGAAGGGACCAGTGCATCGGAGATCATCCCATGAAGGGACCAGTGCATCAGGAATCATCCCAAGAAGGGACCAGTGCATCAGAGATCATCCCAGGAAGGGACCAGTGCATCAGAGATCATCCCAGGAAGGGGCCAGAGCATCAGAGATCATCCCAGGAAGGGACCAGTGCATCAGAGATCATCCCAGGAAGGGACCAGTGCATCAGAGATCATCCCAGGAAGGGACCAGTGCATCAAAGATTAACCCAGGAAGGGACCAATGCATCAAAGATCCCATGAAGTGTCCAGTGCATCACAGCACTCAGATTAGAGGTATGCAAGATCATCCCATGAAGAGAACAGTGCCACAAAGATCATCTCAAGAAGGGACCAGTGCAACAAAGATCATCCCATGAAGGGACCAGTGCCACAAAGATCATCCCATGAAGGGACCAGTGCAACAAAGATCATCCCATGAAGGGACCAGTGCAACAAAGATCATCCCATGAAGGGACCAGTGCATCAGATTTCATCCCATGAAGGGACCAGTGCATCAGATTTCATCCCATGAAGGGACCAGTGCATCAGAGATCATCCCATGAAGGGACCAGTGCATCACAGCACTCATATTAGAGGTATGCAAGATCATCCCATTAAGGGACCAGATCAGAGATCATCCCATGAAGGGACCAGTGCATCAGAGATCATCCCACGAAGAGACCAGTGCATCAGAGATCATCCCACGAAGGGACCAGTGCATCAGAGATCATCCCACGAAGGGACCAGAGCATCAGAGATCATCCCACGAAGGGACCAGAGCATCAGAGATCATCCCATGAAGGGACCAGTGCAACAAAGACCATCCCATGAAGGGACCAGTGCAACAAAGATCATCCCATGAAGGGACCAGTGCATCAGATTTCATCCCATGAAAGGACCAGTGCATCAAAGATCATCCCATGAAGGGACCAGTGCATCAAAGATCATCCCATGAAGGGACCAGTGCATCAAAGATCATCCCATGAAGGGACCAGGGCATCAAAGATCATCCCATGAAGGGACCAGGGCATCAGAGATCATCCCATGAAGGGACCAGTGCATCAGAGATCATCCCATGAAAAGACCAGTGCATCAGAGATCATCCCATGGAGGGACCAGTGCATCAGAGATCATCCCATGAAGGGACCAGTGCAGAGATCATCCCATGAAGGGACCAGTGCATCAGAGATCATCCCATGAAGGGACCAGTGCATCAGAGATCATCCCATGAAGGGACCAGTGCATCAGAGATCATCCCATGAAGGGACCAGTGCATCAGATCATCCCATGACGGGACCAGTGCATCACAGCACTAAGATTAGAGGTATGCAAGATCATCCCATGAAGGGACCAGTGCATTAAAGATCATCCCATGAAGGGACCAGTGCATCAGAATTCATCCCATGAAGGGACCAGTGCATAGGAGATAATCCCATGAAGGGACCAGTGCATCGGAGATAATCCCATGAAGGGACCAGTGCATCAGAGATCATCCCAGGAAGGGACCAGTGCATCAGAGATCATCCCAGGAAGGGACCAGTGCATCAAAGATTAACCCAGGAAGGGACCAATGCATCAAAGATCCCATGAAGTGACCAGTGCATCACAGCACTCAGATTAGAGGTATGCAAGATCATCCCATGAAGGGACCAATGCATCAGAGATCAGCCCATGAAGGGACCAGTGCATCAGAGATCAGCCCATGAAGGGACCAGTGCATCAGAGATCATCCCATGAAGGGACCAGTGCATCACAGCACTCAGATTAGAGGTATGCAAGATAATCCCACGAAGGGACCAGTGCATCACAGCACGTAGATTAGAGGTATGCAAGATCATCTCATGAAGGGACCAGTGGATCAAAGATCATCCCATGAAGGGACCAGTGCATCAGAGATCATCCCATGAAGGGACCAGTGCATCAGAGATCATCCCATGAAGGGACCAGTGCATCAGATATCATCCCGTGAAGGGACCAGTGCATCAGATATCATCCCGTGAAGGGACCAGTGCATCAGATATCATCCCGTGAAGGGACCAGTGCATCAGATATCATCCCGTGAAGGGACCAGTGCATCAGAGATCATCCCATGAAGGGACCAGTGCATCAGAGATCATCCCATGAAGGAACCAGTGCATCAGAGATCATCCCATGAAGGGACCAGTGCATCAGAGATCATCCCATGAAGGGACCAGTGCATCAGAGATCATCAAGAGATCATCCCATGAAGGGACCAGTGCAGAGATCATCCCATGAAGGGACCAGTGCAGAGATCATCCCATGAAGGGACCAGTGCAGAGATCATCCCATGAAGGGACCAGTGCATCAGAGATCATCCGATGAAGGGACCAGTGCATCAGAGATCATCCCATGAAGGGACCAGTGCATCAGATAATCCCATGACGAGACCAGTGCATCACAGCACTAAGATTAGAGGTATGCAAGATCATCCCATGAAGGGACCAGTGCATCAGATATCATCCCATGAAGGGACCAGTGCATCAGAGATCATCCCATGAAGGGACCAGTGCATCAGAGATCATCCCATGAAGGGACCAGTGCAGAGATCATCCCATGAAGGGACCAGTGCAGAGATCATCCCATGAAGGGACCAGTGCATCAGAGATCATCCCAGGAAGGGACCAGTGCATCAGAGATCATCCCAGGAAGGGACCAGTGCATCAAAGATTAACCCAGGAAGGGACCAATGCATCAAAGATCCCATGAAGTGACCAGTGCATCACAGCACTCAGATTAGAGGTATGCAAGATCATCCCATGAAGGGACCAATGCATCAGAGATCAGCCCATGAAGGGACCAGTGCATCAGAGATCAGCCCATGAAGGGACCAGTGCATCAGAGATCATCCCATGAAGGGACCAGTGCATCACAGCACTCAGATTAGAGGTATGCAAGATAATCCCACGAAGGGACCAGTGCATCACAGCACGTAGATTAGAGGTATGCAAGATCATCTCATGAAGGGACCAGTGGATCAAAGATCATCCCATGAAGGGACCAGTGCATCAGAGATCATCCCATGAAGGGACCAGTGCATCAGAGATCATCCCATGAAGGGACCAGTGCATCAGATATTATCCCGTGAAGGGACCAGTGCATCAGATATCATCCCGTGAAGGGACCAGTGCATCAGATATCATCCCGTGAAGGGACCAGTGCATCAGATATCATCCCGTGAAGGGACCAGTGCATCAGAGATCATCCCATGAAGGGACCAGTGCATCAGAGATCATCCCATGAAGGAACCAGTGCATCAGAGATCATCCCATGAAGGGACCAGTGCATCAGAGATCATCCCATGAAGGGACCAGTGCATCAGAGATCATCAAGAGATCATCCCATGAAGGGACCAGTGCAGAGATCATCCCATGAAGGGACCAGTGCATCAGAGATCATCCGATGAAGGGACCAGTGCATCAGAGATCATCCCATGAAGGGACCAGTGCATCAGAGATCATCCCATGAAGGGACCAGTGCAGAGATCATCCCATGAAGGGACCAGTGCAGAGATCATCCCATGAAGGGACCAGTGCAGAGATCATCCCATGAAGGGACCAGTGCATCAGAGATCATCCCAGGAAGGGACCAGTGCATCAGAGATCATCCCAGGAAGGGACCAGTGCATCAAAGATTAACCCAGGAAGGGACCAATGCATCAAAGATCCCATGAAGTGACCAGTGCATCACAGCACTCAGATTAGAGGTATGCAAGATCATCCCATGAAGTGACCAGTGCATCAAAGATCATCTCATGAAGGGACCAGTGCATCAGAGATCAGCCCATGAAGGGACCAGTGCATCAGAGATCAGCCCATGAAGGGACCAGTGCATCAGAGATCAGCCCATGAAGGGACCAGTGCATCAGAGATCAGCCCATGAAGGGACCAGTGCATCAGAGATCATCCCGTGAAGGGACCAGTGCATCAGAGATCATCCCATGAAGCGACGAGTGCATCAGAGATCATCCCATTAAGGGACCAGTGCAACAAAGATCATCCCATGAAGGGACCAGTGCAACAAAGATCATTCCATGAAGGGACCTGTGCATCACAGCTCTCAGATTAGAGGTATGCAAGATCATCCCACGAAGGGACCAGTGCAAAGATCATCCCATGAAGGGACCAGTTTATCAGAGATCATCCCGTGAAGGGACCAGTGCATCAGAGATCATCCCATGAAAGGACCAGTGCATCAAAGATCATCCCAATTAAGGACCAGTGCATCAGAGATCATCCCATGAAGGGACCAGTGCATCAGAGATCATCCCATGAAGGGACCAGTGCATCAGAGATCATCCCATGAAGGGACCAGTGCATCAAAATCCCCCCATGAAGGCACCAGTGCATCAAAATCCCCCCATGAAGGGACCAGTGCATCAGAGATCACCCCATGAAGGGACCAGTGCATCAGAGATCATCCCATGAAGGGACCAGTGCATCAGAGATCATCTCATGAAGGGACCAGTGCATCAGAGATCATCCCATGAAGGAACCAGTGCAAAGATCATCCCATGAAGGGACCATTGCATCAAAGATCATACCGTGAAGGGACCAGTGCATCAGAGATCATCCCATGAAGGGACCAGTGCATCAGAGATAGATCATCCCATAAAGGGACCAGTGCATCAAAGATCATCCCATGAAGGGATGAGTGAATCAGAGTACATCCCATGAAGGGACCAGTGCCTCACAGCACTCAGATTAGAGGTATTCAAGATCATCCCATGAAGGGAACAGGGCATCACAGCACTCAGATTAGAGGTATGCAAGATCATCCCATGAAGGGACCAGTGCATCAAAGATCATCCCATGTAGGGACCAGTGCATCAGACTTCATCCCATGAAGGGACAAGTGCATCAAAGATCATCCCGTGAAGGGACTAGTGCATCAAAGATCATCCCGTGAAGGGACCAGTGCATCAGAGATCATCCCATGAAGGGACCAGTGCATCAAAGATCATCCCACGAAGGGGCCAGTGCATCAAAGATCATCCCATGAAGGGACCAGTGCATCAGAGATCATCCCATGAAGGGACCAGTGCATCAGAGATCATCCCATGAAGGGACCAGTGCATCAGATATCATCCCATGAAGGGACCAGTGCATCAAAGATCATCTCATGAAGGGATGAGTGCATCAGATCATCCCATGAAGGGACCAGTGCATCACAGCACTAAGATTAGAGGTATGCAAGATCATCCCATGAAGGGACCAGTGCATTAAAGATCATCCCATGAAGGGACCAGTGCATCAGAATTCATCACATGAAGGGACCAGTGCATCAGAATTCATCCCATGAAGGGACCAGTGCATGACAGCACTAAGATTAGAGGTATGCAAGATCATCCCATGAAGGGACCAGTGCATTAAAGATCATCCCATGAAGGGACCAGTGCATCAGAATTCATCCCATGAAGGGACCAGTGCATCGGAGATCATCCCATGAAGGGACCAGTGCATCGGAGATCATCCCATGAAGGGACCAGTGCATCAGAGATCATCCCATGAAGGGACCAGTGCATCGGAGATCATCCCATGAAGGGACAAGTGCATCGGAGATCATCCCATGAAGGGACCAGTGCATCAGAGATCATCCCGGAACCAGTGCATCAGAGATCATCCCATGAAGGGACCAGTGCATCAGAGATCATCCCATGAAGGGACCAGTGCATCAGAGATCATCCCATGAAGGGACCAGTGCATCAGATTTCATCCCATGTAGGGACCAGTGCATCAGATTTCATCCCATGAAGGGAATAGTGCATCACATCACTCAGATTAGAGGTATGCAAGATCATCTCATGAAGGAACCAGTGCAAAGATCATCCCATGAAGGGACCAGTGCATCAGAGATCATCCCATGAAGGGACCAGTGCATCAGAGATCATCCCATGAAGAGAATAGTGCATCACATCACTCAGATTAGAGGTATGCAAGATCATCTCATGAAGGGACCAGTGCAAAGATCAACCCATGAAGGGACCAGTGCATCAGAGATCATCCCATGAAGGGAACAGTGCATCACAGCACTCAGATTAGAGGTATGCAAGATAATCCCATGAAGGGACCAGTGCATCACAGCACTCAAATTAGAGGTATGCAAGATAATCTCATGAAGGGACCAGTGGATCAAAGATCATCCCATGAAGGGACCAGTGCATCAGAGATCATCCCATGAAGGGACCAGTGCATCAGAGATCATCCCATGAAGGGACCGGTGCATCAGAGATCATCCCATGAAGGGACCGGTGCATCAGAGATCATTCCATGAAGGGACCAGTGCATCAGAGATCATCCCATGAAGGGACCAGTGCATCAGAGATCATCCCATGAAGGGACCAGTGCATCAGAGAACATCCCATGAAGGGACCAGTGCATCAGAGATCATCCCATGAAGGGACCAGTGCATCAGAGATCATCCCATGAAGGGACCAGTGCATCAGAGATTATCCCATGAAGGGACCAGTGCATCAGAGAACATCCCATGAAGGGACCAGTGCATCAGAGATCATCCCATGAAGGGACCAGTGCATCAGAGATCATCCCATGAAGGGACCAGTGCATCAGAGATCATCCCATGAAGGAAATAGTGCAACACAGCACTCAGATTAGAGGTATGCAAGATCATCCCATGAAGGGACCAGTGCATCAAAGATCATCCGATGAAGGGACCAGTGCATCAAAGATCATCCCATGAAGGGACCAGAGCATCAAAGATCATCCCATGAAGGGGCCAGTGCATCAAAGATCATCCCATGAAGGGACCAGTGCAGCAAAGATCATCCCATGAAGGGACCAGAGCATCAAAGATCATCCCATGAAGGGACCAGTGCATCAAGGATCATCCTATTAAAGTACCAGTGCATCACAGCACTCAGATTAGAGGTATGCAATATCATCCCATGAAGGGACCATTGCATCAAAGATCATCCCGTGAAGGGACCAGTGCATCAGAGATCATCCCATGAAGGGACCAGTGCATCAAAGATCAACCCATGAAGGGATGAGTGAATCAGAGTACATCCCATGAAGGGACCAGTGCCTCACAGCACTCAGATTAGAGGTCTGCAAGATCATCCCATGAAGGGAACAGGGCATCACAGCACTCAGATTAGAGGTATGCAAGATCATCCCATGAAGGGACCAGTGCATCAAAGATCATCCCATGTAGGGACCAGTGCATCAGACTTCATCCCATGAAGGGACAAGTGCATCAAAGATCATCCCATGAAGGGACCAGTGCATCAAAGATCATCCCACGAAGGGACCAGTGCATCAAAGATCATCCCACGAAGGGGCTAGTGCATCAAAGATCATCCCATGAAGGGGCCAGTGCATCAGAGATCATCCCATGAAGGGACCAGTGCATCAGAGATCATCCCATGAAGGGACCAGTGCATCAGATATCATCCCATGAAGGGACCAGTGCATCAAAGATCATCTCATGAAGGGATGAGTGCATCAGATCATCCCAGGAAGGGACCAGTGCATCAGAGATCATCCCAGGAAGGGACCAGTGCATCAAAGATCAACCCAGGAAGGGACCAATGCATCAAAGATTAACCCAGGAAGGGACCAATGCATCAAAGATCCCATGAAGTGACCAGTGCATCACAGCACTCAGATTAGAGGTATGCAAGATCATCCCAAGAAGAGAACAGTGCCACAAAGATCATCTCATGAAGGGACCAGTGCAACAAAGATCATCCCATGAAGGGATCAGTGCCACAAAGATCATCCCATGAAGGGACCAGTGCAACAAAGATCATCCCATGAAGGGACCAGTGCATCAGATTTCCTCCCATGAAGGGACCAGTGCATCAGAGATCATCCCATGAAGGGACCAGTGCATCACAGCACTCAGATTAGAGAGGTATGCAAGATCATCCCATTAAGGGACTAGTGCATCACAGCACTCAGATTAGAGGTATGCAAGATCATCTCATGAAGGGACCAGTGGATCAAAGATCATCCCATGAAGGGACCAGTGCATCAGATATCATCCCATGAAGGGATCAGTGCATCAGAGAACATCCCATGAAGGGACCAGTGCATCAGAGATCATCCCATGAAGGGACCAGTGCATCAGAGATCATCCCATGAAGGGACCAGTGCATCAGAGATCATCCCATGAAGGGACCAGAGCAACAAAGATCGTCCCATGAAGGGACCAGTGCATCAGAGATCGTCCCATGAAGGGACCAGTGCATCAAAGATCATCCCATGAAGGGACCAGTGCATCAAAGATCATCCCATGAAGGGACCAGTGCATCAAAGATCATCAAATGAAGGGACCAGTGCGTAAAAGATCATCCCGTGAAGGGACCAGTGCATTAAAGATCATCCCATGAAGGGACCAGTGCATCAAAGATCATACCATGAAGGGACCTGTGCATCAAAGATCATCCCATGAAGGGACCAGTGCATCAAAGATCATCCCATGAAGGGACCAGTGCATCAAAGATCATCCCATGAAGGGACCAGTGCATCAAAGATCATCCCATTAAGGGACCAGTGCATCACATCTCAAATTAGAGGTATGCAAGATCATCCCACGAAGGGACCAGTGCATCAGAGATCATCCCATGAAGGGACCAGTGCATCAGATAACCCATGAAGGGACCAGTGACACAAAGATCATCCCATGAAGGGACCAGTGCCACAAAGATCATCCCATGAAGGGACCAGTGCCACAAAGATCATCCCATGAAGGGACCAGTGCCACAAAGATCATCCCATGAAGGGACCAGTGCATCAGATTTCATCCTATGAAGGGACCATTGCATCAGATTTCATCCCATGAAGGGACCAGTGCATCAAAGATCATCCCATGAAGGGACCAGTGCATCAAAGATCATCCCATGAAGGGACCAGTGCATCAAAGATCATACCATGAAGGGACCAGAGCATCAAAGATCATCCCATGAAGGGACCAGTGCATCAAGGATCATCCTATTAAAGTACCAGTGCATCACAGCACTCAGATTAGAGGTATGCAATATCATCCCATGAAGGGACCATTGCATCAAAGATCATCCCGTGAAGGGACCAGTGCATCAGAGATCATCCCATGAAGGGACCAGTGCATCAGAGATAGATCATCCCATAAAGGGACCAGTGCATCAAAGATCATCCCATGAAGGGATGAGTGAATCAGAGTACATCCCATGAAGGGACCAGTGCCTCACAGCACTCAGATTAGAGGTATGCAAGATCATCCCATGAAGGGACCAGTGCATCAAAGATCATCCCATGTAGGGACCATTGCATCAGACTTCATCCCATGAAGGGACAAGTGCATCAAAGATCATCCCGTGAAGGGACCAGTGCATCAAAGATCATCCCGTGAAGGGACCAGTGCATCAGAGATCATCCCACGAAGGGACCAGTGCATCAAAGATCATCCCACGAAGGGGCCAGTGCATCAAAGATCATCCCATGAAGGGGCCAGTGCATCAGAGATCATCCCATGAAGGGACCAGTGCATCAGAGATCATCCCATGAAGGGACCAGTGCATCAGAGATCATCCCATGAAGGGACCAGTGCATCAGAGATCATCCCATGAAGGGACCAGTGCATCAAAGATCATCTCATGAAGGGATGAGTGCATCAGATTATCCCATGAAGGGACCAGTGCATCACAGCACTAAGATTAGAGGTATGCAAGATCATCCCATGAAGGGACCAGTGCATTAAAGATCATCCCATGAAGGGACCAGTGCATCAGAATTCATCACATGAAGGGACCAGTGCATCAGAATTCATCCCATGAAGGGAACAGGGCATCACAGCACTCAGATTAGAGGTATGCAAGATAATCCCATGAAGGGACCAGTGCATCAAAGATCATCCCATGTAGGGACCAGTGCATCAGACTTCATCCCATGAAGGGACAAGTGCATCAAAGATCATCCCATGAAGGGACCAGTGCATCAAAGATCATCCCACGAAGGGACCAGTGCATCAAAGATCATCCCACGAAGGGGCTAGTGCATCAAAGATCATCCCATGAAGGGGCCAGTGCATCAGAGATCATCCCATGAAGGGACCAGTGCATCAGAGATCATCCCATGAAGGGACCAGTGCATCAGATATCATCCCATGAAGGGACCAGTGCATCAAAGATCATCTCATGAAGGGATGAGTGCATCAGATCATCCCAGGAAGGGACCAGTGCATCAGAGATCATCCCAGGAAGGGACCAGTGCATCAAAGATCAACCCAGGAAGGGACCAATGCATCAAAGATTAACCCAGGAAGGGACCAATGCATCAAAGATCCCATGAAGTGACCAGTGCATCACAGCACTCAGATTAGAGGTATGCAAGATCATCCCAAGAAGAGAACAGTGCCACAAAGATCATCTCATGAAGGGACCAGTGCAACAAAGATCATCCCATGAAGGGATCAGTGCCACAAAGATCATCCCATGAAGGGACCAGTGCAACAAAGATCATCCCATGAAGGGACCAGTGCATCAGATTTCCTCCCATGAAGGGACCAGTGCATCAGAGATCATCCCATGAAGGGACCAGTGCATCACAGCACTCAGATTAGAGGTATGCAAGATCATCCCATTAAGGGACTAGTGCATCACAGCACTCAGATTAGAGGTATGCAAGATCATCTCATGAAGGGACCAGTGGATCAAAGATCATCCCATGAAGGGACCAGTGCATCAGATATCATCCCATGAAGGGATCAGTGCATCAGAGAACATCCCATGAAGGGACCAGTGCATCAGAGATCATCCCATGAAGGGACCAGTGCATCAGAGATCATCCCATGAAGGGACCAGTGCATCAGAGATCATCCCATGAAGGGACCAGAGCAACAAAGATCGTCCCATGAAGGGACCAGTGCATCAGAGATCGTCCCATGAAGGGACCAGTGCATCAAAGATCATCCCATGAAGGGACCAGTGCATCAAAGATCATCCCATGAAGGGACCAGTGCATCAAAGATCATCAAATGAAGGGACCAGTGCGTAAAAGATCATCCCGTGAAGGGACCAGTGCATTAAAGATCATCCCATGAAGGGACCAGTGCATCAAAGATCATACCATGAAGGGACCTGTGCATCAAAGATCATCCCATGAAGGGACCAGTGCATCAAAGATCATCCCATGAAGGGACCAGTGCATCAAAGATCATCCCATGAAGAGACTAGTGCATTACAGCACTAAGATTAGAGGTATGCAAGATCATCCCATGATGGGACCAGATCAGAGATCATCCCATGAAGGTAGCAGTGCATCAGAGATCATCCCATGAAGGGACCAGTGCATCAGAGATCATCCCATGAAGGGACCAGTGCATCAGAGATCATCCCCTGAAGGGACCTGTGCATCAAAGATCATCCCATGAAGGGACCAGTGCATCAGAGATCATCCCATGAAGGGACCAGTGCATCAGAGATCATCCCATGAAGGGACCAGTGCATCAAAGATCATCCCATTAAGGGACCAGTGCATCACATCTCAAATTAGAGGTATGCAAGATCATCCCACGAAGGGACCAGTGCATCAGAGATCATCCCACGAAGGGACCAGTGCATCAGAGATCCCATGAAGGGACCAGTGCATCAGATAACCCATGAAGGGACCAGTGACACAAAGATCATCCCATGAAGGGACCAGTGCCACAAAGATCATCCCATGAAGGGACCAGTGCCACAAAGATCATCCCATGAAGGGACCAGTGCCACAAAGATCATCCCATGAAGGGACCAGTGCATCAGATTTCATCCCATGAAGGGACCAGTGCATCAAAGATCATCCCATGAAGGGACCAGTGCATCAAAGATCATCCCATGAAGGGACCAGTGCATCAAAGATCATCCCATGAAGGGACCAGTGCATCAAAGATCATCCCATGAAGGGACCAGAGCATCAGAGATCATCCCATGAAGGGACCAGTGCATCAGAGATCATCCCATGAAGGGACCAGTGCATCAGAGATCATCCCAGGAAGGGACCAGTGCATCAGAGATCATCCCAGGAAGGGACCAGTGCATCAGAGATCATCCCAGGAAGGGACCAGTGCATCAAAGGTTAACTCAGGAAGGGACCAGTGCATCAAAGATCCCATGAAGTGACCAGTGCATCACAGCACTCAGATTAGAGGTATGCAAGATCATCCCATGAAGGGACCAGTGCATCTGAGATCAGCCCATGAAGGGACCAGTGCATCAGAGATCAGCCCATGAAGGGACCAGTGCATCAGAGATCAGCCCATGAAGGGACCAGTGCATCACAGCACTCAGATTAGAGGTATGCAAGATAATCCAATGAAGGGACCAGTGCATCACAGCACATAGATTAGAGGTATGCAAGATCATCTCATGAAGGGACCAGTGGATCAAAGATCATCCCATGAAGGGACCAGTGCATTGGAGATCATCCCATGAAGGGACCAGTGCATCAGAGATCATCCCATGAAGGAACCAGTGCATCAGAGATCATCCCATGAAGGGACCAGTGCATCAGAGATCATCCCATGAAAAGACCAGTGCATCAGAGATCATCCCATGAAGGGACCAGTGCATCAGAGATCATCCCATGAAGGGACCAGTGCAGAGATCATCCCATGAAGGGACCAGTGCAGAGATGATCCCATGAAGGGACCAGTGCATCAGAGATCATCCCATGAAGGGACCAGTGCATCAGATAATCCCATGACGGGACCAGTGCATCACAGCACTAAGATTAGAGGTATGCAAGATCATCCCATGAAGGGACCAGTGCATTAAAGATCATCCCATGAAGGGACCAGTGTATCAAAGATCATCCCATGAAGGGACCAGGGCATCACAGATCATCCCATGAAGGGACCAGGGCATCACAGATCATCCCATGAAGGGACCAGTGCATCACAGATCATCCCATGAAGGGACCAGTGCAAAGATCAGCTCAAGAAGGGACCAGTGGATCAAAGATCATCCAATGAAGGGACCTGTGCATTAAAGATCATCCGATGAAGGGACCAGTGCATTACAGCACTCAGATTAGAGGTATGCGAGATCATCTCATGAAGGGACCAGTGGATCAAAGATCATCCCATGAAGGGACCAGTGCATCAGAGATCATCCCATGAAGGGACCAGTGCATCAGAATTCATCCCATGAAGGGACCAGTGCATCGGAGATCATCCCATGAAGGGACCAGTGCATCAGAGATCATCCCATGAAGGGACCAGTGCATCGGAGATCATCCCATGAAGGGACCAGTGCATCGGAGATCATCCCATGAAGGGACCAGTGCATCAGAGATCATCCCATGAAGGGACCAGTGCATCAGAGATCATCCCATGAGGGGACCAGTGCATCAGAGATCATCCCATGAAGGGACCAGTGCATCAGATTTCATCCCATGTAGGGACCAGTGCATCAGATTTAATCCCATGAAGGGAATAGTGCATCACATCACTCAGATAAGAGGTATGCAAGATCATCTCATGAAGGAACCAGTGCAAAGATCATCCCATGAAGGGACCAGTGCATCAGAGATCATCCCATGAAGGGACCAGTGCATCAGAAATCATCCCATGAAGAGAATAGTGCATCACATCACTCAGATTAGAGGTATGCAAGATAATCCCATGAAGGGACCAGTGCATCACAGCACTCAGATTAGAGGTATGCAAGATAATCTCATGAAGGGACCAGTTGATCAAAGATCATCCCATGAAGGGACCAGTGCATCAGAGATCATCCCATGAAGGGACCAGTGCATCAGAGATCATCCCATGAAGGGACCAGTGCATCAGAGAACATCCCATGAAGGGACCAGTGCATCAGAGATCATCCCATGAAGGGACCAGTGCATCAGAGATCATCCCATGAAGGGACCAGTGCATCAGAGATCATCCCATGAAGGGACCAGTGCATCAGATATCATCCCATGAAGGGACCAGTGCATCAGATATCATCCCATGAAGGGACCAGTGCATCAGAGAACATCCCATGAAGGGACCAGTGCATCAGAGATCATCCCATGAAGGGACCAGTGCATCAGAGATCATCCCATGAAGGGAATAGTGCAACACAGCACTCAGATTAGAGGTATGCAAGATCATCCCATGAAGGGACCAGTGCATCAAAGATCATCCAATGAAGGGACCAGTGTATCAAAGATCATCCCATGAAGGGACCAGAGCATCAAAGATCATCCCATGAAGGGGCCAGTGCATCAAAGATCATCCCATGAAGGGACCAGTGCAACAAAGATCATCCCATGAAGGGACCAGAGCATCAAAGATCATCCCATGAAGGGACCAGTGCATCAAGGATCATCCTATTAAAGTACCAGTGCATCACAGCACTCAGATTAGAGGTATGCAATATCATCCCATGAAGGGACCATTGCATCAAAGATCATCCCGTGAAGGGACCAGTGCATCAGAGATCATCCCATGAAGGGACCAGTGCATCAGAGATAGATCATCCCATAAAGGGACCAGTGCATCAAAGATCATCCCATGAAGGGATGAGTGAATCAGAGTACATCCCATGAAGGGACCAGTGCCTCACAGCACTCAGATTAGAGGTATGCAAGATCATCCCATGAAGGGAACAGGGCATCACAGCACTCAGATTAGAGGTATGCAAGATAATCCCATGAAGGGACCAGTGCATCAAAGATCATCCCATGTAGGGACCAGTGCATCAGACTTCATCCCATGAAGGGACAAGTGCATCAAAGATCATCCCATGAAGGGACCAGTGCATCAAAGATCATCCCACGAAGGGACCAGTGCATCAAAGATCATCCCACGAAGGGGCTAGTGCATCAAAGATCATCCCATGAAGGGGCCAGTGCATCAGAGATCATCCCATGAAGGGACCAGTGCATCAGAGATCATCCCATGAAGGGACCAGTGGATCAGATATCATCCCATGAAGGGACCAGTGCATCAAAGATCATCTCATGAAGGGATGAGTGCATCAGATCATCCCATGAAGGGACCAGTGCATCACAGCACTAAGATTAGAGGTATGCAAGATCATCCCATGAAGGGACCAGTGCATTAAAGATCATCCCATGAAGGGACCAGTGCATCAGAATTCATCCCATGAAGGGACCAGTGCATCAGATTTCATCCCATGAAGGGAATAGTGCATCACATCCCTCAGATTAGAGGTATGCAAGATCATCTCATGAAGGAACCAGTGCAAAGATCATCCCATGAAGGGACCAGTGCATCAGAGATCATCCCATGAAGGGACCAGTGCATTAGAAATCATCCCATGAAGAGAATAGTGCATCACATCACTCAGATTAGAGGTATGCAAGATCATCTCATGAAGGGACCAGTGCAAAGATCAACCCATGAAGGGACCAGTGCATCAGAGATCATCCCATGAAGGGAACAGTGCATCACAGCACTCAGATTAGAGGTATGCAAGATAATCCCATGAAGGGACCAGTGCATCACAGCACTCAGATTAGAGGTATGCAAGATAATCTCATGAAGGGACCAGTGGATCAAAGATCATCCCATGAAGGGACCAGTGCATCAGAGATCATCCCATGAAGGGACCAGTGCATCAGAGATCATCCCATGAAGGGACCAGTGCATCAGAGATTATCCCATGAAGGGACCAGTGCATCAGAGAACATCCCATGAAGGGACCAGTGCATCAGAGATCATCCCATGAAGGGACCAGTGCATCAGAGATCATCCCATGAAGGGACCAGTGCATCAGAGATCATCCCATGAAGGGACCAGTGCATCAGAGATTATCCCATGAAGGGACCAGTGCATCAGAGAACATCCCATGAAGGGACCAGTGCATCAGAGATCATCCCATGAAGGGACCAGTGCATCAGAGATCATCCCAGGAAGGGACCAGTGCATCAGAGATCATCCCAGGAAGGGACCAGTGCATCAAAGATCAACCCAGGAAGGGACCAATGCATCAAAGATTAACCCAGGAAGGGACCAATGCATCAAAGATCCCATGAAGTGACCAGTGCATCACAGCACTCAGATTAGAGGTATGCAAGATCATCCCAAGAAGAGAACAGTGCCACAAAGATCATCTCATGAAGGGACCAGTGCAACAAAGATCATCCCATGAAGGGATCAGTGCCACAAAGATCATCCCATGAAGGGACCAGTGCAACAAAGATCATCCCATGAAGGGACCAGTGCATCAGATTTCATCCCATGAAGGGACCAGTGCATCAGAGATCATCCCATGAAGGGACCAGTGCATCACAGCACTCAGATTAGAGGTATGCAAGATCATCCCATTAAGGGACTAGTGCATCACAGCACTCAGATTAGAGGTATGCAAGATCATCCCAAGAAGAGAACAGTGCCACAAAGATCATCTCATGAAGGGACCAGTGCAACAAAGATCATCCCATGAAGGGATCAGTGCCACAAAGATCATCCCATGAAGGGACCAGTGCAACAAAGATCATCCCATGAAGGGACCAGTGGATCAAAGATCATCCCATGAAGGGACCAGTGCATCAGATATCATCCCATGAAGGGACCAGTGCATCAGAGAACATCCCATGAAGGGACCAGTGCATCAGAGATCATCCCATGAAGGGACCAGTGCATCAGAGATCATCCCATGAAGGGACCAGTGCATCAGAGATCATCCCATGAAGGGACCAGAGCAACAAAGATCGTCCCATGAAGGGACCAGTGCATCAGAGATCGTCCCATGAAGGGACCAGTGCATCAAAGATCATCCCATGAAGGGACCAGTGCATCAAAGATCATCCCATGAAGGGACCAGTGCATCAAAGATCATCAAATGAAGGGACCAGTGCGTAAAAGATCATCCCGTGAAGGGACCAGTGCATCAAAGATCATCCCATGAAGGGACCAGTGCATCAAAGATCATACCATGAAGGGACCTGTGCATCAAAGATCATCCCATGAAGGGACCAGTGCATCAAAGATCATCCCATGAAGGGACCAGTGCATCAAAGATCATCCCATGAAGAGACTAGTGCATTACAGCACTAAGATTAGAGGTATGCAAGATCATCCCATGATGGGACCAGATCAGAGATCATCCCATGAAGGTAGCAGTGCATCAGAGATCATCCCATGAAGGGACCAGTGCATCAGAGATCATCCCATGAAGGGACCAGTGCATCAGAGATCATCCCCTGAAGGGACCTGTGCATCAAAGATCATCCCATGAAGGGACCAGTGCATCAGAGATCATCCCATGAAGGGACCAGTGCATCAGAGATCATCCCATGAAGGGACCAGTGCATCAAAGATCATCCCATTAAGGGACCAGTGCATCACATCTCAAATTAGAGGTATGCAAGATCATCCCACGAAGGGACCAGTGCATCAGAGATCATCCCACGAAGGGACCAGTGCATCAGAGATCCCATGAAGGGACCAGTGCATCAGATAACCCATGAAGGGACCAGTGACACAAAGATCATCCCATGAAGGGACCAGTGCCACAAAGATCATCCCATGAAGGGACCAGTGCCACAAAGATCATCCCATGAAGGGACCAGTGCCACAAAGATCATCCCATGAAGGGACCAGTGCATCAGATTTCATCCCATGAAGGGACCAGTGCATCAAAGATCATCCCATGAAGGGACCAGTGCATCAAAGATCATCCCATGAAGGGACCAGTGCATCAAAGATCATCCCATGAAGGGACCAGTGCATCAAAGATCATCCCATGAAGGGACCAGAGCATCAGAGATCATCCCATGAAGGGACCAGTGCATCAGAGATCATCCCATGAAGGGACCAGTGCATCAGAGATCATCCCAGGAAGGGACCAGTGCATCAGAGATCATCCCAGGAAGGGACCAGTGCATCAGAGATCATCCCAGGAAGGGACCAGTGCATCAAAGGTTAACTCAGGAAGGGACCAGTGCATCAAAGATCCCATGAAGTGACCAGTGCATCACAGCACTCAGATTAGAGGTATGCAAGATCATCCCATGAAGGGACCAGTGCATCGGAGATCAGCCCATGAAGGGACCAGTGTATCAGAGATCAGCCCATGAAGGGACCAGTGCATCAGAGATCAGCCCATGAAGGGACCAGTGCATCACAGCACTCAGATTAGAGGTATGCAAGATAATCCAATGAAGGGACCAGTGCATCACAGCACATAGATTAGAGGTATGCAAGATCATCCCATGAAGGGACCAGTGCATCAGATATCATCCCATGAAGGGACCAGTGCATTGGAGATCATCCCATGAAGGGACCAGTGCATCAGAGATCATCCCATGAAGGAACCAGTGCATCAGAGATCATCCCATGAAGGGACCAGTGCATCAGAGATCATCCCATGAAAAGACCAGTGCATCAGAGATCATCCCATGAAGGGACCAGTGCATCAGAGATCATCCCATGAAGGGACCAGTGCAGAGATCATCCCATGAAGGGACCAGTGCAGAGATGATCCCATGAAGGGACCAGTGCATCAGAGATCATCCCATGAAGGGACCAGTGCATCAGATAATCCCATGACGGGACCAGTGCATCACAGCACTAAGATTAGAGGTATGCAAGATCATCCCATGAAGGGACCAGTGCATTAAAGATCATCCCATGAAGGGACCAGTGTATCAAAGATCATCCCATGAAGGGACCAGGGCATCACAGATCATCCCATGAAGGGACCAGGGCATCACAGATCATCCCATGAAGGGACCAGTGCATCACAGATCATCCCATGAAGGGACCAGTGCAAAGATCAGCTCAAGAAGGGACCAGTGGATCAAAGATCATCCAATGAAGGGACCTGTGCATTAAAGATCATCCGATGAAGGGACCAGTGCATTACAGCACTCAGATTAGAGGTATGCGAGATCATCTCATGAAGGGACCAGTGGATCAAAGATCATCCCATGAAGGGACCAGTGCATCAGAGAACATCCCATGAAGGGACCAGTGCATCAGATATCATCCCATGAAGGGACCAGTGCATCAGATATCATCCCATGAAGGGACCAGTGCATCAGATATCATCCCATGAAGGGACCAGTGCATCAGATATCATCCCATGAAGGGACCAGTGCATCAGAGATCATCCCATGAAGGGACCAGTGCAGAGATCATCCCATGAAGGGACCAGTGCATCAGAGATCATCCCATGAAGGGACCAGTGCATCAGAGATCAGCCCATGAAGGGACCAGTGCATCAGAGATCATCCCATGAAGGGACCAGTGCAGAGATCATCCCATTAAGTGACCAGTGCAGAGATCATCCCATGAAGGGACCAGTGCATCAGAGATCATCCCATGAACGGACCAGTGCATCAGAGATCATCCCATGACGGGACCAGTGCATCACAGCACTAAGATTAGAGGTATGCAAGATCATCCCATGAAGGGACCAGTGCATTAAAGATCATCCCATGAAGGGACCAGTGCATCAGAATTCATCCCATGAAGGGACCAGTGCATCGGAGATAATCCCATGAAGGGACCAGTGCATCAGAGATCATCCCATGAAGGGACCAGTGCATCAAAGATCATCCCATGAAGGGACCAGTGCATCAGAGATCATCCCATGAAGGGACCAGTGCATCAGAGATCATCCCATGAAGGGACCAGTGCATCAGAGATCATCCCAGGAAGGGACCAGTGCATCCGAGATCATCCCAGGAAGGGACCAGTGCATCAGAGATCATCCCAGGAAGGGACCAGTGCATTAAAGATTAACCCAGGAAGGGACCAATGCATCAAAGATCCCATGAAGTGACCAGTGCATCACAGCACTCAGATTAGAGGTATGCAAGATCATCCCATGAAGGGACCAGTGCATCAAAGAATATCTCATGAAGGGACCAGTGCATCAGAGATCAGCCCATGAAGGGACCAGTGCATCAGAGATCATCCCATGAAGGGACCAGTGCATCACAGCACGTAGATTAGAGGTATGCAAGATCATCTCATGAAGGGACCAGTGCATCAGAGATCATCCCATCAAGGGACCAGTGCAGAGAACATCCCATGAAGGGACCAGTGCATGACAGCACTAAGATTAGAGGTATGCAAGATCATCCCATGAAGGGACCAGTGCATTAAAGATCATCCCATGAAGGGACCAGTGCATCAGAATTCAACCCATGAAGGGACCAGTGCATCGGAGATCATCCCATGAAGGGACCAGTGCATCGGAGATCATCCCATGAAGGGACCAGTGCATCAGAGATCATCCCATGAAGGGACCAGTGCATCGGAGATCATCCCATGAAGGGACCAGTGCATCGGAGATCATCCCATGAAGGGACCAGTGCATCAGAGATCATCCCATGAAGGGACCAGTGCATCAGAGATCATCCCATGAAGGGACCAGTGCATCAGATTTCATCCCATGTAGGGACCAGTGCATCAGATTTCATCCCATGAAGGGAATAGTGCATCACATCACTCAGATAAGAGGTATGCAAGATCATCTCATGAAGGAACCAGTGCAAAGATCATCCCATGAAGGGACCAGTGCATCAGAGATCATCCCATGAAGGGACCAGTGCATCAGAAATCATCCCATGAAGAGAATAGTGCATCACATCACTCAGATTAGAGGTATGCAAGATAATCCCATGAAGGGACCAGTGCATCACAGCACTCAGATTAGAGGTATGCAAGATAATCTCATGAAGGGACCAGTGGAACAAAGATCATCCCATGAAGGGATCAGTGCATCAGAGATCATCCCATGAAGGGACCAGTGCATCAGAGATCATCCCATGAAGGGACCAGTGCATCAGAGATCATCCCATGAAGGGACCAGTGCATCAGAGAACATCCCATGAAGGGACCAGTGCATCAGAGATCATCCCATGAAGGGACCAGTGCATCAGAGATCATCCCATGAAGGGACCAGTGCATCAGAGATCATCCCATGAAGGGACCAGTGCATCAGAGATCATCCCATGAAGGGACCAGTGCATCAGAGATCATCCCATGAAGGGAATAGTGCAACACAGCACTCAGATTAGAGGTATGCAAGATCATCCCATGAAGGGACCAGTGCATCAAAGATCATCCAATGAAGGGACCAGTGTATCAAAGATCATCCCATGAAGGGACCAGAGCATCAAAGATCATCCCATGAAGGGGCCAGTGCATCAAAGATCATCCCATGAAGGGACCAGTGCAACAAAGATCATCCCATGAAGGGACCAGAGCATCAAAGATCATCCCATGAAGGGACCAGTGCATCAAGGATCATCCTATTAAAGTACCAGTGCATCACAGCACTCAGATTAGAGGTATGCAATATCATCCCATGAAGGGACCATTGCATCAAAGATCATCCCGTGAACGGACCAGTGCATCAGAGATCATCTCATGAAGGGACCAGTGCATCAGAGATAGATCATCCCATAAAGGGACCAGTGCATCAAAGATCATCCCATGAAGGGATGAGTGAATCAGAGTACATCCCATGAAGGGACCAGTGCCTCACAGCACTCAGATTAGAGGTATGCAAGATCATCCCATGAAGGGAACAGGGCATCACAGCACTCAGATTAGAGGTATGCAAGATCATCCCATGAAGGGACCAGTGCATCAAAGATCATCCCATGTAGGGACCAGTGCATCAGACTTCATTCCATGAAGGGACAAGTGCATCAAAGATCATCCCATGAAGGGACCAGTGCATCAAAGATCATCCCACGAAGGGACCAGTGCATCAAAGATCATCCCACGAAGGGGCCAGTGCATCAAAGATCATCCCATGAAGGGGCCAGTGCATCAGAGATCATCCCATGAAGGGACCAGTGCATCAGAGATCATCCCATGAAGGGACCAGTGCATCAGATATCATCCCATGAAGGGACCAGTGCATCAAAGATCATCTCATGAAGGGATGAGTGCATCAGATCATCCCATGAAGGGACCAGTGCATCACAGCACTAAGATTAGAGGTATGCAAGATCATCCCATGAAGGGACCAGTGCATTAAAGATCATCCCATGAAGGGACCAGTGCATCAGAATTCATCACATGAAGGGACCAGTGCATCAGAATTCATCCCATGAAGGGACCAGTGCATGACAGCACTAAGATTAGAGGTATGCAAGATCATCCCATGAAGGGACCAGTGCATTAAAGATCATCCCATGAAGGGACCAGTGCATCAGAATTCATCCCATGAAGGGACCAGTGCATCGGAGATCATCCCATGAAGGGACCAGTGCATCAGAGATCATCCCATGAAGGGACCAGTGCATCGGAGATCATCCCATGAAGGGACCAGTGCATCGGAGATCATCCCATGAAGGGACCAGTGCATCAGAGATCATCCCGGAACCAGTGCATCAGAGATCATCCCATGAAGGGACCAGTGCATCAAAGATCATCCCACGAAGGGACCAGTGCATCAAAGATCATCCCACGAAGGGGCCAGTGCATCAAAGATCATCCCATGAAGGGGCCAGTGCATCAAAGATCATCCCATGAAGGGACCAGTGCATCAGAGATCATCCCATGAAGGAACCAGTGCATCAGAGATCATCCCATGAAGGGACCAGTGCATCAGAGATCGTCCCATGAAGGGACCAGTGCATCAGAGATCCTCCCATGTAGGGACCAGTGCATCAGAGATCCTCCCATGAAGGGACCAGTGCATCAGAGATCGTCCCATGAAGGGACCAGTGCATCAGAGAACATCCCATGAAGGGACCAGTGCATCAGAGATCATCCCATGAAGGGACCAGTGCATCAGAGATCATCCCATGAAGGGACCAGTGCATCAGAGATCATCCCATGAAGGGACCAGTGCATCAGAGATCATCCCAGGAAGGGACCAGTGCATCACAGCACTCAGATTAGAGGTATGCAAGATCATCCCATGAAGAGAACAGTGCCACAAAGATCATCTCATGAAGGGACCAGTGCAACAAAGATCATCCCATGAAGGGATCAGTGCCACAAAGATCATCCCATGAAGGGACCAGTGCAACAAAGATCATCCCATGAAGGGACCAGTGCATCAGATTTCATCCCATGAAGGGACCAGTGCATCAGAGATCATCCCATGAAGGGACCAGTGCATCACAGCACTCAGATTAGAGGTATGCAAGATCATCCCATTAAGGGACCAGTGCATCACAGCACTCAGATTAGAGGTATGCAAGATCATCTCATGAAGGGACCAGTGGATCAAAGATCATCCCATGAAGGGACCAGTGCATCAGAGATCATCCCATGAAGGGACCAGTGCATCAGAGAACATCCCATGAAGGGACCAGTGCATCAGAGATCATCCCATGAAGGGACCAGTGCATCAGAGATCATCGCATGAAGGGACCAGTGCATCAGAGATCATCCCATGAAGGGACCAGTGCATCAGAGATCGTCCCATGAAGGGACCAGAGCAACAAAGATCGTCCCATGAAGGGACCAGTGCATCAGAGATCGTCCCATGAAGGGACCAGTGCATCAAAGATCATCCCATGAAGGGACCAGTGCATCAAAGATCATCCCATGAAGGGACCAGTGCATCAAAGATCATCCCATGAAGGGACCAGTGCATCAAAGATCATCAAATGAAGGGACCAGTGCGTAAAAGATCATCCCGTGAAGGGACCAGTGCATCAAAGATCATCCCATGAAGGGACCAGTGCATCAAAGATCATACCATGAAGGGACCTGTGCATCAAAGATCATCCCATGAAGGGACCAGTGCATCAAAGATCATCCCATGAAGGGACCAGTGCATCAAAGATCATCCCATGAAGAGACTAGTGCATTACAGCACTAAGATTAGAGGTATGCAAGATCATCCCATGATGGGACCACATCAGAGATCATCCCATGAAGGTAGCAGTGCATCAGAGATCATCCCATGAAGGGACCAGTGCATCAGAGATCATCCCATGAAGGGACCAGTGCATCAGAGATCATCCCCTGAAGGGACCAGTGCATCAGAGATCATCCCATGAAGGGACCAGTGCATCAGAGATCATCCCATGAAGGGACCAGTGCATCAGAGATCATCCCATGAAGGGACCAGTGCATCAGAGATCATCCCACGAAGGGACCAGTGCATCAGAGATCATCCCACGAAGGGACCAGTGCACCAGAGATCCCATGAAGGGACCAGTGCATCAGATAACCCATGAAGGGACCAGACACACAAAGATCATCCCATGAAGGGACCAGTGCCACAAAGATCATCCCATGAAGGGACCAGTGCCACAAAGATCATCCCATGAAGGGACCAGTGACACAAAGATCATCCCATGAAGGAACCAGTGCATCAGATTTCATCCCATGAAGGGACCAGTGCATCAGATTTCATCCCATGAAGGGACCAGTGCATCAAAGATCATCCCATGAAGGGACCAGTGCATCAAAGATCATCCCATGAAGGGACCAGTGCATCAAAGATCATCCCATGAAGGGACCAGTGCATCAAAGATCATCCCATGAAGGGACCAGAGCATCAGAGATCATCCCATGAAGGGACCAGTGCATCAGAGATCATCCCATGAAGGGACCAGTGCATCAGAGATCATCCCATGAAGGGACCAGTGCATCAGAGATCATCCCAGGAAGGGACCAGTGCATCAGAGATCATCCCAGGAAGGGACCAGTGCATCAAAGGTTAACTCAGGAAGGGACCAGTGCATCAAAGATCCCATGAAGTGACCAGTGCATCACAGCACTCAGATTAGAGGTATGCAAGATAATCCAATGAAGGGACCAGTGCATCACAGCACGTAGATTAGAGGTATGCAAGATCATCTCATGAAGGGACCAGTGGATCAAAGATCATCCCATGAAGGGACCAGTGCATCGGAGATCATCCCATGAAGGGACCAGTGCATCAGAGATCATCCCATGAAGGAACCAGTGCATCAGAGATCATCCCATGAAGGGACCAGTGCATCAGAGATAATCCCATGAAAAGACCAGTGCATCAGAGATCATCCCATGAAGGTACCAGTGCATCAGAGATCATCCCATGAAGGGACCAGTGCATCAGAGATCATCCCATGAAGGGACCAGTGCAGAGATCATCCCATAAAGGGACCAGTGCAGAGATCATCCCATGAAGTGACCAGTGCAGAGATCATCCCATGAAGGGACCAGTGCATCAGAGATCATCCCATGAAGGGACCAGTGCATCAGATAATCCCATGACGGGACCAGTGCATCACAGCACTAAGATTAGAGGTATGCAAGATCATCCCATGAAGGGACCAGTGCATTAAAGATCATCCCATGAAGGGACCAGTGTATCAAAGATCATCCCATGAAGGGACCAGGGCATCACAGATCATCCCATGAAGGGACCAGGGCATCACAGATCATCCCATGAAGGGACCAGTGCATCACAGATCATCCCATGAAGGGACCAGTGCATCACAGATCATCCCATGAAGGGACCAGTGCAAAGATCAGCTCAAGAAGGGACCAGTGGATCAAAGATCATCCAATGAAGGGACCTGTGCATTAAAGATCATCCGATGAAGGGACCAGTGCATTACAGCACTCAGATTAGAGGTATGCGAGATCATCTCATGAAGGGACCAGTGGATCAAAGATCATCCCATGAAGGGACCAGTGCATCAGATATCATCCCATGAAGGGACCTGTGCATCAGATATCATCCCATGAAGGGACCAGTGCATCAGATATCATCCCATGAAGGGACCAGTGCATCAGATATCATCCCATGAAGGGACCAGTGCATCAGATATCATCCCATGAAGGGACCAGTGCATCAGATGATATCCCGTGAAGGGACCAGTGCATCAGAGATCATCCCGTGAAGGGACCAGTGCATCAGAGATCATCCCGTGAAGGGAACAGTGCATCAGAGATCATCCCGTGAAGGGACCAGTGCATCAGAGATCATCCCGTGAAGGGACCAGTGCATCAAAGATCATCCCGTGAAGGGACCAGTGCATCAGAGATCATCCCATAAAGGGACCAGTGCATCAGAGATCATCCCATGAAGGGACCAGTGCATAAGAGATCATCCCATGAAGGGACCAGTGCATAAGAGATCATCCCATGAAGGGACCAGTGCATCACAGCACTAAGATTAGAGGTATGCAAGATCATCCCATGAAAGGACCAGTGCATCACAGCACTCAGATGAGGTGTGCAAGATCACCCCATGAAGGGACCAGTGCATCAAAGATCACCCCATGAAGGGACCAGTGCAAAGATCACCCCATGAAGGGACCAGTGCCACAAAGATCATCCCATGAAGGGACCAGTGCATCAGATTTCATCCCATGAAGGGACCAGTGCATCAGATTTCATCCCATGAAGGGACCAGTGCATCAAAGATCATCCCATGAAGGGACCAGTGCATCAAAGATCATCCCATGAAGGGACCAGTGCATCAAAGATCATCCCATGAAGGGACCAGTGCATCAAAGATCATCCCATGAAGGGACCAGTGCATCAGATATCATCCCGTGAAGGGACCAGTGCATCAGAGATCATCCCGTGAAGGGACCAGTGCATCAGAGATCATCCCGTGAAGGGACCAGTGCATCAGAGATCATCCTGTGAAGGGACCAGTGCATCAAAGATCATCCCGTGAAGGGACCAGTGCATCAAAGATCATCCCGTGAAGGGACCAGTGCATCAGAGATCATCCCATGAAGGGACCAGTGCATCAGAGATCATCCCATGAAGGGACCAGTGCATAAGAGATCATCCCATGAAGGGACCAGTGCATAAGAGATCATCCCATGAAGGGACCAGTGCATCACAGCACTAAGATTAGAGGTATGCAAGATCATCCCATGAAAAGACCAGTGCATCACAGCACTCAGATGAGGTGTGCAAGATCACCCCATGAAGGGACCAGTGCATCAAAGATCACCCCATGAAGGGACCAGTGCAAAGATCACCCCATGAAGGGACCAGTGCATCAGAGATCATCCCATGAAGGGACCAGTGCATCAGAGATCATCCCATGAAGGGACCAGTGCATCAGAGATCATCCCATGAAGGGACCAGTGCATCAGAGATCATCCCATGAAGGCACCAGTGCATCAGAGATCATCCCATTAAGGGACCAGTGCATCAGAGATCATCCCATGAAGGGACCAGTCATCACAGCACTCAGATTAGAGGTATGCAAGATCATCCCATGAAGGGACCAGTGCATCAGAGATCATCCCATGAAGGGACCAGTGCATCAGAGATCATCCCATGAAGGGACCAGTGCATCAGAGATCATCCCATGAAGGGACCAGTGCATCAGAGATCACCCCATGAAGGGACCAGTGCATCAGAGATCATCCCATGAAGGGACCAGTGCATCATAGCACTCAGATTATAGGTATGCAAGATAATCCCATGAAGGGACCAGTGCATCACAGCACTCAGATTAGAGGTATGCAAGATCATCCCATAAAGGGACCAGATCAGAGATCATCCCATGAAGGTAGCAGTGCATCAGAGATCATCCCATGAAGGGACCAGTGCATCAGAGATCATCCCATGAAGGGACCAGTGCATCAGAGATCATCCCCTGAAGGGACCAGTGCATCAGAGATCATCCCATTAAGGGACCAGTGCATCAAAGATCATCCCATTAAGGGACCAGTGCATCACATCTCAAATTAGAGGTATGCAAGATCATCCCACGAAGGGACCAGTGCATCAGAGATCATCCCACGAAGGGACAAGGGCATCAGAGATCCCATGAAGGGACCAGTGCATCAGATAACCCATGAAGGGACCAGTGACACAAAGATCATCCCATGAAGGGACCAGTGCCACAAAGATCATCCCATGAAGGGACCAGTGCCACAAAGATCATCCCATGAAGGGACCAGTGCCACAAAGATCATCCCATGAAGGGACCAGTGCATCAGATTTCATCCCATGAAGGGGCCAGTGCATCAAACATCATCCCATGAAGGGACCAGTGCATCAGAGATCATCCCATGAAGGGACCAGTGCATCAAAGATCATCCCATGAAGGGACCAGTGCATCAGAGATCATCCCATGAAGGGACCAGTGCATCAGAGATCATCCCAGGAAGGGACCAGTGCATCAGAGATCATCCCAGGAAGGGACCAGTGCATCAGAGATCATCCCAGGAAGGGACCAGTGCATCAAAGGTTAACTCAGGAAGGGACCAGTGCATCAAAGATCCCATGAAGTGACCAGTGCATCACAGCACTCAGATTAGAGGTATGCAAGATCATCCCATGAAGGGACCAGTGCATCAGAGATCAGCCCATGAAGGGACCAGTGCATCAGAGATCAGCCCATGAAGGGACCAGTGCATCAGAGATCATCCCATGAAGGGACCAGTGCATCACAGCACTCAGATTAGAGTTATGCAAGATAATCCCATGAAGGGACCAGTGCCACAAAGATCATCCCATGAAGGGACCAGTGCCACAAAGATCATCCCATGAAGGGACCAGTGACACAAAGATCATCCCATGAAGGAACCAGTGCATCAGATTTCATCCCATGAAGGGACCAGTGCATCAGATTTCATCCCATGAAGGGACCAGTGCATCAAAGATCATCCCATGAAGGGACCAGTGCATCAAAGATCATCCCATGAAGGGACCAGTGCATCAAAGATCATCCCATGAAGGGACCAGTGCATCAAAGATCATCCCATGAAGGGACCAGTGCATCAAAGATCATCCCATGAAGGGACCAGAGCATCAGAGATCATCCCATGAAGAGACCAGTGCATCAGAGATCATCCCATGAAGGGACCAGTGCATCAGAGATCATCCCATGAAGGGACCAGTGCATCAGAGATCATCCCAGGAAGGGACCAGTGCATCAAAGATCATCCCAGGAAGGGACCAGTGCATCAAAGGTTAACTCAGGAAGGGACCAGTGCATCAAAGATCCCATGAAGTGACCAGTGCATCACAGCACTCAGAGTAGAGGTATGCAAGATCATCCCATGAAGGGACCAGTGCATCAGAGATCAGTCCATGAAGGGACCAGTGCATTAGAGATCAGCCCATGAAGGGACCAATGCATCAGAGATCATCCCATGAAGGGACCAGTGCATCACAGCACTCAGATTAGAGGTATGCAAGATAATCCAATGAAGGGACCAGTGCATCACAGCACGTAGATTAGAGGTATGCAAGATCATCTCATGAAGGGACCAGTGGATCAAAGATCATCCCATGAAGGGACCAGTGCATCGGAGATCATCCCATGAAGGGACCAGTGCATCAGAGATCATCCCATGAAGGAACCAGTGCATCAGAGATCATCCCATGAAGGGACCAGTGCATCAGAGATCATCCCATGAAAAGACCAGTGCATCAGAGATCATCCCATGAAGGTACCAGTGCATCAGAGATCATCCCATGAAGGGACCAGTGCATCAGAGATCATCCCATGAAGGGACCAGTGCAGAGATCATCCCATGAAGGGACCAGTGCAGAGATCATCCCATGAAGTGACCAGTGCAGAGATCATCCCATGAAGTGACCAGTGCATCAGAGATCATCCCATGAAGGGACCAGTGCATCAGATAATCCCATGACGGGACCAGTGCATCACAGCACTAAGATTAGAGGTATGCAAGATCATCCCATGAAGGGACCAGTGCATTAAAGATCATCCCATGAAGGGACCAGTGTATCAAAGATCATCCCATGAAGGGACCAGGGCATCACAGATCATCCCATGAAGGGACCAGGGCATCACAGATCATCCCATGAAGGGACCAGTGCATCACAGATCATCCGATGAAGGGACCAGTGCATTACAGCACTCAGATTAGAGGTATGCGAGATCATCTCATGAAGGGACCAGTGGATCAAAGATCATCCCATGAAGGGACCAGTGCATCAGATATCATCCCATGAAGGGACCTGTGCATCAGATATCATCCCATGAAGGGACCAGTGCATCAGATATCATCCCATGAAGGGACCAGTGCATCAGATATCATCCCATGAAGGGACCAGTGCATCAGATATCATCCCATGAAGGGACCAGTGCATCAGATGATATCCCGTGAAGGGACCAGTGCATCAGAGATCATCCCGTGAAGGGACCAGTGCATCAGAGATCATCCCGTGAAGGGAACAGTGCATCAGAGATCATCCCGTGAAGGGACCAGTGCATCAAAGATCATCCCGTGAAGGGACCAGTGCATCAGAGATCATCCCATGAAGGGACCAGTGCATCAGAGATCATCCCATGAAGGGACCAGTGCATAAGAGATCATCCCATGAAGGGACCAGTGCATAAGAGATCATCCCATGAAGGGACCAGTGCATAAGAGATCATCCCATGAAGGGACCAGTGCATCACAGCACTAAGATTAGAGGTATGCAAGATCATCCCATGAAAGGACCAGTGCATCACAGCACTCAGATGAGGTGTGCAAGATCACCCCATGAAGGGACCAGTGCATCAAAGATCACCCCATGAAGGGACCAGTGCAAAGATCACCCCATGAAGGGACCAGTGCCACAAAGATCATCCCATGAAGGGACCAGTGCATCAGATTTCATCCCATGAAGGGACCAGTGCATCAGATTTCATCCCATGAAGGGACCAGTGCATCAAAGATCATCCCATGAAGGGACCAGTGCATCAAAGATCATCCCATGAAGGGACCAGTGCATCAAAGATCATCCCATGAAGGGACCAGTGCATCAAAGATCATCCCATGAAGGGACCAGTGCATCAGATATCATCCCGTGAAGGGACCAGTGCATCAGAGATCATCCCGTGAAGGGACCAGTGCATCAGAGATCATCCCGTGAAGGGACCAGTGCATCAGAGATCATCCTGTGAAGGGACCAGTGCATCAAAGATCATCCCGTGAAGGGACCAGTGCATCAAAGATCATCCCGTGAAGAGACCAGTGCATCAGAGATCATCCCATGAAGGGACCAGTGCATCAGAGATCATCCCATGAAGGGACCAGTGCATAAGAGATCATCCCATGAAGGGACCAGTGCATAAGAGATCATCCCATGAAGGGACCAGTGCATCACAGCACTAAGATTAGAGGTATGCAAGATCATCCCATGAAAAGACCAGTGCATCACAGCACTCAGATGAGGTGTGCAAGATCACCCCATGAAGGGACCAGTGCATCAAAGATCACCTCATGAAGGGACCAGTGCAAAGATCACCCCATGAAGGGACCAGTGCATCAGAGATCATCCCATGAAGGGACCAGTGCATCAGAGATCATCCCATGAAGGGACCAGTGCATCAGAGATCATCCCATGAAGGGACCAGTGCATCAGAGATCATCCCATGAAGGCACCAGTGCATCAGAGATCATCCCATTAAGGGACCAGTGCATCAGAGATCATCCCATGAAGGGACCAGTCATCACAGCACTCAGATTAGAGGTATGCAAGATCATCCCATGAAGGGACCAGTGCATCAGAGATCATCCCATGAAGGGACCAGTGCATCAGAGATCATCCCATGAAGGGACCAGTGCATCAGAGATCATCCCATGAAGGGACCAGTGCATCAGAGATCACCCCATGAAGGGACCAGTGCATCGGAGATCATCCCATGAAGGGACCAGTGCATCATAGCACTCAGATTATAGGTATGCAAGATAATCCCATGAAGGGACCAGTGCATCACAGCACTCAGATTAGAGGTATGCAAGATCATCCCATAAAGGGACCAGATCAGAGATCATCCCATGAAGGTAGCAGTGCATCAGAGATCATCCCATGAAGGGACCAGTGCATCAGAGATCATCCCATGAAGGGACCAGTGCATCAGAGATCATCCCCTGAAGGGACCAGTGCATCAGAGATCATCCCATGAAGGGACCAGTGCATCAGAGATCATCCCATGAAGGGACCAGTGCATCAGAGATCATCCCATTAAGGGACCAGTTCATCAAAGATCATCCCATTAATGGACCAGTGCATCACATCTCAAATTAGAGGTATGCAAGATCATCCCACGAAGGGACCAGTGCATCAGAGATCATCCCACGAAGGGACAAGGGCATCAGAGATCCCATGAAGGGACCAGTGCATCAGATAACCCATGAAGGGACCAGTGACACAAAGATCATCCCATGAAGGGACCAGTGCCACAAAGATCATCCCATGAAGGGACCAGTGCCACAAAGATCATCCCATGAAGGGACCAGTGCCACAAAGATCATCCCATGAAGGGACCAGTGCATCAGATTTCATCCCATGAAGGGGCCAGTGCATCAAACATCATACCATGAAGGGATCAGTGCATCAGAGATCATCCCATGAAGGGACCAGTGCATCAAAGATCATCCCATGAAGGGACCAGTGCATCAGAGATCATCCCATGAAGGGACCAGTGCATCAGAGATCATCCCAGGAAGGGACCAGTGCATCAGAGATCATCCCAGGAAGGGACCAGTGCATCAGAGATCATCCCAGGAAGGGACCAGTGCATCAGAGATCATCCCAGGAAGGGACCAGTGCATCAAAGGTTAACTCAGGAAGGGACCAGTGCATCAAAGATCCCATGAAGTGACCAGTGCATCACAGCACTCAGATTAGAGGTATGCAAGATCATCCCATGAAGGGACCAGTGCATCAGAGATCAGCCCATGAAGGGACCAGTGCATCAGAGATCAGCCCATGAAGGGACCAGTGCATCAGAGATCATCCCATGAAGGGACCAGTGCATCACAGCACTCAGATTAGAGTTATGCAAGATAATCCAATGAAGGGACCAGTGCATCACAGCACGTAGATTAGAGGTATGCAAGATCATCTCATGAAGGGACCAGTGGATCAAAGATCATCCCATGAAGGGACCAGTGCATCGGAGATCATAACATGAAGGGACCAGTGCATCAGAGATCATCCCATGAAGGAACCAGTGCATCAGAGATATTACCATGAAGGGACCAGTGCATCAGTGATCATCCCATGAAAAGACCAGTGCATCAGAGATCATCCCATGAAGGGACCAGTGCATCAGAGATCATCCCATGAAGGGACCAGTGCATCAGAGATCATCCCATGAAGGGACCAGTGCAGAGATCATCCCATGAAATGACCAGTGCAGAGATCATCCCATGAAATGACCAGTGCAGAGATCATCCCATGAAGGGACCAGTGCATCAGAGATCATCCCATGAAGGGACCAGTGCATCAGATAATCCCATGACGGGACCAGTGCATCACAGCACTAAGATTAGAGGTATGCAAGATCATCCCATGAAGGGACCAGTGCATTAAAGATCATCCCATGAAGGGACCAGTGCATCAGAATTCATCCCATTAAGAGACCAGTGCATCGGAGATAATCCCATGAAGGGACCAGTGCATCAGAGATCATCCCATGAAGGGACCAGTGCATCAAAGATCATCCCATGAAGGGACCAGTGCATCAGAGATCATCCCATGAAGGGACCAGTGCATCAGAGATCATCCCATGAAGGGACCAGTGCATCAGAGATCATCCCAGGAAGGGACCAGTGCATCCGAGATCATCCCAGGAAGGGACCAGTGCATCAGAGATCATCCCAGGAAGGGACCAGTGCATCAAAGATTAACCCAGGAAGGGACCAATGCATCAAAGATCCCATGAAGTGACCAGTGCATCACAGCACTCAGATTAGAGGTATGCAAGATCATCCCATGAAGGGACCAGTGCATCAAAGAATATCTCATGAAGGGACCAGTGCATCAGAGATCAGCCCATGAAGGGACCAGTGCATCAGAGATCATCACATGAAGGGACCAGTGCATCACAGCACTCAGATTAGAGGTATGCAAGATCATCCCATGAAGGGACCAGTGCATCACAGCACGTAGATTAGAGGTATGCAAGATCATCTCATGAAGGGACCAGTGCATCAGAGATCATCCCATGAAGGGACCAGTGCATCAGAGAACATCCCATGAAGGGACCAGTGCAGAGATCATCCCATGAAGGGACCAGTGCAGAGATCATCCCATGAAGGGACCAGTGCAGAGATCATCCCATGAAGGGACCAGTGCATCAGAGATCATCCCATGAAGGGACCAGTGCATCAGAGATCATCCCACGAAGGGACCAGTGCATCAGAGATCATCCCATGAAGCGACCAGTGCATCAGAGATCATCCCATGACGGGACCAGTGCATCAGATCATCCCATGAAGGGACCAGTGCATCAGAGATCATCCCATGAAGGGACCAGTGCATCAGAGATCATCCCATGAAGGCACCAGTGCATCAGAGATCATCCCATTAAGGGACCAGTGCATCAGAGATCATCCCATGAAGGGACCAGTCATCACAGCACTCAGATTAGAGGTATGCAAGATCATCCCATGAAGGGACCAGTGCATCAGAGATCATCCCATGAAGGGACCAGTGCATCAGAGATCATCCCATGAAGGGACCAGTGCATCAGAGATCATCCCATGAAGGGACCAGTGCATCAGAGATCACCCCATGAAGGGACCAGTGCATCGGAGATCATCCCATGAAGGGACCAGTGCATCATAGCACTCAGATTATAGGTATGCAAGATAATCCCATGAAGGGACCAGTGCATCACAGCACTCAGATTAGAGGTATGCAAGATCATCCCATAAAGGGACCAGATCAGAGATCATCCCATGAAGGTAGCAGTGCATCAGAGATCATCCCATGAAGGGACCAGTGCATCAGAGATCATCCCATGAAGGGACCAGTGCATCAGAGATCATCCCCTGAAGGGACCAGTGCATCAGAGATCATCCCATGAAGGGACCAGTGCATCAGAGATCATCCCATGAAGGGACCAGTGCATCAGAGATCATCCCATTAAGGGACCAGTGCATCAAAGATCATCCCATTAAGGGACCAGTGCATCACATCTCAAATTAGAGGTATGCAAGATCATCCCACGAAGGGACCAGTGCATCAGAGATCATCCCACGAAGGGACAAGGGCATCAGAGATCCCATGAAGGGACCAGTGCATCAGATAACCCATGAAGGGACCAGTGACACAAAGATCATCCCATGAAGGGACCAGTGCCACAAAGATCATCCCATGAAGGGACCAGTGCCACAAAGATCATCCCATGAAGGGACCAGTGCCACAAAGATCATCCCATGAAGGGACCAGTGCCACAAAGATCATCCCATGAAGGGGCCAGTGCATCAGAGATCATCCCATGAAGGGACCAGTGCATCAGAGATCATCCCATGAAGGGACCAGTGCATCAAAGATCATCCCATGAAGGGACCAGTGCATCGGAGATCATCCCATGAAGGGACCAGTGCATCAGAGATCATCCCAGGAAGGGACCAGTGCATCAGAGATCATCCCAGGAAGGGACCAGTGCATCAGAGATCATCCCAGGAAGGGACCAGTGCATCAAAGGTTAACTCAGGAAGGGACCAGTGCATCAAAGATCCCATGAAGTGACCAGTGCATCACAGCACTCAGATTAGAGGTATGCAAGATCATCCCATGAAGGGACCAGTGCATCAGAGATCAGCCCATGAAGGGACCAGTGCATCAGAGATCAGCCCATGAAGGGACCAGTGCATCAGAGATCATCCCATGAAGGGACCAGTGCATCACAGCACTCAGATTAGAGTTATGCAAGATAATCCAATGAAGGGACCAGTGCATCACAGCACGTAGATTAGAGGTATGCAAGATCATCTCATGAAGGGACCAGTGGATCAAAGATCATCCCATGAAGGGACCAGTGCATCGGAGATCATAACATGAAGGGACCAGTGCATCAGAGATCATCCCATGAAGGAACCAGTGCATCAGAGATATTACCATGAAGGGACCAGTGCATCAGTGATCATCCCATGAAAAGACCAGTGCATCAGAGATCATCCCATGAAGGGACCAGTGCATCAGAGATCATCCCATGAAGGGACCAGTGCATCAGAGATCATCCCATGAAGGGACCAGTGCAGAGATCATCCCATGAAATGACCAGTGCAGAGATCATCCCATGAAATGACCAGTGCAGAGATCATCCCATGAAGGGACCAGTGCATCAGAGATCATCCCATGAAGGGACCAGTGCATCAGATAATCCCATGACGGGACCAGTGCATCACAGCACTAAGATTAGAGGTATGCAAGATCATCCCATGAAGGGACCAGTGCATTAAAGATCATCCCATGAAGGGACCAGTGCATCAGAATTCATCCCATTAAGAGACCAGTGCATCGGAGATAATCCCATGAAGGGACCAGTGCATCAGAGATCATCCCATGAAGGGACCAGTGCATCAAAGATCATCCCATGAAGGGACCAGTGCATCAGAGATCATCCCATGAAGGGACCAGGGCATCAGAGATCATCCCATGAAGGGACCAGTGCATCAGAGATCATCCCAGGAAGGGACCAGTGCATCCGAGATCATCCCAGGAAGGGACCAGTGCATCAGAGATCATCCCAGGAAGGGACCAGTGCATCAAAGATTAACCCAGGAAGGGACCAATGCATCAAAGATCCCATGAAGTGACCAGTGCATCACAGCACTCAGATTAGAGGTATGCAAGATCATCCCATGAAGGGACCAGTGCATCAAAGAATATCTCATGAAGGGACCAGTGCATCAGAGATCAGCCCATGAAGGGACCAGTGCATCACAGCACTCAGATTAGAGGTATGCAAGATAATCCCATGAAGGGACCAGTGCATCACAGCACGTAGATTAGAGGTATGCAAGATCATCTCATGAAGGGACCAGTGCATCAGAGATCATCCCATGAAGGGACCAGTGCATCAGAGAACATCCCATGAAGGGACCAGTGCAGAGATCATCCCATGAAGGGACCAGTGCAGAGATCATCCCATGAAGGGACCAGTGCAGAGATCATCCCATGAAGGGACCAGTGCATCAGAGATCATCCCATGAAGGGACCAGTGCATCAGAGATCATCCCACGAAGGGACCAGTGCATCAGAGATCATCCCATGAAGCGACCAGTGCATCAGAGATCATCCCATGACGGGACCAGTGCATCAGATCATCCCATGACGGGACCAGTGCATCACAGCACTAAGATTAGAGGTATGCAAGATCATCCCATGAAGGGACCAGTGCATTAAAGATCATCCCATGAAGGGACCAGTGCATCAGAATTGATCCCATGAAGGGACCAGTGCATAGGAGATAATCCCATGAAGGGACCAGTGCATCAGAGATCATCCCATGAAGGGACCAGTGCATCAGAGATCATCCCATGAAGGGACCAGTGCATCAGAGATCATCCCATGAAGGGACCAGTGCATCAGAGATCATCCCATGAAGGGACCAGTGCATCAGATATCATCCCAGGAAGGGACCAGTGCATCAGAGATCGTCCCAGGAAGGGACCAGTGCATCAAAGATTAACCCAGGAAGGGACCAATGCATCAAAGATCCCATGAAGTGACCAGTGCATCACAGCACTCAGATTAGAGGTATGCAAGATCATCCCATGAAGGGACCAGTGCATCAGAGATCAGCCCATGAAGGGACCAGTGCAGAGATCAGCCGATGAAGGGACCAGTGCATCAGAGATCATCCCATGAAGGGACCAGTGCATCACACCACTCAGATTAGAGGTATGCAAGATAATCCCATGAAGGGACCAGTGCATCACAGCACGTAGATTAGAGGTATGCAAGATCATCTCATGAAGGGAGCAGTGGATCAAAGATCATCCCATGAAGGGACCAGTGCATCAGAGATCATCCCATGAAGGGACCAGTGCATCAGAGATCATCCCGTGAAGGGACCAGTGCATCAGAGATCATCCCGTGAAGGGACCAGTGCATCAGATATCATCCCGTGAAGGGACCAGTGCATCAGATATCATCCCGTGAAGGGACCAGTGCATCAGAGATCATCCCATGAAGGAACCAGTGCATCAGAGATCATCCCATGAAGGGACCAGTGCATCAGAGATCATCCCATGAAGGGAACAGTGCATCAGAGATCATCCCATGAAGGGAACAGTGCATCAGAGATCATCCCATGAAGGGACCAGTGCAGAGATCATCCCATGAAGGGACCAGTGCAGAGATCATCCCATGAAGGGACCAGTGCAGAGATCATCCAATTTAGGGACCAGTGCATCAGAGATCATCCCATGAAGGGACCAGTGCATCAGATCATCCCATGATGAGACCAGTGCATCACAGCACTAAGATTAGAGGTATGCAAGATCATCCCATGAAGGGACCAGTGCATCAGAGATCATCCCATGAAGGGACCAGTGCATCAGAGATCATCCCATGAAGGGACCAGTGCAGAGATCATCCCATGAAGGGACCAGTGCAGAGATCATCCCATGAAGGGACCAGTGCATCAGAGATCATCCCAGGAAGGGACCAGTGCATCAGAGATCATCCCAGGAAGGGACCAGTGCATCAAAGATTAACCCAGGAAGGGACCAATGCATCAAAGATCCCATGAAGTGACCAGTGCATCACAGCACTCAGATTAGAGGTATGCAAGATCATCCCATGAAGGCACCAGTGCATCAAAGATCATCTCATGAAGGGCCCAATTCATCAGAGATCAGCCCATGAAGGGACCAGTGCATCAGAGATCATCCCGTGAAGGGACCAGTGCATCAGATATCATCCCGTGAAGGGACCAGTACATCAGATATCATCCCGTGAAGGGACCAGTACATCAGATATCATCCCTTGAAGGGACCAGTGCATCAGAGATCATCCCGTGAAGGGACCAGTGCATCAGAGATCATCCCGTGAAGGGACCAGTGCATCAGAGATCATCCCATGAAGGGACCAGTGCATCAGATCATCCCATGAAGGGACCAGTGCATCAGAGATCATCCCATGAAGGGACCAGTGCATCAGAGATCATCCCATGAAGGGACCAGTGCAACAAAGATCATCCCATGAAGGGACCAGTGCAACAAAGATCATCCCATGAAGGGACCAGTGCAACAAAGGTCATCCCATGAAGGGACCTGTGCATCACAGCTCTCAGATTAGAGGTATGCAAGATCATCCCATGAAGGGACCAGTGCAATGATCATCCCATGAAGGGACCAGTTTATGAGAGATCATCCCGTGGAGGGACCAGTGCATCAGAGATCATCCCATGAAAGGACCAGTGCATCAAAGATCATCCCATGAAAGGACCAGTGCATCAGAGATCATCCCATGAAGGGACCAGTGCAACAAAGATCATCCCATGAAGGGACCAGTGCAACAAAGATCATCCCATGAAGGGACCAGTGCAACAAAGATCATCCCATGAAGGGACCAGTGCATCAGAGATCATCCCATGAAGGGACCAGTGCATCAGAGAACATCCCATGAAGGGACCAGTGCATCAGAGATCATCCCATGAAGGGATCAGTGCATCAGAGATCATCCCATGAAGGGACCAGAGCATCAAAGATCGTCCCATGAAGGGACCAGTGCATCAGAGATCATCCCATGACGGGACCAGTGCATCAGATCATCCCATGAAGGGACCAGTGCATCAGAGATCATCCCATGAAGGGACCAGTGCATCAGAGATCATCCCATGAAGGGACCAGTGCATCAGAGATCATCCCATGAAGGGACCAGTGCATCAAAATCCCCCCATGAAGGGACCAGTGCATCAAAATCAACCCATGATGGGACCAGTGCATCAAAGATCATCCCATGAAGGGACCAGTGCATCAGAGATCATCCCATGAAGGGACCCGTGCATCAGAGATCATCCCATGAAGGGACCAGTGCATCAGAGATCATCCCTTGAAGGAACTAGTGCAAAGATCATCCCATGAAGGGACCAGTGCATCAGAGATCATCCCATGAAGGGACCAGTGCATCAGAAATCATCCCATGAAGGGACCAGTGCATCACATCACTCAGATTAGAGGTATGCAAGATCATCTCATGAAGGGACCAGTGCAAAGATCAACCCATGAAGGGACCAGTGCATCAGCGATCATCCCATGAAGGGAACAGTGCATCACAGCACTCAGATTAGAGGTATGCAAGATAATCCCATGAAGGGACCAGTGCATCACAGCACTCAGATTAGAGGTATGCAAGATCATCTCATGAAGGGACCAGTGCATCAGAGATCATCCCATGAAGGGACCAGTGCATCAGAGAACATCCCATGAAGGGACCAGTGCATCAGAGATCATCCCATGAAGGGATCAGTGCATCAGAGATCATCCCATGAAGGGACCAGAGCATCAAAGATCGTCCCATGAAGGGACCAGTGCATCAGAGATCATCCCATGACGGGACCAGTGCATCAGATCATCCCATGAAGGGACCAGTGCATCAGAGATCATCCCATGAAGGGACCAGTGCATCAGAGATCATCCCATGAAGGGACCAGTGCATCAGAGATCATCCCATGAAGGGACCAGTGCATCAAAATCCCCCCATGAAGGGACCAGTGCATCAAAATCACCCCATGATGGGACCAGTGCATCAAAGATCATCCCATGAAGGGACCAGTGCATCATAGATCATCCCATGAAGGGACCCGTGCATCAGAGATCATCCCATGAAGGGACCAGTGCATCAGAGATCATCCCTTGAAGGAACTAGTGCAAAGATCATCCCATGAAGGGACCAGTGCATCAGAGATCATCCCATGAAGGGACCAGTGCATCAGAAATCATCCCATGAAGGGACCAGTGCATCACATCACTCAGATTAGAGGTATGCAAGATCATCTCATGAAGGGACCAGTGCAAAGATCAACCCATGAAGGGACCAGTGCATCAGAGATCATCCCATGAAGGGAACAGTGCATCACAGCACTCAGATTAGAGGTATGCAAGATAATCCCATGAAGGGACCAGTGCATCACAGCACTCAGATTAGAGGTATGCAAGATCATCTCATGAAGGGACCAGTGCATCAGAGATCATCCCATGAAGGGACCAGTGCATCAGAGAACATCCCATGAAGGGACCAGTGCATCAGAGATCATCCCATGAAGGGATCAGTGCATCAGAGATCATCCCATGAAGGGACCAGAGCATCAAAGATCGTCCCATGAAGGGACCAGTGCATCAGAGATCATCCCATGACGGGACCAGTGCATCAGATCATCCCATGAAGGGACCAGTGCATCAAAGATCATCCCATGAAGGGACCAGTGCATCAAAGATCATCCCATGAAGGGACCAGTGCATCAAAGATCATCCCAGGAAGGGACCAGTGCATCAGAGATCATCCCAGGAAGGGACCAGTGCATCAAAGATTAACCCAGGAAGGGACCAATGCATCAAAGATCCCATGAAGTGACCAGTGCATCACAGCACTCAGATTAGAGGTATGCAAGATCATCCCATGAAGGGACCAGTGCATCAAAGATCATCCCATGAAAGGACCAGTGCATCAAAGATCATCCCATTAAGGGACCAGTGCATCACATCTCAAATTAGAGGTATGCAAGATCATCCCACGAAGGGACCAGTGCATCAGAGATCATCCCATGAAGGGACCAGTGCATCAGATAACCCATGAAGGGACCAGTGACACAAAGATCATCCCATGAAGGGACCAGTGCCACAAAGATTATCCCATGAAGGGACCAGTGCCACAAAGATTATCCCATGAAGGGACCAGTGCATCAGATTTCATCCTATGAAGGGACCATTGCATCAGATTTCATCCCATGAAGGGACCAGTGCATCAAAGATCATCCCATGAAGGGACCAGTGCATCAAAGATCATCCCATGAAGGGACCAGTGCATCAAAGATCATCCCATGAAGGGACCAGAGCATCATAGATCATCCCATGTAGGGACCAGTGCATCAGATTTCATCCCATGAAGGGACCAGTGCATCAAATATCATCCCAGGAAGGGACCAGTGCATCAGAGATCATCCCAGGAAGGGACCAGTGCATCAAAGATTAACCCAGGAAGGGACCAATGCATCAAAGATCCCATGAAGTGACCAGTGCATCACAGCACTCAGATTAGAGGTATGCAAGATCATCCCATGAAGGGACCAGTGCATCAAAGATCATCCCATGAAAGGACCAGTGCATCAAAGATCATCCCATTAAGGGACCAGTGCATCACATCTCAAATTAGAGGTATGCAAGATCATCCCACGAAGGGACCAGTGCATCAGAGATCATCCCATGAAGGGACCAGTGCATCAGATAACCCATGAAGGGACCAGTGACACACAGATCATCCCATGAAGGGACCAGTGCCACAAAGATTATCCCATGAAGGGACCAGTGCCACAAAGATTATCCCATGAAGGGACCAGTGCATCAGATTTCATCCTATGAAGGGACCATTGCATCAGATTTCATCCCATGAAGGGACCAGCGCATCAAAGATCATCCCATGAAGGGACCAGTGCATCAAAGATCATCCCATGAAGGGACCAGTGCATCAAAGATCATCCCATGAAGGGACCAGAGCATCAAAGATCATCCCATGTAGGGACCAGTGCATCAGATTTCATCCCATGAAGGGAATAGTGCATCACATCACTCAGATTAGAGGTATGCAATATCATCCCATGAAGGGACCATTGCATCAAAGATCATCCCGTGAAGGGACCAGTGCATCAGAGATCATCCCATGAAGGGACCAGTGCATCAGAGATAGATCATCCCATAAAGGGACCAGTGCATCAAAGATCATCCCATGAAGGGATGAGTGAATCAGAGTACATCCCATGAAGGGACCAGTGCCTCACAGCACTCAGATTAGAGGTATGCAAGATCATCCCATGAAGGGAACAGGGCATCACAGCACTCAGATTAGAGGTATGCAAGATCATCCCATGAAGGGACCAGTGCATCAGACTTCATCCCATGAAGGGACAAGTGCATCAAAGATCATCCCGTGAAGGGACAAGTGCATCAAAGATCATCCCGTGAAGGGACCAGTGCATCAAAGATCATCCCGTGAAGGGACCAGTGCATCAGAGATCATCCCATGAAGGGACCAGTGCATCAAAGATCATCCCACGAAGGGGCCAGTGCATCAAAGATCATCCCATGAAGGGGCCAGTGCATCAGAGATCATCCCATGAAGGGACCAGTGCATCAGAGATCATCCCATGAAGGGACCAGTGCATCAGAGATCATCCCATGAAGGGACCAGTGCATCAGAGATCATCCCATGAAGGGACCAGTGCATCAGAGATCATCCCATGAAGGGACCAGTGCATCAAAGATCATCTCATGAAGGGATGACTGCATCAGATCATCCCATGAAGGGACCATTGCATCACAGCACTAAGATTAGAGGTATGCAAGATCCTCCCATGAAGGGACCAGTGCATTAAAGATCATCCCATGAAGGGACCAGTGCATCAGAATTCATCACATGAAGGGACCAGTGCATCAGAATTCATCCCATGAAGGGACCAGTGCATGACAGCACTAAGATTAGAGGTATGCAAGATCATCCCATGAAGGGACCAGTGCATTAAAGATCAGCCAATGAAGGGACCAGTGCATCAGAATTCATCCCATGAAGGGACCAGTGCATCGGAGATCATCCCATGAAGGGACCAGTGCATCAGAGATCATCCCATGAAGGGACCAGTGCATCGGAGATCATCCCATGAAGGGACCAGTGCATCGGAGATCATCCCATGAAGGGACCAGTGCATCAGAGATCATCCCGGAACCAGTGCATCAGAGATCATCCCATGAAGGGACCAATGCATCAGAGATCATCCCATGAAGGGACCAGTGCATCAGAGATCATCCCATGAAGGGACCAGTGCATCAGATTTCATCCCATGTAGGGACCAGTGCATCAGATTTCATCCAATGAAGGGAATAGTGCATCACATCACTCAGATTAGAGGTATGCAAGATCATCTCATGAAGGAACCAGTGCAAAGATCATCTCATGAAGGGACCAGTGCATCAGAGATTATCCCATGAAGGGACCAGTGCATCAGAAATCATCCCATGAAGAGAATAGTGCATCACATCACTCAGATTAGAGGTATGCAAGATCATCTCATGAAGGGACCAGTGCAAAGATCAACCCATGAAGGGACCAGTGCATCAGAGATCATCCCATGAAAGGAACAGTGCATCACAGCACTCAGATTAGAGGTATGCAAGATAATCCCATGAAGGGACCAGTGCATCACAGCACTCAGATTAGAGGTATGCAAGATTATCTCATGAAGGGACCAGTGGATCAAAGATCATCCCATGAAGGGACTAGTGCATCAGAGATCATCCCATGAAGGGACCAGTGCATCAGAGATCATCCCATGAAGGGACCAGTGCATCAGAGATCATCCCATGAAGGGACCAGTGCATCAGAGATCATCCCATGAAGGGACCAGTGCATCAGAGAACATCCCATGAAGGGACCAGTGCATCAGAGATCATCCCATGAAGGGACCAGTGCATCAGAGATCATCCCATGAAGGGACCAGTGCATCAGAGATCATCCCATGAAGGGACCAGTGCATCAGAGATTATCCCATGAAGGGACCAGTGCATCAGAGAACATCCCATGAAGGGACCAGTGCATCAGAGAACATCCCATGAAGGGACCAGTGCATCAGAGATCATCCCATGAAGGGACCAGTGCATCAGAGATCATCCCATGAAGGGAATAGTGCAACACAGCACTCAGATTAGAGGTATGCAAGATCATCCCATGAAGGGACCAGTGCATCAAAGATCATCCGATGAAGGGACCAGTGCATCAAAGATCATCCCATGAAGGCACCAGAGCATCAAAGATCATCCCATGAAGGGGCCAGTGCATCAAAGATCATCCCATGAAGGGACCAGTGCAACAAAGATCATCCCATGAAGGGACCAGAGCATCAAAGATCATCCCATGAAGGGACCAGTGCATCAAGGATCATCCTATTAAAGTACCAGTGCATCACAGCACTCAGATTAGAGGTATGCAATATCATCCCATGAAGGGACCATTGCATCAAAGATCATCCCGTGAAGGGACCAGTGCATCAGAGATCATCCCATGAAGGGACCAGTGCATCAGAGATCATCCCATGAAGGGACCAGTGCATCACACCACTCAGATTAGAGGTATGCAAGATAATCCCATGAAGGGACCAGTGCATCAGAGATCATCCCATGAAGGGACCAGTGCATCAGAGATCATCCCATGAAGGGACCAGTGCATCAAAGATCATCCCATGAAGGGACCAGTGCATCAGAGATCATCCCATGACGGGACCAGTGCATCAGATCATCCCATGACGGGACCAGTGCATCACAGCACTCAGATTAGAGGTATGCAAGATCATCCCATGAAGGGAACAGGGCATCACAGCACTCAGATTAGAGGTATGCAAGATCATCCCATGAAGGGACCAGTGCATCAAAGATCATCCCATGTAGGGACCAGTGCATCAGACTTCATCCCATGAAGGGACAAGTGCATCAAAGATCATCCCATGAAGGGACCAGTGCATCAAAGATCATCCCACGAAGGGACCAGTGCATCAAAGATCATCCCACGAAGGGGCCAGTGCATCAAAGATCATCCCACGAAGGGGCCAGTGCATCAGAGATCATCCCATGAAGGGACCAGTGCATCAGAGATCATCCCATGAAGGGACCAGTGCATCAGAGATCATCCCATGAAGGGACCAGTGCATCAAAGATCATCCCATGAAAGGACCAGTGCATCAGAGATCATCCCATGAAGGGACCAGTGCATCAGAGATCATCCCATGAAGGGACCAGTGCATCAGAGATCATCCCATGAAGGGACCAGTGCATCAAAATCCCCCCATGAAGGGACCAGTGCATCAGAGATCATCCCATGAAGGGACCAGTGCATCAAAGATCATCCCATGAAGGGACCAGTGCATCAAAGATCATCCCAGGAAGGGACCAGTGCATCAGAGATCATCCCAGGAAGGGACCAGTGGATCAAAGATTAACCCAGGAAGGGACCAATGCATCAAAGATACCATGAAGTGACCAGTGCATCACAGCACTCAGATTAGAGGTATGCAAGATCATCCCATGAAGGGACCAGTGCATCAAAGATCATCCCATGAAGGGACCAGTGCATCAAAGATCATCCCATTAAGGGACCAGTGCATCACATCTCAAATTAGAGGTATGCAAGATCATCCCACGAAGGGACCAGTGCATCAGAGATCATCCCATGAAGGGACCAGTGCATCAGATAACCCATGAAGGGACCAGTGACACACAGATCATCCCATGAAGGGACCAGTGCCACAAAGATCATCCCATGAAGGGACCAGTGCCACAAAGATCATCCCATGAAGGGACCAGTGCCACAAAGATCATCCCATGAAGGGACCAGTGCATCAGATTTCATCCTATGAAGGGACCATTGCATCAGATTTCATCCCATGAAGGGACCAGTGCATCAAAGATCATCCCATGAAGGGACCAGTGCATCAAAGATCATCCCATGAAGGGACCAGTGCATCAAAGATCATCCCATGAAGGGACCAGAGCATCAAAGATCATCCCATGAAGGGACCAGTGCATCAAGGATCATCCTATTAAAGTACCAGTGCATCACAGCACTCAGATTAGAGGTATGCAATATCATCCCATGAAGGGACCAGTGCATCAGAGATCATCCCATGAAGGGACCAGTGCATCAGAGATAGATCATCCCATAAAGGGACCAGTGCATCAAAGATCATCCCATAAAGGGATGAGTGAATCAGAGTACATCCCATGAAGGGACCAGTGCCTCACAGCACTCAGATTAGAGGTATGCAAGATCATCCCATGAAGGGAACAGGGCATCACAGCACTCAGATTAGAGGTATGCAAGATCATCCCATGAAGGGACCAGTGCATCAAAGATCATCCCATGTAGGGACCAGTGCATCAGACTTCATCCCATGAAGGGACAAGTGCATCAAAGATCATCCAGTGAAGGGACCAGTGCATCAAAGATCATCCCGTGAAGGGACCAGTGCATCAGAGATCATCCCACGAAGGGGCCAGTGCATCAAAGATCATCCCACGAAGGGGCCAGTGTATCAAAGATCATCCCATGAAGGGACCAGTGCATCAGAGATCATCCCATGAAGGGACCAGTGCATCAGAGATCATCCCATGAAGGGACCAGTGCATCAGAGATCATCCCATGAAGGGACCAGTGCATCAGAGATCATCCCATGAAGGGACCAGTGCATCAGATATCATCCCATGAAGGGACCAGTGCATCAAATATCATCTCATGAAGGGATGAGTGCATCAGATCATCCCATGAAGGGACCAGTGCATCACAGCACTAAGATTAGAGGTATGCAAGATCATCCCATGAAGGGACCAGTGCATTAAAGATCATCCCATGAAGGGACCAGTGCATCAGAATTCATCACGTGAAGGGACCAGTGCATCAGAATTCATCCCATGAAGGGACCAGTGCATAACAGCACTAAGATTAGAGGTATGCAAGATCATCCCATGAAGGGACCAGTGCATTAAAGATCATCCCATGAAGGGACCAGTGCATCAGAATTCATCCCATGAAGGGACCAGTGCATCGGAGATCATCCCATGAAGGGACCAGTGCATCAGAGATCATCCCATGAAGGGACCAGTGCATCAGAGATCATCCCATGAAGGGACCAGTGCATCAGAGATCATCCCGGAACCAGTGCATCAGAGATCATCCCATGAAGGGACCAGTGCATCAGAGATCATCCCATGAAGGGACCAGTGCATCAGAGATCATCCCATGAAGGGACCAGTGCATCAGATTTCATCCCATGTAGTGACCAGTGCATCAGATTTCATCCCATGAAGGGAATAGTGCATCACATCACTCAGATAAGAGGTATGCAAGATCATCTCATGAAGGAACCAGTGCAAAGATCATCCCATGAAGGGACCAGTGCATCAGAGATCATCCCATGAAGGGACCAGTGCATCAGAAATCATCCCATGAAGAGAATAGTGCATCACATCACTCAGATTAGAGGTATGCAAGTTAATCCCATGAAGGGACCAGTGCATCACAGCACTCAGATTAGAGGTATGCAGAATAATCTCATGAAGGGACCAGTGGATCAAAGATCATCCCATGAAGGGACCAGTGCATCAGAGATCATCCCATGAAGGGACCAGTGCATCAGAGATAATCCCATGAAGGGACCAGTGCATCAGAGAACATCCCATGAAGGGACCAGTACATCAGAGATAATCCCATGAAGGGACCAGTGCATCAGAGATCATCCCATGAAGGGACCAGTGCATCAGAGATCATCCCATGAAGGGACCAGTGCATCAGAGATTATCCCATGAAGGGACCAGTGCATCAGAGAACATCCCATGAAGGGACCAGTGCATCAGAGAACATCCCATGAAGGGACCAGTGCATCAGAGATCATCCCATGAAGGGACCAGTGCATCAGAGATCATCCCATGAAGGGAATAGAGCAACACAGCACTCAGATTAGAGGTATGCAAGATCATCCCATGAAGGGACCAGTGAATCAAAGATCATCCCATGAAGGGACCAGTGCATCAAAGATCATCCCATGAAGGGACCAGAGCATCACAGATCATCCCATGAAGGGGCCAGTGCATCAAAGATCATCCCATGAAGGGACCAGTGCAACAAAGATCATCCCATGAAGGGACCAGAGCATCAAAGATCATCCCATGAAGGGACCAGTGCATCAAGGATCATCCTATTAAAGTACCAGTGCATCACAGCACTCAGATTAGAGGTATGCAATATCATCCCATGAAGGGACCATTGCATCAAAGATCATCCCGTGAAGGGACCAGTGCATCAGAGATCATCCCATGAAGGGACCAGTGCATCAGAGATAGATCATCCCATAAAGGGACCAGTGCATCAAAGATCATCCCATGAAGGGATGAGTGAATCAGAGTACATCCCATGAAGGGACCAGTGCCTCACAGCACTCAGATTAGAGGTATGCAAGATCATCCCATGAAGGGAACAGGGCATCACAGCACTCAGATTAGAGGTATGCAAGATCATCCCATGAAGGGACCAGTGCATCAGACTTCATCCCATGAAGGGACAAGTGCATCAAAGATCATCCCGTGAAGGGACAAGTGCATCAAAGATCATCCCGTGAAGGGACCAGTGCATCAAAGATCATCCCGTGAAGGGACCAGTGCATCAGAGATCATCCCATGAAGGGACCAGTGCATCAAAGATCATCCCACGAAGGGACCAGTGCATCAAAGATCATCCCATGTAGGGACCAGTGCATCAGATTTCATCCCATGAAGGGAATAGTGCATCACATCACTCAGATTAGAGGTATGCAATATCATCCCATGAAGGGACCATTGCATCAAAGATCATCCCGTGAAGGGATGAGTGCATCAAAGATCATCCCACGAAGGGACCAGTGCATCAAAGATCATCCCACGAAGGGGCCAGTGCATCAAAGATCATCCCATGAAGGGGCCAGTGCATCAGAGATCATCCCATGTAGGGACCAGTGCATCAGAGATCATCCCATGAAGGGACCAGTGCATCAGAGATCATCCCATGAAGGGACCAGTGCATCAAGGATCATCCTATTAAAGTACCAGTGCATCACAGCACTCAGATTAGAGGTATGCAAGATCATCCCATGAAGGGAATAGTGCATCACATCACTCAGATTAGAGGTATGCAAGATCATCCCATGAAGGGACCAGTGCATCAGAGATCATCCCATGAAGGGACCAGTGCATCAGAGATCATCCCATGAAGGGACCAGTGCATCAGAGATCATCCCATGAAGGGACGAGTGCATCAGAGATCATCCCATGAAGGGACGAGTGAATCAGAGATCATCCCATGAAGGGACGAGTGAATCAGAGATCATCCCATGAAGGGACGAGTGAATCAGAGATCATCCCATGAAGGGACGAGTGAATCAGAGATCATCCCATGAAGGGACGAGTGAATCAGAGATCATCCCATGAAGGGACGAGTGAATCAGAGATCATCCCATGAAGGGACGAGTGAATCAGAGATCATCCCATGAAGGGACGAGTGAATCAGAGATCATCCCATGAAGGGACGAGTGAATCAGAGATCATCCCATGAAGGGACCAGTGAATCAGTGCATCACAGCACTAAGGTTAGAGGTATGCAAGATCATCCCATGAAGGGACCAGTGCATCAGAGATCATCCCATGAAGGTAGGAGTGCATCAGAGATCATCCCATGAAGGACCAGTGCATCAAAGATCATCCCGTGAAGGGACCAGTGCAACAAAGATCATCCCATGAAGGGACCAGTGCATCAAAGATCATCCCATGAAGGGAACAGGGCATCAAAGATCATCCCATGAAGGGACCAGTGCATCACAGATCATCCCATGAAGGGACCAGTGCACCACAGATCATCCCATGAAGGGACCAGTGCATCACAGATCATCCCATGAAGGGACCAGTACAAGGATCATCTCAAGAAGGGACCAGTGGATCAAAGATCATCCAATGAAGGGACCTGTGCATCAAAGATCATCCCATGAAGGGACCTGTGCATCAAAGATCATCCCATGAAGGGACCAGTGCATTACAGCACTCAGATTAGAGGTATGCAAGATCATCCCATGAAGGGACCAGTGCAGCAAAGATCATCCCATGAAGGGACCAGTGCATCAGAGATCATCCCATGAAGGGACCAGTGCATCAGAGATCATCCCATGAAGTGACCAGTGCATCAAAGATCCTCCCATGAAGGGACCAGTGCATCAAAGATCACCCCATGAAGGGACCAGTGCAAAGATCATCCCATGAAGGGACCAGTGCATCACAGCACTCAGATTCGAGGTATGCGAGATCATCCCTTGAAGGGACCAGTGCAACAAAGATCATCCCATGAAGGGACCAGTGCAACAAAGATCATCCCATGAAGGGACAAGTGCATCAGAGATCATCCCATGAAGGGACAAGTGCATCAGAGATCATCCCATGAAGGGAGCAGTGCAGAGATCATGCCATGAAGGAACCAGTGCATCAGAGATCATGCCATGAAGGGACCAGTGCATCAAAGATCATCCCGTGAAGGGACCAGTGCATCAAAGATCATCCCGTGAAGGGACCAGTGCATCAGAGATCATCCCGTGAAGGGACCAGTGCATCAGAGATCATCCCATGAAGGGACCAGTGCATCAGAGATCATCCCATGAAGGGACCAGTGAATCAGTGCATCACAGCACTAAGGTTAGAGGTATGCAAGATCATCCCATGAAGGGACCAGTGCATCAGAGATCATCCCATGAAGGTAGGAGTGCATCAGAGATCATCCCATGAAGGACCAGTGCATCAAAGATCATCCCGTGAAGGGACCAGTGCAACAAAGATCATCCCATGAAGGGACCAGTGCATCAAAGATCATCCCATGAAGGGAACAGGGCATCAAAGATCATCCCATGAAGGGACCAGTGCATCACAGATCATCCCATGAAGGGACCAGTGCATCACAGATCATCCCATGAAGGGACCAGTGCATCACAGATCATCCCATGAAGGGACCAGTACAAAGATCATCTCAAGAAGGGACCAGTGGATCAAAGATCATCCAATGAAGGGACCTGTGCATCAAAGATCATCCCATGAAGGGACCTGTGCATCAAAGATCATCCCATGAAGGGACCAGTGCATTACAGCACTCAGATTAGAGGTATGCAAGATCATCCCATGAAGGGACCAGTGCAGCAAAGATCATCCCATGAAGGGACCAGTGCATCAGAGATCATCCCATGAAGGGACCAGTGCATCAGAGATCATCCCATGAAGGGACCAGTGCATCAGAGATCATCCCATGAAGTGACCAGTGCATCAAAGATCCTCCCATGAAGGGACCAGTGCATCAAAGATCACCCCATGAAGGGACCAGTGCAAAGATCATCCCATGAAGGGACCAGTGCATCACAGCACTCAGATTCGAGGTATGCGAGATCATCCCTTGAAGGGACCAGTGCAACAAAGATCATCCCATGAAGGGACCAGTGCAACAAAGATCATCCCATGAAGGGACAAGTGCATCAGAGATCATCCCATGAAGGGAGCAGTGCATCAGAGATCATCCCATGAAGGAACCAGTGCATCAGAGATCATGCCATGAAGGGACCAGTGCATCAGAGATCATCCCGTGTAGGGACCAGTGCATCAGAGATCATCCCGTGTAGGGACCAGTGCATCAAAGATCATCCCGTGAAGGGACCAGTGCATCAAAGATCATCCCGTGAAGGGACCAGTGCATCAGAGATCATCCCATGAAGGGACCAGTGCATCAGAGATCATCCCATGAAGGGACCAGTGCATCAGAGATCATCCCATGAAGGGACCAGTGCATAGGAGATCATCCCATGAAGGGACCAGTGCATAGGAGATCATCCCATGAAGGGACCAGTGCATCACAGCACTAAGATTAGAGGTATGCAACATCACCCCATGAAGGGACCAGTGCAAAGATCAGCCCATGAAGGGACCAGTGCATCACAGGACTCAGATTAGAGGTATGCAAGATCATTCCATGAAGGGACCAGTGCAAAGATCACCCCGAGAAGGGACCAGTGCATCAGAGATCACCCCATGAAGGGACCAGTGCATCAGAGATCACCCCATGAAGGGACCAGTGCATCAGAGATCATCCCATGAAGGGACCAGTGCATCAGAGATCATCCCATGAAGGGACCAGTCATCACAGCACTCTGATTAGAGGTATGCAAGATCCTCCCATGAAGGGACCAGTGCATCAGAGATCATCCCATGAAGGGACCAGTGCATCAGAGATCATCCCATGAAGGGACCAGTGCATCAGAGATCATCCCATGAAGGGACCAGTGCATCAGAGATCGTCCCATGAAGGGACCAGTGCATCAGAGATCGTCCCATGAAGGGACCAGTGCATCAGAGATCGTCCCATGAAGGGACCAGTGCATCAAAGATCGTCCCATGAAGGGACCAGTGCATCAGAGATCGTCCCATGAAGGGACCAGTGCATCAGAGATCGTCCCATGCAGGGACCAGTGCATCAGAGATCGTCCCATGAAGGGACCAGTGCATCAGAGATCGTCCCATGAAGGGACCAGTGCATCAGAGATCGTCCCATGAAGGGACCAGTGCATCAGCGATTATCCCATGAAGGGACCAGTGCATCACAGCACTCAGATTAGAGGTATGCAAGATCATCCCATGAAGGGACCAGTGCATCAGAGATCATCCCACGAAGGGACCAGTGCATCAGAGATCATCCCACGAAGGGACCAGTGCATCAGAGATCATCCCACGAAGGGACCAGTGCATCAGAGATCATCCCATGAAGGGACCAGTGCATCAGAGATCATCCCATGAAGGGACCAGTGCATCAGAGATCATCCCGTGAAGGGACCAGTGCATCAGAGATCATCCCGTGAAGGGACCAGTGCATCAGAGATCATCCCATGAAGGGACCAGTGCATCAGAGATCATCCCATGAAGGGACCAGTGCATCAGAGATCATCCCATGAAGGGACCAGTGCATCAGATCATCCCATGAAGTGACCAGTGCATCAAAGATCATCCCATGAAGGGACCAGTGCATCAGAGATCATCCCGTGGAGGGACCAGTGCATCAGAGATCATCCCATGAAGGAACCAGTGCATCAGAGATCATCCCATGAAGGGACCAGTGCATCAGAGATCATCCCATGAAGGGACCAGTGCATCAGAGATCATCCCATGAAGGGACCAGTGCATCAGATCATCCCATGAAGTGACCAGTGCATCAAAGATCATCCCATGAAGGGACCAGTGCATCAAAGATCATCCCATGAAGGGACCAGTGCATCAAAGATCATCCCATGAAGGGACCAGTGCATCAAAGATCAGAGATCATCCCATGAAGGGACCAGTGCATCAGAGATCATCCCATGAAGGGACCAGTGAATCAGAGATCATCCCATGAAGGGACCAGTGCATCAGAGATCATCCCATGAAGGGACCAGTGCAACAAAGATTATCCAATGAAGGGACCTGTGCATCAAAGATCATCCGATGAAGGGACCAGTGCATTACAGCACTCAGATTAGAGGTATGCAAGATCATCCCATGAAGGGACCAGTGCATCAAGATCATCCCATGAAGGGACCAGTGCATCAAAGATCCTCCCATGAAGGGACCAGTGCATCAAAGATAACCCCATGAAGGGACCAGTGCATCAGAGATCATCCTGTGAAGGGACCAGTGCATCAGATCATCCCGTGTAGGGACCAGTGCATCAGAGATCATCCCATGAAGGGACCAGTGCACCAGAGATCATCGCATGAAGGGACCAGTGCATCACAGATCACCCCATGAAGGGACCAGTGCATCACAGCACTCAGATTAGAGGTATGCGAGATCATCCCTTGAAGGGACCAGTGCAACAAAGAACATCCCATGAAGGGACCAGTGCATCAGAGATCATCCCATGAAGGGACCAGTGCATCAGAGATCATCCCATGAAGGGACCAGTGCATCAGAGATCATCCCATGAAGGGACCAGTGCATCAGAGATCATCCCGTGAAGGGACCAGTGCATCAAAGATCATCCCGTGAAGGGACCAGTGCATCAAAGATCATCCCGTGAAGGGACCAGTGCATCAAAGATCATCCCGTGGAGGGACCAGTGCATCAGAGATCATCCCGTGGAGGGACCAGTGCATCAGAGATCATCCCGTGGAGGGACCAGTGCATCAGAGATCATCCCGTGAAGGGACCAATGCAAAGCTCATCCCATGAAGGGACCAGTGCATCAGAGATCATCCCATGAAGGGACCAGTGCATCAGAGATCATCCCGTGAAGGGACCAGTGCATCAGAGATCATCCCATGAAGGGACCAGTGCATCAGAGATCATCCCATGAAGGGACCAGTGCATCAGAGATCATCCCATGAAGGGACCAGTGCATCAGAGATCATCCCATGAAGGGACCAGTGCTTCAGATCGTCTCATGAAGGGACCAGTGCATCACAGATCATCCCATGAAGGGACCAGTGCAAAGATCATCCCATGAAGGGACCAGTGCATCACAGCACTCAGATTCGAGGTATGCGAGATCATCCCTTGAAGGGACCAGTGCAAAAAAGATCATCCCATGAAGGGACCAGTGCATCAGAGATCATCCCATGAAGGGAGCAGTGCATCAGAGATCATCCCATGAAGGAACCAGTGCATCAGAGATCATGCCATGAAGGGACCAGTGCATCAGAGATCATGCCATGAAGGGACCAGTGCATCAGAGATCATGCCATGAAGGGACCAGTGCATCAAAGATCATCCCGTGAAGGGACCAGTGCATCAAAGATCATCTCGTGAAGGGACCAGTGCATCAGAGATCATCCCATGAAGGGACCAGTGCATCAGAGATCATCCCATGAAGGGACCAGTGCATCAGAGATCATCCCATGAAGGGACCAGTGCATAGGAGATGATCCCATGAAGGGACCAGTGCATAGGAGATCCCATGAAGGGACCAGTGCATCACAGCACTAAGATTAGAGGTATGCAACATCACCCCATGAAGGGACCAGTGCAAAGATCACCCCATGAAGGGACCAGTGCATCACAGGACTCAGATTAGAGGTATGCAAGATCATTCCATGAAGGGACCAGTGCAAAGATCACCCCGAGAAGGGACCAGTGCATCAGAGATCACCCCATGAAGGGACCAGTGCATCAGAGATCATCCCATGAAGGGACCAGTGCATCAGAGATCATCCCATGAAGGGACCAGTCATCACAGCACTCAGATTAGAGGTATGCAAGATCATCCCATGAAGGGACCAGTGCATCAGAGATCATCCCATGAAGGGACCAGTGCATCAGAGATCATCCCATGAAGGGACCAGTGCATCAGCGATCATCCCATGAAGGGACCAGTGCATCAGCGATCATCCCATGAAGGGACCAGTGCATCAGCGATCATCCCATGAAGGGACCAGTGCATCACAGCACTCAGATTAGAGGTATGCAAGATCATCCCTTGAAGGGACCAGTGCATCAGAGATCATCCCATGAAGGGAATAGTGCAACACAGCACTCAGATTAGAGGTATGCAAGATCATCCTATGAAGGGACCAGTGAATTAAAGATCATCCCATGAAGGGACCAGTGCATCAAAGATCATCCCATGAAGGGACCAGAGCATCACAGATCATTCCATGAAGGGGCCAGTGCATCAAAGATCATCCCATGAAGGGACCAGTGCAACAAAGATCATCCCATGAAGGGACCAGAGCATCAAAGATCATCCCATGAAGGGACCAGTGCATCAAGGATCATCCTATTAAAGTACCAGTGCATCACAGCACTCAGATTAGAGGTATGCAATATCATCCCACGAAGGGACCATTGCATCAAAGATCATCCCGTGAAGGGACCAGTGCATCAGAGATCATCCCATGAAGGGACCAGTGCATCAGAGATAGATCATCCCATAAAGGGACCAGTGCATCAAAGATCATCCCATGAAGGGATGAGTGAATCTGAGTACATCCCATGAAGGGACCAGTGCCTCACAGCACTCAGATTAGAGGTATGCAAGATCATCCCATGAAGGGAACCGGGCATCACAGCACTCAGATTAGAGGTATGCAAGATCATCCCATGAAGGGACCAGTGCATCAAAGATCATCCCATGTAGGGACCAGTGCATCAGACTTCATCCCATGAAGGGACAAGTGCATCAAAGATCATCCCATGAAGGGACCAGTGCATCAAAGATCATCCCACGAAGGGACCAGTGCATCAAAGATCATCCCACGAAGGGGCCAGTGCATCAAAGATCATCCCATGAAGGGGCCAGTGCATCAGAGATCATCCCATGTAGGGACCAGTGCATCAGAGATCATCCCATTAAGGGACCAGTGCATCAGAGATCATCCCATGAAGGGACCAGTGCATCAAGGATCATCCTATTAAAGTACCAGTGCATCACAGCACTCAGATTAGAGGTATGCAATATCATCTCATGAAGGGACCAGTGCAAAGATCATCCCATGAAGGGACCAGTGCATCAGAGATCATCCCATGAAGGGACCAGTGCATTAGAAATCATCCCATGAAGAGAATAGTGCATCACATCACTCAGATTAGAGGTATGCAAGATCATCTCATGAAGGGACCAGTGCAAAGATCAACCCATGAAGGGACCAGTGCATCAGAGATCATCCCATGAAGGGAACAGTGCATCACAGCACTCAGATTAGAGGTATGCAAGATAATCCCATGAAGGGACCAGTGCATCACAGCACTCAGATTAGAGGTATGCAAGATAATCTCATGAAGGGACCAGTGGATCAAAGATCATCCCATGAAGGGACCAGTGCATCAGAGATCATCCCATGAAGGGACCAGTGCATCAGAGATCATCCCATGAAGGGACCAGTGCATCAGAGATTATCCCATGAAGGGACCAGTGCATCAGAGAACATCCCATGAAGGGACCAGTGCATCAGAGATCATCCCATGAAGGTACCAGTGCATCAGAGATCATCCCATGAAGGGACCAGTGCATCAGAGATCATCCCATGAAGGGACCAGTGCATCAGAGATTATCCCATGAAGGGACCAGTGCATCAGAGAACATCCCATGAATGGACCAGTGCATCAGAGATCATCCCATGAAGGGACCAGTGCATCAGAGATCATCCCATGAAGGGACCAGTGCATCAGAGATCATCCCAAGAAGGGACCAGTGCATCAGAGATCATCCCAGGAAGGGACCAGTGCATCAAAGATTAACCCAGGAAGGGACCAATGCATCAAAGATCCCATGAAGTGACCAGTGCATCACAGCACTCAGATTAGAGGTATGCAAGATCATCCCATGAAGAGAACAGTGCCACAAAGATCATCTCATGAAGGGACCAGTGCAACAAAGATCATCCCATGAAGGGACCAGTGCATCAGATTTCATCCCATGAAGGGACCAGTGCATCAGAGATCATCCCATGAAGGGACCAGTGCATCACAGCACTCAGATTAGAGGTATGCAAGATCATCCCATTAAGGGACCAGTGCATCACAGCACTCAGATTAGAGGTATGCAAGATCATCTCATGAAGGGACCAGTGGATCAAAGATCATCCCATGAAGGGACCAGTGCATCAGAGATCATCCCATGAAGGGACCAGTGCATCAGAGAACATCCCATGAAGGGACCAGTGCATCAGAGATCATCCCATGAAGGGACCAGTGCATCAGAGATCATCCCATGAAGGGACCAGTGCATCAGAGATCATCCCATGAAGGGACCAGTGCATCAGAGATCGTCCCATGAAGGGACCAGTGCATCAGAGATCGTCCCATGAAGGGACCAGAGCAACAAAGATCGTCCCATGAAGGGACCAGTGCATCAGAGATCGTCCCATGAAGGGACCAGTGCATCAAAGATCATCCCATGAAGGGACCAGTGCATCAAAGATCATCCCATGAAGGGACCAGTGCATCAAAGATCATCCCATGAAGGGACCAGTGCATCAAAGATCATCCTATGAAGGGACTAGTGCATTACAGCACTAAGATTAGAGGTATGCAAGATCATCCCATGATGGGACCAGATCAGAGATCATCCCATGAAGGTAGCAGTGCATCAGAGATCATCCCATGAAGGGACCAGCGCATCAGAGATCATCCCATGAAGGGACCAGTGCATCAGAGATCATCCCATGAAGGGACCAGTGCATCAGAGATCATCCCCTGAAGGGACCAGTGCATCAGAGATCATCCCATGAAGGGGCCAGTGCATCAGAGATCATCCCATGAAGGGACCAGTGCATCAGAGATCATCCCATGAAGGGACCAGTGCATCACATCTCAAATTAGAGGTATGCAAGATCATCCCACGAAGGGACCAGTGCATCAGAGATCATCCCACGAAGGGACCAGTGCATCAGAGATCCCATGAAAGGACCAGTGCATCAGATAACCCATGAAGGGACCAGTGACACAAAGATCATCCCATGAAGGGACCAGTGCCACAAAGATCATCCCATGAAGGGACCAGTCTCACAAAGATCATCCCATGAAGGGACCAGTGCCACAAAGATCATCCCATGAAGGGACCAGTGCATCAGATTTCATCCCATGAAGGGACCAGTGCATCAGATTTCATCCCATGAAGGGACCAGTGCATCAAAGATCATCCCATGAAGGGACCAGTGCATCAAAGATCATCCCATGAAGGGACCAGTGCATCACAGCACTCAGATTAGAGGTATGCAAGATCATCCCATGAAGGGACCAGTGCAAAGATCATCCCATGAAGGGACCAGTGCATCAGAGATCATCCCATGAAGGGACCAGTGCATCACAGATCATCCCATGAAGGGACCAGTGCATCAGGGATCATCCCATGAAGGGACCAGTGCATCAGAGATCATCCCATGAAGGGACCAGTGCATCACAGCACTCAGATTAGAGGTATGCAAGATCATCCCATGAAGGGACCAGTGAATCAGAGATCATCCCATGAAGGGACCAGTGCATCAGAGATCATCCCACGAAGGGACCAGTGCATCAGAGATCATCCCACGAAGGGACCAGTGCATCAGAGATCATCCCACGAAGGGACCAGTGCATCAGAGATCATCCCGTGAAGGGACCAGTGCATCAGAGATCATCCCGTGAAGGGACCAGTGCATCAGAGATCATCCCGTGAAGGGACCAGTGCATCAAAGATCATCCTGTGAAGGGACCAGTGCATCAAAGATCATCCCGTGAAGGGACCAGTGCATCAGAGATCATCCCGTGAAGGGACCAGTGCATCAGAGAACATCCCATGAAGGGACCAGTGCATCAGAGATCATCCCATGAAGGGACCAGTGCATCAGAGATCATCCCATGAAGGGACCAGTGCATCACAGCACTAAGATTAGAGGTATGCAAGATCATCCCATGAAAGGACCAGTGCATCACAGCACTCAGATGAGGTATGCAAGATCACCCCATGAAGGGACCAGTGCATCAAAGATCACTCCATGAAGGGACCAGTGCAAAGATCACCCCATGAAGGGACCAGTGCATCTGAGATCATCCCATGAAGGGACCAGTGCATCAGAGATCATCCCATGAAGGGACCAGTGCATCAGAGATCATCCCATGAAGGGACCAGTCATCACAGCACTCAGATTATAGGTATGCAATATCATCCCATGAAGGGACCAGTGCATCAGAGATCATCCCATGAAGGGACCAGTGCATCAGAGATCATCCCATGAAGGGACCAGTGCATCAGAGATCATCCCATGAAGGGACCAGTGCATCAGCGATCATCCCATGAAGGGCCCAGTGCATCATTGCACTCAGATTATAGGTATGCAATATAATCCCATGAAGGGACCAGTGCATCACAGCACTCAGATTAGAGGTATGCAAGATCATCCCATAAAGGGACCAGATCAGAGATCATCCCATGAAGGGACCAGTGCATCAGAGATCATCCCACGAAGAGACCAGTGTATCAGAAATCATCCCACGAAGGGACCAGTGCATCAGCAATCATCCCACGAAGGGACCAGTGCATCAGAGATCATCCAACGAAGGGACCAGTGCATCAGAGATCATCCCGTGAAGGGACCAGTGCATCAAAGATCATCCCGTGAAGGGACCAGTGCATCAAAGATCATCCCGTGAAGGGACCAGTGCATCAAAGATCATCCCGTGAAGGGACCAGTGCATCAAAGATCATCCCGTGAAGGGACCAGTGCATCAGATAATCCCATGAAGGGACCAGTGCATCAAAGATCATCCCATGAAGGGACCAGTGCATTAAAGATCATCCCATGAAGGGACCATTGCATCACATCTCTCAGAATAGAGGTATGCAAGATCATCCCATGAAGGGACCAGTGCATCACAGCACTCAGATTAGAGGTATGCAAGATCATCCCATGAAGGGATCAGATCAGAGATCAGCCCATGAAGGTAGGAGTGCATCAGAGATCATCCCATGAAGGGACCAGTGCATCAAAGATCATCCCGTGAAGGGACCAGTGCAACAAAGATCATCCCATGAAGGGAGCAGTGCAACAAAGATCATCCCATGAAGGGAGCAGTGCAACAAAGATCATCCCATGAAGGGACCTGTGCAACAAAGATCATCCCATGAAGGGACCAGTGTAACAGAGCACTAAGATTAGAGGTATGCAAGATCATCCCATGAAGGGACCAGTGCAAAGATCATCCCATGAAGGGACCAGTGCATCAGAGATCATCCCATGAATGGACCAGTGCATCATATCATTCCATGAAGAGACCAGTGCATCATATCATTCCATGAAGAGACCAGTGCATCAGAGATCATCCCATGAAGGGACCAGTGCAACAAAGATCATCCCATGAAAGGACCAGTGCAACAAAGATCGTCCCATGAAGGGACCAGTGCATCAAAGATCATCCCATGAAGGGACCAGTGCATCAAAGATCATCCCATGAAGGAACCAGTGCATCAAAGATCATCCCATGAAGGAACCAGTGCATCAAAGATCATCCCATGAAGGGACCAGTGCATCAGATTTCATCCCATGAAGGGAATAGTGCATCACATCACTCAGATTAGAGGTATGCAAGATCATCCCATGAAGGGACCAGTGCATCAGAGATCATCCCATGAAGGGACCAGTGCATCAGAGATCATCCCATGAAGGGACCAGTGCATCAGAGATCATCCCATGAAGGGACGAGTGAATCAGAGATCATCCCATGAAGGGACGAGTGAATCAGAGATCATCCCATGAAGGGACGAGTGAATCAGAGATCATCCCATGAAGGGACGAGTGAATCAGAGATCATCCCATGAAGGGACCAGTGCATCAGAGATCATCCCATGAAGGGACCAGTGCATCAGAGATCATCCCATGAAGGGACGAGTGAATCAGAGATCATCCCATGAAGGGACGAGTGAATCAGAGATCATCCCATGAAGGGACGAGTGAATCAGAGATCATCCCATGAAGGGACCAGTGCATCACAGCACTAAGGTTAGAGGTATGCAAGATCATCCCATGAAGGGACCAGTGCATCAGAGATCATCCCATGAAGGTAGGAGTGCATCAGAGATCATCCCATGAAGGGACCAGTGCATCAAAGATCATCCCGTGAAGGGACCAGTGCAACAAAGATCATCCCATGAAGGGACCAGTGCATCAAAGATCATCCCATGAAGGGAACAGGGCATCAAAGATCATCCCATGAAGGGACCAGTGCATCACAGATCATCCCATGAAGGGACCAGTGCATCACAGATCATCCCATGAAGGGACCAGTGCATCACAGATCATCCCATGAAGGGACCAGTACAAAGATCATCTCAAGAAGGGACCAGTGGATCAAAGATCATCCAATGAAGGGACCTGTGCATCAAAGATTATCCCATGAAGGGACCTGTGCATCAAAGATCATCCCATGAAGGGACCAGTGCATTACAGCACTCAGATTAGAGGTATGCAAGATCATCCCATGAAGGGACCAGTGCAGCAAAGATCATCCCATGAAGGGACCAGTGCATCAGAGATCATCCCATGAAGGGACCAGTGCATCAGAGATCATCCCATGAAGGGACCAGTGCATCAGAGATCATCCCATGAAGGGACCAGTGCATCAGATCATCCCATGAAGTGACCAGTGCATCAAAGATCCTCCCATGAAGGGACCAGTGCATCAAAGATCACCCCATGAAGGGACCAGTGCAAAGATCATCCCATGAAGGGACCAGTGCATCACAGCACTCAGATTCGAGGTATGCGAGATCATCCCTTGAAGGGACCAGTGCAACAAAGATCATCCCATGAAGGGACCAGTGCAACAAAGATCATCCCATGAAGGGACAAGTGCATCAGAGATCATCCCATGAAGGGAGCAGTGCATCAGAGATCATCCCATGAAGGAACCAGTGCATCAGAGATCATGCCATGAAGGGACCAGTGCATCAGAGATCATCCCGTGAAGGGACCAGTGCATCAAAGATCATCCCGTGAAGGGACCAGTGCATCAAAGATCATCCCGTGAAGGGACCAGTGCATCAGAGATCATCCCATGAAGGGACCAGTGCATCAGAGATCATCCCATGAAGGGACCAGTGCATCAGAGATCATCCCATGAAGGGACCAGTGCACAGGAGATCATCCCATGAAGGGACCAGTGCATAGGAGATCATCCCATGAAGGGACCAGTGCATCACAGCACTAAGATTAGAGGTATGCAACCTCACCCCATGAAGGGACCAGTGCAAAGATCACCCCATGAAGGGACCAGTGCATCACAGCACTAAGATTAGAGGTATGCAAGATCATTCCATGAAGGGACCAGTGCAAAGATCACCCCGAGAAGGGACCAGTGCATCAGAGATCACCCCATGAAGGGACCAGTGCATCAGAGATCACCCCATGAAGGGACCAGTGCATCAGAGATCATCCCATGAAGGGACCAGTGCATCAGAGATCATCCCATGAAGGGACCAGTCATCACAGCACTCAGATTAGAGGTATGCAAGATCATCCCATGAAGGGACCAGTGCATCAGAGATCATCCCATGAAGGGACCAGTGCATCAGAGATCATCCCATGAAGGGACCAGTGCATCAGAGATCGTCCCATGAAGGGACCAGTGCATCAGAGATCGTCCCATGAAGGGACCAGTGCATCAGAGATCGTCCCATGAAGGGACCAGTGCATCAGAGATTGTCCCATGAAGGGACCAGTGCATCAGAGATCGTCCCATGAAGGGACCAGGTCATCAGAGATCGTCCCATGAAGGGACCAGTGCATCAGAGATCGTCCCATGAAGGGACCAGTGCATCAGAGATCGTCCCATGAAGGGACCAGTGCATCAGAGATCGTCCCATGAAGGGACCAGTGCATCAGCGATCATCCCATGAAGGGACCAGTGCATCACAGCACTCAGATTAGAGGTATGCAAGATCATCCCATGAAGGGACCAGTGCATCAGAGATCATCCCACGAAGGGACCAGTGCATCAGAGATCTTCCCACGAAGGGACCAGTGCATCAGAGATCATCCCATGAAGGGACCAGTGCATCAGAGATCATCCCATGAAGGGACCAGTGCATCAGAGATCATCCCGTGAAGGGACCAGTGCATCAGAGATCATCCCGTGAAGGGACCAGTGCATCAGAGATCATCCCATGAAGGGACCAGTGCATCAGAGATCATCCCATGAAGGGACCAGTGCATCAGAGATCATCCCGTGGAGGGACCAGTGCATCAGAGATCATCCCATGAAGGAACCAGTGCATCAGAGATCATCCCATGAAGGGACCAGTGCATCAGAGATCATCCCATGAAGGGACCAGTGCATCAGAGATCATCCCATGAAGGGACCAGTGCATCAGATCATCCCATGAAGGGACCAGTGCAACAAAGATCATCCCATGAAGGGACAAGTGCATCAGAGATCATCCCATGAAGGGAGCAGTGCATCAGAGATCATCCCATGAAGGAACCAGTGCATCAGAGATCATGCCATGAAGGGACCAGTGCATCAGAGATCATCCCGTGAAGGGACCAGTGCATCAAAGATCATCCCGTGAAGGGACCAGTGCATCAAAGATCATCCCGTGAAGGGACCAGTGCATCAGAGATCATCCCATGAAGGGACCAGTGCATCAGAGATCATCCCATGAAGGGACCAGTGCATCAGAGATCATCCCATGAAGGGACCAGTGCACAGGAGATCATCCCATGAAGGGACCAGTGCATAGGAGATCATCCCATGAAGGGACCAGTGCATCACAGCACTAAGATTAGAGGTATGCAACCTCACCCCATGAAGGGACCAGTGCAAAGATCACCCCATGAAGGGACCAGTGCATCACAGCACTAAGATTAGAGGTATGCAAGATCATTCCATGAAGGGACCAGTGCAAAGATCACCCCGAGAAGGGACCAGTGCATCAGAGATCACCCCATGAAGGGACCAGTGCATCAGAGATCACCCCATGAAGGGACCAGTGCATCAGAGATCATCCCATGAAGGGACCAGTGCATCAGAGATCATCCCATGAAGGGACCAGTCATCACAGCACTCAGATTAGAGGTATGCAAGATCATCCCATGAAGGGACCAGTGCATCAGAGATCATCCCATGAAGGGACCAGTGCATCAGAGATCATCCCATGAAGGGACCAGTGCATCAGAGATCGTCCCATGAAGGGACCAGTGCATCAGAGATCGTCCCATGAAGGGACCAGTGCATCAGAGATCGTCCCATGAAGGGACCAGTGCATCAGAGATTGTCCCATGAAGGGACCAGTGCATCAGAGATCGTCCCATGAAGGGACCAGGTCATCAGAGATCGTCCCATGAAGGGACCAGTGCATCAGAGATCGTCCCATGAAGGGACCAGTGCATCAGAGATCGTCCCATGAAGGGACCAGTGCATCAGAGATCGTCCCATGAAGGGACCAGTGCATCAGCGATCATCCCATGAAGGGACCAGTGCATCACAGCACTCAGATTAGAGGTATGCAAGATCATCCCATGAAGGGACCAGTGCATCAGAGATCATCCCACGAAGGGACCAGTGCATCAGAGATCTTCCCACGAAGGGACCAGTGCATCAGAGATCATCCCATGAAGGGACCAGTGCATCAGAGATCATCCCATGAAGGGACCAGTGCATCAGAGATCATCCCGTGAAGGGACCAGTGCATCAGAGATCATCCCGTGAAGGGACCAGTGCATCAGAGATCATCCCATGAAGGGACCAGTGCATCAGAGATCATCCCATGAAGGGACCAGTGCATCAGAGATCATCCCATGAAGGGACCAGTGCATCAGATCATCCCATGAAGTGACCAGTGCATCAAAGATCATCCCATGAAGGGACCAGTGCATCAGAGATCATCCCGTGGAGGGACCAGTGCATCAGAGATCATCCCATGAAGGAACCAGTGCATCAGAGATCATCCCATGAAGGGACCAGTGCATCAGAGATCATCCCATGAAGGGACCAGTGCATCAGAGATCATCCCATGAAGGGACCAGTGCATCAGATCATCCCATGAAGTGACCAGTGCATCAAAGATCATCCCATGAAGGGATCAGAGATCATCCCATGAAGGGACCAGTGCATCAAAGATCAGAGATCTTCCCATGAAGGGACCAGTGCATCAGAGATCATCCCATGAAGGGACCAGTGCATCAGAGATCATCCCATGAAGGGACCAGTGCATCAGAGATCATCCCATGAAGGGACCAGTGCAACAAAGATTATCCAATGAAGGGACCTGTGCATCAAAGATCATCCGATGAAGGGACCAGTGCATTACAGCACTCAGATTAGAGGTATGCAAGATCATCCCATGAAGGGACCAGTGCACCAAGATCATCCCATGAAGGGACCAGTGCATCAAAGATCCTCCCATGAAGGGACCAGTGCATCAAAGATCACCCCATGAAGGGACCAGTGCATCAGAGATCATCCCGTGAAGGGACCAGTGCATCAGAGATCATCCCGTGAAGGGACCAGTGCATCAAAGATCATCCCGTGAAGGGACCAGTGCATCAGAGATCATCCCGTGAAGGGACCAGTGCATCAGAGATCATCCTGTGAAGGGACCAGTGCATCAGATCATCCCGTGTAGGGACCAGTGCATCAGAGATCATCCCATGAAGGGACCAGTGCACCAGAGATCATCGCATGAAGGGACCAGTGCATCAAAGATCATCCCGTGAAGGGACCAGTGCATCAAAGATCATCCCGTGGAGGGACCAGTGCATCAGAGATCATCCCGTGGAGGGACCAGTGCATCAGAGATCATCCCGTGAAGGGACCAATGCAAAGCTCATCCCATGAAGGGACCAGTGCATCAGAGATCATCCCATGAAGGGACCAGTGCATCAGAGATCATCCCGTGAAGGGACCAGTGCATCAGAGATCATCCCATGAAGGGACCAGTGCATCAGAGATCATCCCATGAAGGGACCAGTGCATCAGAGATCATCCCATGAAGGGACCAGTGCATCAGAGATCATCCCATGAAGTGACCAGTGCATCAGATCGTCTCATGAAGGGACCAGTGCATCACAGATCATCCCATGAAGGGACCAGTGCAAAGATCATCCCATGAAGGGACCAGTGCATCACAGCACTCAGATTCGAGGTATGCGAGATCATCCCTTGAAGGGACCAGTGCAAAAAAGATCATCCCATGAAGGGACCAGTGCATCAGAGATCCTCCCATGAAGGGAGCAGTGCATCAGAGATCATCCCATGAAGGAACCAGTGCATCAGAGATCATGCCATGAAGGGACCAGTGCATCAGAGATCATGCCATGAAGGGACCAGTGCATCAGAGATCATGCCATGAAGGGACCAGTGCATCAAAGATCATCCCGTGAAGGGACCAGTGCATCAGAGATCATCCCATGAAGGGACCAGTGCATCAGAGATCATCCCATGAAGGGACCAGTGCATCAGAGATCATCCCATGAAGGGACCAGTGCATAGGAGATGATCCCATGAAGGGACCAGTGCATAGGAGATCATCCCATGAAGGGACCAGTGCATAGGAGATCATCCCATGAAGGGACCAGTGCATCACAGCACTAAGATTAGAGGTATGCAACATCACCCCATGAAGGGACCAGTGCAAAGATCACCCCATGAAGGGACCAGTGCATCACAGGACTCAGATTAGAGGTATGCAAGATCATTCCATGAAGGGACCAGTGCAAAGATCACCCCGAGAAGGGACCAGTGCATCAGAGATCACCCCATGAAGGGACCAGTGCATCAGAGATCATCCCATGAAGGGACCAGTGCATCAGAGATCGTCCCATGAAGGGACCAGTGCATCAGAGATCGTCCCATGAAGGGACCAGTGCATCAGAGATCGTCCCATGAAGGGACCAGTGCATCAGAGATCGTCCCATGAAGAGACCAGTGCATCAGAGATCGTCCCATGAAGGGACCAGTGCATCAGCGATCATCCCATGAAGGGACCAGTGCATCAGCGATCATCCCATGAAGGGACCAGTGCATCAGCGATCATCCCATGAAGGGACCAGTGCATCACAGCACTCAGATTAGAGGTATGCAAGATCATCCCATGAAGGGACCAGTGCATCAGAGATCATCCCATGAAGGGAATAGTGCAACACAGCACTCAGATTAGAGGTATGCAAGATCATCCTATGAAGGGACCAGTGAATCAAAGATCATCCCATGAAGGGACCAGTGCATCAAAGATCATCCCATGAAGGGACCAGAGCATCACAGATCATTCCATGAAGGGGCCAGTGCATCAAAGATCATCCCATGAAGGGACCAGTGCAACAAAGATCATCCCATGAAGGGACCAGAGCATCAAAGATCATCCCATGAAGGGACCAGTGCATCAAGGATCATCCTATTAATGTACCAGTGCATCACAGCACTCAGATTAGAGGTATGCAATATCATCCCATGAAGGGACCATTGCATCAAAGATCATCCCGTGAAGGGACCAGTGCATCAGAGATCATCCCATGAAGGGACCAGTGCATCAGAGATAGATCATCCCATAAAGGGACCAGTGCATCAAAGATCATCCCATGAAGGGATGAGTGAATCAGAGTACATCCCATGAAGGGACCAGTGCCTCACAGCACTCAGATTAGAGGTATGCAAGATCATCCCATGAAGGGAACCGGGCATCACAGCACTCAGATTAGAGGTATGCAAGATCATCCCATGAAGGGACCAGTGCATCAAAGATCATCCCATGTAGGGACCAGTGCATCAGACTTCATCCCATGAAGGGACAAGTGCATCAAAGATCATCCCATGAAGGGACCAGTGCATCAAAGATCATCCCACGAAGGGACCAGTGCATCAAAGATCATCCCACGAAGGGGCCAGTGCATCAAAGATCATCCCATGAAGGGGCCAGTGCATCAGAGATCATCCCATGTAGGGACCAGTGCATCAGAGATCATCCCATGAAGGGACCAGTGCATCAGAGATCATCCCATGAAGGGACCAGTGCATCAAGGATCATCCTATTAAAGTACCAGTGCATCACAGCACTCAGATTAGAGGTATGCAAGATCATCCCATGAAGAGAACAGTGCCACAAAGATCATCTCATGAAGGGACCAGTGCAACAAAGATCATCCCATGAAGGGACCAGTGCATCAGATTTCATCCCATGAAGGGACCAGTGCATCAGATTTCATCCCATGAAGGGACCAGTGCATCAGAGATCATCCCATGAAGGGACCAGTGCATCACAGCACTCAGATTAGAGGTATGCAAGATCATCCCATTAAGGGACCAGTGCATCACAGCACTCAGATTAGAGGTATGCAAGATCATCTCATGAAGGGACCAGTGGATCAAAGATCATCCCATGAAGGGACCAGTGCATCAGAGATCATCCCATGAAGGGACCAGTGCATCAGAGAACATCCCATGAAGGGATCAGTGCATCAGAGATCATCCCATGAAGGGACCAGTGCATCAGAGATCATCCCATGAAGGGACCAGTGCATCAGAGATCGTCCCATGAAGGGACCAGAGCAACAAAGATCGTCCCATGAAGGGACCAGTGCATCAGAGATCGTCCCATGAAGGGACCAGTGCATCAAAGATCATCCCATGAAGGGACCAGTGCATCAAAGATCATCCCATGAAGGGACCAGTGCATCAAAGATCATCCCATGAAGGGACCAGTGCATCAAAGATCATCCCATGAAGGGACTAGTGCATTACAGCACTAAGATTAGAGGTATGCAAGATCATCCCATGATGGGACCAGATCAGAGATCATCCCATGAAGGTAGCAGTGCATCAGAGATCATCCCATGAAGGGACCAGCGCATCAGAGATCATCCCATGAAGGGACCAGTGCATCAGAGATCATCCCATGAAGGGACCAGTGCATCAGAGATCATCCCCTGAAGGGACCAGTGCATCAGAGATCATCCCATGAAGGGGCCAGTGCATCAGAGATCATCCCATGAAGGGACCAGTGCATCAGAGATCATCCCATGAAGGGACCAGTGCATCACATCTCAAATTAGAGGTATGCAAGATCATCCCACGAAGGGACCAGTGCATCAGAGATCATCCCACGAAGGGACCAGTGCATCAGAGATCCCATGAAAGGACCAGTGCATCAGATAACCCATGAAGGGACCAGTGACACAAAGATCATCCCATGAAGGGACCAGTGCCACAAAGATCATCCCATGAAGGGACCAGTCTCACAAAGATCATCCCATGAAGGGACCAGTGCCACAAAGATCATCCCATGAAGGGACCAGTGCATCAGATTTCATCCCATGAAGGGACCAGTGCATCAGATTTCATCCCATGAAGGGACCAGTGCATCAAAGATCATCCCATGAAGGGACCAGTGCATCAAAGATCATCCCATGAAGGGACCAGTGCATCACAGCACTCAGATTAGAGGTATGCAAGATCATCCCATGAAGGGACCAGTGCAAAGATCATCCCATGAAGGGACCAGTGCATCAGAGATCATCCCATGAAGGGACCAGTGCATCACAGATCATCCCATGAAGGGACCAGTGCATCAGGGATCATCCCATGAAGGGACCAGTGCATCAGAGATCATCCCATGAAGGGACCAGTGCATCAGAGATCATCCCATGAAGGGACCAGTGCATCACAGCACTCAGATTAGAGGTATGCAAGATCATCCCATGAAGGGACCAGTGCATCAGAGATCATCCCATGAAGGGACCAGTGCATCAGAGATCATCCCACGAAGGGACCAGTGCATCAGAGATCATCCCACGAAGGGACCAGTGCATCAGAGATCATCCCACTAAGGGACCAGTGCATCAGAGATCATCCCGTGAAGGGACCAGTGCATCAGAGATCATCCCGTGAAGGGACCAGTGCATCAGAGATCATCCCGTGAAGGGACCAGTGCATCAAAGATCATCCTGTGAAGGGACCAGTGCATCAAAGATCATCCCGTGAAGGGACCAGTGCATCAGAGATCATCCCGTGAAGGGACCAGTGCATCAGAGAACATCCCATGAAGGGACCAGTGCATCAGAGATCATCCCATGAAGGGACCAGTGCATCAGAGATCATCCCATGAAGGGACCAGTGCATCACAGCACTAAGATTAGAGGTATGCAAGATCATCCCATGAAAGGACCAGTGCATCACAGCACTCAGATGAGGTATGCAAGATCACCCCATGAAGGGACCAGTGCATCAAAGATCACTCCATGAAGGGACCAGTGCAAAGATCACCCCATGAAGGGACCAGTGCATCTGAGATCATCCCATGAAGGGACCAGTGAATCAGAGATCATCCCATGAAGGGACCAGTGCATCAGAGATCATCCCATGAAGGGACCAGTCATCACAGCACTCAGATTATAGGTATGCAATATCATCCCATGAAGGGACCAGTGCATCAGAGATCATCCCATGAAGGGACCAGTGCATCAGAGATCATCCCATGAAGGGACCAGTGCATCAGAGATCATCCCATGAAGGGACCAGTGCATCAGCGATCATCCCATGAAGGGACCAGTGCATCATTGCACTCAGATTATAGGTATGCAATATAATCCCATGAAGGGACCAGTGCATCACAGCACTCAGATTAGAGGTATGCAAGATCATCCCATAAAGGGACCAGATCAGAGATCATCCCATGAAGGGACCAGTGCATCAGAGATCATCCCACGAAGAGACCAGTGTATCAGAAATCATCCCACGAAGGGACCAGTGCATCAGCAATCATCCCACGAAGGGACCAGTGCATCAGAGATCATCCCGTGAAGGGACCAGTGCATCAGAGATCATCCCGTGAAGGGACCAGTGCATCAAAGATCATCCCGTGAAGGGACCAGTGCATCAAAGATCATCCCGTGAAGGGACCAGTGCATCAAAGATCATCCCGTGAAGGGACCAGTGCATCAAAGATCATCCCGTGAAGGGACCAGTGCATCAGATAATCCCATGAAGGGACCAGTGCAACACAGATCATCCCATGAAGGGACCAGTGCATCAAAGATCATCCCATGAAGGGACCAGTGCATCACATCTCTCAGAATAGAGGTATGCAAGATCATCCCATGAAGGGACCAGTGCATCACAGCACTCAGATTAGAGGTATGCAAGATCATCCCATGAAGGGATCAGATCAGAGATCATCCCATGAAGGTAGGAGTGCATCAGAGATCATCCCATGAAGGGACCAGTGCATCAAAGATCATCCCGTGAAGGGACCAGTGCAACAAAGATCATCCCATGAAGGGAGCAGTGCAACAAAGATCATCCCATGAAGGAAGCAGTGCAACAAAGATCATCCCATGAAGGGACCAGTGCATCAGAGATCATCCCATGAAGGGACCAGTGCATCAGAGAACATCCCATGAAGGGACCAGTGCATCAGAGATCATCCCATGAAGGGACCAGTGCATCAGAGATCATCCAACGAAGGGACCAGTGCATCAGAGATCATCCCATGAAGGGACCAGTGCATCACAGATCATCCCATGAAGGGACCAGTACAAAGATCATCCCATGAAGGGACCTGTGCAACAAAGATCATCCCATGAAGGGACCAGTGTAACAGAGCACTAAGATTAGAGGTATGCAAGATCATCCCATGAAGGGACCAGTGCAAAGATCATCCCATGAAGGGACCAGTGCATCAGAGATCATCCCATGAATGGACCAGTGCATCATATCATTCCATGAAGAGACCAGTGCATCATATCATTCCATGAAGAGACCAGTGCATCAGAGATCATCCCATGAAGGGACCAGTGCAACAAAGATCATCCCATGAAAGGACCAGTGCAACAAAGATCGTCCCATGAAGGGACCAGTGCATCAAAGATCATCCCATGAAGGGACCAGTGCATCAAAGATCATCCCATGAAGGAACCAGTGCATCAAAGATCATCCCATGAAGGAACCAGTGCATCAAAGATCATCCAATGAAGGGACCAGTGCATCAGATTTCATCCCATGAAGGGAATAGTGCATCACATCACTCAGATTAGAGGTATGCAAGATCATCCCATGAAGGGACCAGTGCATCAGAGATCATCCCATGAAGGGACCAGTGCATCAGAGATCATCCCATGAAGGGACCAGTGCATCAGAGATCATCCCATGAAGGGACGAGTGAATCAGAGATCATCCTATGAAGGGACGAGTGAATCAGAGATCATCCCATGAAGGGACGAGTGAATCAGAGATCATCCCATGAAGGGACGAGTGAATCAGAGATCATCCCATGAAGGGACCAGTGCATCAGAGATCATCCCATGAAGGGACCAGTGCATCAGAGATCATCCCATGAAGGGACGAGTGAATCAGAGATCATCCCATGAAGGGACGAGTGAATCAGAGATCATCCCATGAAGGGACCAGTGCATCACAGCACTAAGGTTAGAGGTATGCAAGATCATCCCATGAAGGGACCAGTGCATCAGAGATCATCCCATGAAGGTAGGAGTGCATCAGAGATCTTCCCATGAAGGGACCAGTGCATCAAAGATCATCCCGTGAAGGGACCAGTGCAACAAAGATCATCCCATGAAGGGACCAGTGCATCAAAGATCATCCCATGAAGGGAACAGGGCATCAAAGATCATCCCATGAAGGGACCAGTGCATCACAGATCATCCCATGAAGGGACCAGTGCATCACAGATCATCCCATGAAGGGACCAGTGCATCACAGATCATCCCATGAAGGGACCAGTACAAAGATCATCTCAAGAAGGGACCAGTGGATCAAAGATCATCCAATGAAGGGACCTGTGCATCAAAGATTATCCCATGAAGGGACCTGTGCATCAAAGATCATCCCATGAAGGGACCAGTGCATTACAGCACTCAGATTAGAGGTATGCAAGATCATCCCATGAAGGGACCAGTGCAGCAAAGATCATCCCATGAAGGGACCAGTGCATCAGAGATCATCCCATGAAGGGACCAGTGCATCAGAGATCATCCCATGAAGGGACCAGTGCATCAGAGATCATCCCATGAAGGGACCAGTGCATCAGATCATCCCATGAAGTGACCAGTGCATCAAAGATCCTCCCATGAAGGGACCAGTGCATCAAAGATCACCCCATGAAGGGACCAGTGCAAAGATCATCCCATGAAGGGACCAGTGCATCACAGCACTCAGATTCGAGGTATGCGAGATCATCCCTTGAAGGGACCAGTGCAACAAAGATCATCCCATGAAGGGACCAGTGCAACAAAGATCATCCCATGAAGGGACAAGTGCATCAGAGATCATCCCATGAAGGGAGCAGTGCATCAGAGATCATCCCATGAAGGAACCAGTGCATCAGAGATCATGCCATGAAGGGACCAGTGCATCAGAGATCATCCCGTGAAGGGACCAGTGCATCAAAGATCATCCCGTGAAGGGACCAGTGCATCAAAGATCATCCCGTGAAGGGACCAGTGCATCAGAGATCATCCCATGAAGGGACCAGTGCATCAGAGATCATCCCATGAAGGGACCAGTGCATCAGAGATCATCCCATGAAGGGACCAGTGCATAGGAGATCATCCCATGAAGGGACCAGTGCATAGGAGATCATCCCATGAAGGGACCAGTGCATCACAGTACTAAGATTAGAGGTATGCAACCTCACCCCATGAAGGGACCAGTGCAAAGATCACCCCATGAAGGGACCAGTGCATCACAGCACTAAGATTAGAGGTATGCAAGATCATTCCATGAAGGGACCAGTGCAAAGATCACCCCGAGAAGGGACCAGTGCATCAGAGATCACCCCATGAAGGGACCAGTGCATCAGAGATCACCCCATGAAGGGACCAGTGCATCAGAGATCATCCCATGAAGGGACCAGTGCATCAGAGATCATCCCATGAAGGGACCAGTCATCACAGCACTCAGATTAGAGGTATGCAAGATCATCCCATGAAGGGACCAGTGCATCAGAGATCATCCCATGAAGGGACCAGTGCATCAGAGATCATCCCATGAAGGGACCAGTGCATCAGAGATCGTCCCATGAAGGGACCAGTGCATCAGAGATCGTCCCATGAAGGGACCAGTGCATCAGAGATTGTCCCATGAAGGGACCAGTGCATCAGAGATCGTCCCATGAAGGGACCAGGTCATCAGAGATCGTCCCATGAAGGGACCAGTGCATCAGAGATCGTCCCATGAAGGGACCAGTGCATCAGAGATCGTCCCATGAAGGGACCAGTGCATCAGAGATCGTCCCATGAAGGGACCAGTGCATCAGCGATCATCCCATGAAGGGACCAGTGCATCACAGCACTCAGATTAGAGGTATGCAAGATCATCCCATGAAGGGACCAGTGCATCAGAGATCATCCCACGAAGGGACCAGTGCATCAGAGATCATCCCACGAAGGGACCAGTGCATCAGAGATCATCCCATGAAGGGACCAGTGCATCAGAGATCATCCCATGAAGGGACCAGTGCATCAGAGATCATCCCGTGAAGGGACCAGTGCATCAGAGATCATCCCGTGAAGGGACCAGTGCATCAGAGATCATCCCATGAAGGGACCAGTGCATCAGAGATCATCCCATGAAGGGACCAGTGCATCAGAGATCATCCCATGAAGGGACCAGTGCATCAGATCATCCCATGAAGTGACCAGTGCATCAAAGATCATCCCATGAAGGGACCAGTGCATCAGAGATCATCCCGTGGAGGGACCAGTGCATCAGAGATCATCCCATGAAGGAACCAGTGCATCAGAGATCATCCCATGAAGGGACCAGTGCATCAGAGATCATCCCATGAAGGGACCAGTGCATCAGAGATCATCCCATGAAGGGACCAGTGCATCAGATCATCCCATGAAGTGACCAGTGCATCAAAGATCATCCCATGAAGGGACCAGTGCATCAAAGATCATCCCATGAAGGGACCAGTGCATCAAAGATCATCCCATGAAGGGACCAGTGCATCAAAGATCAGAGATCTTCCCATGAAGGGACCAGTGCATCAGAGATCATCGCATGAAGGGACCAGTGCATCAGAGATCATCCCATGAAGGGACCAGTGCATCAGAGATCATCCCATGAAGGGACCAGTGCATCAGAGATCATCCCATGAAGGGACCAGTGCAACAAAGATTATCCAATGAAGGGACCTGTGCATCAAAGATCATCCGATGAAGGGACCAGTGCATTACAGCACTCAGATTAGAGGTATGCAAGATCATCCCATGAAGGGACCAGTGCATCAAGATCATCCCATGAAGGGACCAGTGCATCAAAGATCCTCCCATGAAGGGACCAGTGCATCAAAGATCACCCCATGAAGGGACCAGTGCATCAGAGATCATCCCGTGAAGGGACCAGTGCATCAGAGATCATCCCGTGAAGGGACCAGTGCATCAAAGATCATCCCGTGAAGGGACCAGTGCATCAGAGATCATCCCGTGAAGGGACCAGTGCATCAGAGATCATCCTGTGAAGGGACCAGTGCATCAGATCATCCCGTGTAGGGACCAGTGCATCAGAGATCATCCCATGAAGGGACCAGTGCACCAGAGCTCATCCCGTGAAGGGACCAGTGCATCAAAGATCATCCCGTGGAGGGACCAGTGCATCAGAGATCATCCCGTGGAGGGACCAGTGCATCAGAGATCATCCCGTGGAGGGACCAGTGCATCAGAGATCATCCCGTGAAGGGACCAATGCAAAGCTCATCCCATGAAGGGACCAGTGCATCAGAGATCATCCCATGAAGGGACCAGTGCATCAGAGATCATCCCGTGAAGGGACCAGTGCATCAGAGATCATCCCATGAAGGGACCAGTGCATCAGAGATCATCCCATGAAGGGACCAGTGCATCAGAGATCATCCCATGAAGGGACCAGTGCATCAGAGATCATCCCATGAAGGGACCAGTGCATCAGATCGTCTCATGAAGGGACCAGTGCATCACAGATCATCCCATGAAGGGACCAGTGCAAAGATCATCCCATGAAGGGACCAGTGCATCACAGCACTCAGATTCGAGGTATGCGAGATCATCCCTTGAAGGGACCAGTGCAAAAAAGATCATCCCATGAAGGGACCAGTGCATCAGAGATCATCCCATGAAGGGAGCAGTGCATCAGAGATCATCCCATGAAGGAACCAGTGCATCAGAGATCATGCCATGAAGGGACCAGTGCATCAGAGATCATGCCATGAAGGGACCAGTGCATCAGAGATCATGCCATGAAGGGACCAGTGCATCAAAGATCATCCCGTGAAGGGACCAGTGCATCAGAGATCATCCCATGAAGGGACCAGGGCATCAGAGATCATCCCATGAAGGGACCAGTGCATCAGAGATCATCCCATGAAGGGACCAGTGCATAGGAGATGATCCCATGAAGGGACCAGTGCATAGGAGATCATCCCATGAAGGGACCAGTGCATCACAGCACTAAGATTAGAGGTATGCAACATCACCCCATGAAGGGACCAGTGCAAAGATCACCCCATGAAGGGACCAGTGCATCACAGGACTCAGATTAGAGGTATGCAAGATCATTCCATGAAGGGACCAGTGCAAAGATCACCCCGAGAAGGGACCAGTGCATCAGAGATCACCCCATGAAGGGACCAGTGCATCAGAGATCATCCCATGAAGGGACCAGTGCATCAGAGATCATCCCATGAAGGGACCAGTGCATCAGAGATCGTCCCATGAAGGGACCAGTGCATCAGAGATCGTCCCATGAAGGGACCAGTGCATCAGAGATCGTCCCATGAAGAGACCAGTGCATCAGAGATCGTCCCATGAAGGGACCAGTGCATCAGCGATCATCCCATGAAGGGACCAGTGCATCAGCGATCATCCCATGAAGGGACCAGTGCATCAGCGATCATCCCATGAAGGGACCAGTGCATCACAGCACTCAGATTAGAGGTATGCAAGATCATCCCATGAAGGAGCCAGTGCATCAGAGATCATCCCATGAAGGGAATAGTGCAACACAGCACTCAGATTAGAGGTATGCAAGATCATCCTATGAAGGGACCAGTGAATCAAAGATCATCCCATGAAGGGACCAGTGCATCAAAGATCATCCCATGAAGGGACCAGAGCATCACAGATCATTCCATGAAGGGGCCAGTGCATCAAAGATCATCCCATGAAGGGACCAGTGCAACAAAGATCATCCCATGAAGGGACCAGAGCATCAAAGATCATCCCATGAAGGGACCAGTGCATCAAGGATCATCCCGTGAAGGGACCAGTGCATCAGAGATCATCCCATGAAGGGACCAGTGCATCAGAGATAGATCATCCCATAAAGGGACCAGTGCATCAAAGATCATCCCATGAAGGGATGAGTGAATCAGAGTACATCCCATGAAGGGACCAGTGCCTCACAGCACTCAGATTAGAGGTATGCAAGATCATCCCATGAAGGGAACCGGGCATCACAGCACTCAGATTAGAGGTATGCAAGATCATCCCATGAAGGGACCAGTGCATCAAAGATCATCCCATGTAGGGACCAGTGCATCAGACTTCATCCCATGAAGGGACAAGTGCATCAAAGATCATCCCATGAAGGGACCAGTGCATCAAAGATCATCCCACGAAGGGACCAGTGCATCAAAGATCATCCCACGAAGGGGCCAGTGCATCAAAGATCATCCCATGAAGGGGCCAGTGCATCAGAGATCATCCCATGTAGGGACCAGTGCATCAGAGATCATCCCATGAAGGGACCAGTGCATCAGAGATCATCCCATGAAGGGACCAGTGCATCAAGGATCATCCTATTAAAGTACCAGTGCATCACAGCACTCAGATTAGAGGTATGCAATATCATCTCATGAAGGGACCAGTGCAAAGATCATCCCATGAAGGGACCAGTGCATCAGAGATCATCCCATGAAGGGACCAGTGCATTAGAAATCATCCCATGAAGAGAATAGTGCATCACATCACTCAGATTAGAGGTATGCAAGATCATCTCATGAAGGGACCAGTGCAAAGATCAACCCATGAAGGGACCAGTGCATCAGAGATCATCCCATGAAGGGAACAGTGCATCACAGCACTCAGATTAGAGGTATGCAAGATAATCCCATGAAGGGACCAGTGCATCACAGCACTCAGATTAGAGGTATGCAAGATAATCTCATGAAGGGACCAGTGGATCAAAGATCATCCCATGAAGGGACCAGTGCATCAGAGATCATCCCATGAAGGGACCAGTGCATCAGAGATCATCCCATGAAGGGACCAGTGCATCAGAGATTATCCCATGAAGGGACCAGTGCATCAGAGAACATCCCATGAAGGGACCAGTGCATCAGAGATCATCCCATGAAGGGACCAGTGCATCAGAGATCATCCCATGAAGGGACCAGTGCATCAGAGATCATCCCATGAAGGGACCAGTGCATCAGAGAACATCCCATGAAGGGACCAGTGCATCAGAGATCATCCCATGAAGGGACCAGTGCATCAGAGATCATCCCATGAAGGGACCAGTGCATCAGAGATCATCCCAGGAAGGGACCAGTGCATCAGAGATCATCCCAGGAAGGGACCAGTGCATCAAAGATTAACCCAGGAAGGGACCAATGCATCAAAGATCCCATGAAGTGACCAGTGCATCACAGCACTCAGATTAGAGGTATGCAAGATCATCCCATGAAGAGAACAGTGCCACAAAGATCATCTCATGAAGGGACCAGTGCAACAAAGATTATCCCATGAAGGGACCAGTGCCACAAAGATCATCCCATGAAGGGACCAGTGCATCAGATTTCATCCCATGAAGGGACCAGTGCATCAGAGATCATCCCATGAAGGGACCAGTGCATCACAGCACTCAGATTAGAGGTATGCAAGATCATCCCATTAAGGGACCAGTGCATCACAGCACTCAGATTAGAGGTATGCAAGATCATCTCATGAAGGGACCAGTGGATCAAAGATCATCCCATGAAGGGACCAGTGCATCAGAGATCATCCCATGAAGGGACCAGTGCATCAGAGAACATCCCATGAAGGGACCAGTGCATCAGAGATCATCCCATGAAGGGACCAGTGCATCAGAGATCATCCCATGAAGGGACCAGTGCATCAGAGATCATCCCATGAAGGGACCAGTGCATCAGAGATCGTCCCATGAAGGGACCAGAGCAACAAAGATCGTCCCATGAAGGGACCAGTGCATCAGAGATCGTCCCATGAAGGGACCAGTGCATCAAAGATCATCCCATGAAGGGACCAGTGCATCAAAGATCATCCCATGAAGGGACCAGTGCATCAAAGATCATCCCATGAAGGGACCAGTGCATCAAAGATCATCAAATGAAGGGACCAGTGCGTAAAAGATCATCCCGTGAAGGGACCAGTGCATCAAAGATTATCCCATGAAGGGACCAGTGCATCAAAGATCATACCATGAAGGGACCTGTGCATCAAAGATCATCCCATGAAGGGACCAGTGCATCAAAGATCATCCCATGAAGGGACCAGTGCATCAAAGATCATCCCATGAAGAGACTAGTGCATTACAGCACTAAGATTAGAGGTATGCAAGATCATCCCATGATGGGACCAGATCAGAGATCATCCCATGAAGGTAGCAGTGCATCAGAGATCATCCCATGAAGGGACCAGCGCATCAGAGATCATCCCATGAAGGGACCAGTGCATCAGAGATCATCCCATGAAGGGACCAGTGCATCAGAGATCATCCCCTGAAGGGACCAGTGCATCAGAGATCATCCCATGAAGGGGCCAGTGCATCAGAGATCATCCCATGAAGGGACCAGTGCATCAGAGATCATCCCATGAAGGGACCAGTGCATCACATCTCAAATTAGAGGTATGCAAGATCATCCCACGAAGGGACCAGTGCATCAGAGATCATCCCACGAAGGGACCAGTGCATCAGAGATCCCATGAAAGGACCAGTGCATCAGATAACCCATGAAGGGACCAGTGACACAAAGATCATCCCATGAAGGGACCAGTGCCACAAAGATCATCCTATGAAGGGACCAGTGCATCAGATTTCATCCCATGAAGGGACCAGTGCATCAGATTTCATCCCATGAAGGGACCAGTGCATCAGAGATCATCCCATGAAGGGACCAGTGCATCTGAGATCATCCCATGAAGGGACCAGTGCATCAGAGATCATCCCATGAAGGGACCAGTGCATCAGAGATCATCCCATGAAGGGACCAGTCATCACAGCACTCAGATTATAGGTATGCAATATCATCCCATGAAGGGACCAGTGCATCAGAGATCATCCCGTGAAGGGACCAGTGCATCAAAGATCATCCCGTGAAGGGACCAGTGCATCAGAGATCATCCCGTGAAGGGACCAGTGCATCAGAGAACATCCCATGAAGGGACCAGTGCATCAGAGATCATCCCATGAAGGGACCAGTGCATCAGAGATCATCCCATGAAGGGACCAGTGCATCACAGCACTAAGATTAGAGGTATGCAAGATCATCCAATGAAAGGACCAGTGCATTACAGCACTCAGGTGAGGTATGCAAGATCACCCCATGAAGGGACCAGTGCATCAAAGATCACTCCATGAAGGGACCAGTGCAAAGATCACCCCATGAAGGGACCAGTGCATCTGAGATCATCCCATGAAGGGACCAGTGCATCAGAGATCATCCCATGAAGGGACCAGTGCATCAGAGATCATCCCATGAAGGGACCAGTCATCACAGCACTCAGATTATAGGTATGCAATATCATCCCATGAAGGGACCAGTGCATCAGAGATCATCCCATGAAGGGACCAGTGCATCAGAGATCATCCCATGAAGGGACCAGTGCATCAGCGATCATCCCATGAAGGGACCAGTGCATCAGCGATCATCCCATGAAGGGACCAGTGCATCATTGCACTCAGATTATAGGTATGCAATATAATCCCATGAAGGGACCAGTGCATCACAGCACTCAGATTAGAGGTATGCAAGATCATCCCATAAAGGGACCAGATCAGAGATCATCCCATGAAGGGACCAGTGCATCAGAGATCATCCCACGAAGAGACCAGTGCATCAGAAATCATCCCACGAAGGGACCAGTGCATCAGAGATCATCCAACGAAGGGACCAGTGCATCAGAGATCATCCCGTGAAGGGACCAGTGCATCAGAGATCATCCCGTGAAGGGACCAGTGCATCAAAGATCATCCCGTGAAGGGACCAGTGCATCAGATAATCCCATGAAGGAACCAGTGCATCAAAGATCATTCCATGAAGGGACCAGTGCATCAAAGATCATCCCATGAAGGGACCAGTGCATCACATCTCTCAGAATAGAGGTATGCAAGATCATCCCATGAAGGGACCAGTGCATCACAGCACTCAGATTAGAGGTATGCAAGATCATCCCATGAAGGGACCAGATCAGAGATCATCCCATGAAGGTAGGAGTGCATCAGAGATCATCCCATGAAGGGACCAGTGCATCAAAGATCATCCCGTGAAGGGACCAGTGCAACAAAGATCATCCCATGAAGGGAGCAGTGCAACAAAGATCATCCCATGAAGGGAGCAGTGCAACAAAGATCATCCCATGAAGGGACCTGTGTAACAAAGATCATCCCATGAAGGGACCAGTGTAACAGAGCACTAAGATTAGAGGTATGCAAGATCATCCCATGAAGGGACCAGTGCAAAGATCATCCCATGAAGGGACCAGTGCATCAGAGATCATCCCATGAATGGACCAGTGCATCAGAGATCATCCCACGAAGGGACCAGTGCATCAGAGATCTTCCCATGAAGGGACGAGTGCATCAGAGATCATCCCACGAAGGGACCAGTGCATCAGAGATCATCCCACGAAGGGACCAGTGCATCAGAGATCATCCCACGAAGGGACCAGTGCATCAGAGATCATCCCATGAAGGGACCAGTGCAGAGATCATCCCATGAAAGGACCAGTGCAACAAAGATCGTCCCATGAAGGGACCAGTGCATCAAAGATCATCCCATGAAGGGACCAGTGCATCAAAGATCATCCCATGAAGGAACCAGTGCATCAAAGATCATCCCATGAAGGGACCAGTGCATCAGATTTCATCCCATGAAGGAAAAAGTGCATCACATCACTCAGATTAGAGGTATGCAAGATCATCCCATGAAGGGACCAGTGCATCAGAGATCATCCCATGAAGGGACCAGTGCATCAGAGATCATCCCATGAAGGGACGAGTGAATCAGAGATCATCCCATGAAGGGACGAGTGAATCAGAGATCATCCCATGAAGGGACGAGTGAATCAGAGATCATCCCATGAAGGGACCAGTGCATCACAGCACTAAGGTTAGAGGTATGCAAGATCATCCCATGAAGGGACCAGTGCATCAGAGATCATCCCATGAAGGTAGGAGTGCATCAGAGATCATCCCATGAAGGGACCAGTGCATCAAAGATCATCCCGTGAAGGGACCAGTGCAACAAAGATCATCCCATGAAGGGACCAGTGCATCAAAGATCATCCCATGAAGGGAACAGGGCATCAAAGATCATCCCATGAAGGGACCAGTGCATCACAGATCATCCCATGAAGGGACCAGTGCATCACAGATCATCCCATGAAGGGACCAGTGCATCACAGATCATCCCATGAAGGGACCAGTACAAAGATCATCTCAAGAAGGGACCAGTGGATCAAAGATCATCCAATGAAGGGACCTGTGCATCAAAGATCATCCCATGAAGGGACCTGTGCATCAAAGATCATCCCATGAAGGGACCAGTGCATTACAGCACTCAGATTAGAGGTATGCAAGATCATCCCATGAAGGGACCAGTGCAGCAAAGATCATCCCATGAAGGGACCAGTGCATCAGAGATCATCCCATGAAGGGACCAGTGCATCAGAGATCATCCCATGAAGGGACCAGTGCATCAGAGATCATCCCATGAAGGGACCAGTGCATCAGATCATCCCATGAAGGGACCAGTGCATCAGATCATCCCATGAAGTGACAAGTGCATCAAAGATCCTCCCATGAAGGGACCAGTGCATCAAAGATCACCCCATGAAGGGACCAGTGCAAAGATCATCCCATGAAGGGACCAGTGCATCACAGCACTCAGATTCGAGGTATGCAAGATCATCCCTTGAAGGGACCAGTGCAACAAAGATCATCCCATGAAGGGACCAGTGCAACAAAGATCATCCCATGAAGGGACAAGTGCATCAGAGATCATCCCATGAAGGGAACAGTGCATCAGAGATCATCCCATGAAGGAACCAGTGCATCAGAGATCATGTCATGAAGGGACCAGTGCATCAGAGATCATCCCGTGAAGGGACCAGTGCATCAAAGATCATCCCGTGAAGGGACCAGTGCATCAAAGATCATCCCGTGAAGGGACCAGTGCATCAGAGATCATCCCATGGAGGGACCAGTGCATCAGAGATCATCCCATGAAGGGACCAGTGCATCAGAGATCATCCCATGAAGGGACCAGTGCATAGGAGATCATCCCATGAAGGGACCAGTGCATAGGAGATCATCCCATGAAGGGACCAGTGCATCACAGCACTAAGATTAGAGGTATGCAACATCACCCCATGAAGGGACCAGTGCAAAGATCACCCCATGAAGGGACCAGTGCATCACAGGACTCAGATTAGAGGTATGCAAGATCATTCCATGAAGGGACCAGTGCAAAGATCACCCCGAGAAGGGACCAGTGCATCAGAGATCACCCCATGAAGGGACCAGTGCATCAGAGATCACCCCATGAAGGGACCAGTGCATCAGAGATCATCCCATGAAGGGACCAGTGCATCAGAGATCATCCCATGAAGGGACCAGTCATCACAGCACTCAGATTAGAGGTATGCAAGATCATCCCATGAAGGGACCAGTGCATCAGAGATCATCCCATGAAGGGACCAGTGCATCAGAGATCATCCCATGAAGGGACCAGTGCATCAGAGATCATCCCATGAAGGGACCAGTGCATCAGAGATCGTCCCATGAAGGGACCAGTGCATCAGAGATCGTCCCATGAAGGGACCAGTGCATCAGAGATCGTCCCATGAAGGGACCAGTGCATCAGAGATCGTCCCATGAAGGGACCAGTGCATCAGAGATCGTCCCATGAAGGGACCAGTGCATCAGAGATCGTCCCATGAAGGGACCAGTGCATCAGCGATCATCCCATGAAGGGACCAGTGCATCACAGCACTCAGATTAGAGGTATGCAAGATCATCCCATGAAGGGACCAGTGCATCAGAGATCATCCCACGAAGGGACCAGTGCATCAGAGATCATCCCACGAAGGGACCAGTGCATCAGAGATCATCCCGTGAAGGGACCAGTGCATCAGAGATCATCCCGTGAAGGGACCAGTGCATCAGAGATCATCCCGTGAAGGGACCAGTGCATCAGAGATCATCCCATGAAGGGACCAGTGCATCAGAGATCATCCCATGAAGGGACCAGTGCATCAGATCATCCCATGAAGTGACCAGTGCATCAAAGATCATCCCATGAAGGGACCAGTGCATCAGAGATCATCCCGTGGAGGGACCAGTGCATCAGAGATCATCCCATGAAGGAACCAGTGCATCAGAGATCATCCCATGAAGGGACCAGTGCATCAGAGATCATCCCATGAAGGGACCAGTGCATCAGAGATCATCCCATGAAGGGACCAGTGCATCAGATCATCCCATGAAGTGACCAGTGCATCAAAGATCATCCCCTGAAGGGACCAGTGCATCAAAGATCATCCCATGAAGGGACCAGTGCATCAAAGATCATCCCATGAAGGGACCAGTGCATCAAAGATCAGAGATCATCCCATGAAGGGACCAGTGCATCAGAGATCATCCCATGAAGGGACCAGTGCATCAGAGATCATCCCATGAAGGGACCAGTGCATCAGAGATCATCCCATGAAGGGACCAGTGCATCAGAGATCATCCCATGAAGGGACCAGTGCAACAAAGATTATCCAATGAAGGGACCTGTGCATCAAAGATCATCCGATGAAGGGACCAGTGCATTACAGCACTCAGATTAGAGGTATGCAAGATCATCCCATGAAGGGACCAGTGCATCAAGATCATCCCATGAAGGGACCAGTGCATCACAGCACTCAGATTAGAGGTATGCGAGATCATCCCTTGAAGGGACCAGTGCAACAAAGAACATCCCATGAAGGGACCAGTGCATCAGAGATCATCCCATGAAGGGACCAGTGCATCAGAGATCATCCCATGAAGGGACCAGTGCATCAGAGATCATCCCGTGAAGTGACCAGTGCATCAAAGATCATCCCGTGAAGGGACCAGTGCATCAAAGATCATCCCGTGAAGGGACCAGTGCATCAAAGATCATCCCGTGGAGGGACCAGTGCATCAGAGATCATCCCGTGGAGGGACCAGTGCATCAGAGATCATCCCGTGAAGGGACCAATGCAAAGCTCATCCCATGAAGGGACCAGTGCATCAGAGATCATCCCATGAAGGGACCAGTGCATCAGAGATCATCCCATGAAGGGACCAGTGCATCAGAGATCATCCCGTGAAGGGACCAGTGCATCAGAGATCATCCCATGAAGGGACCAGTGCATCAGAGATCATCCCATGAAGGGACCAGTGCATCAGATCGTCTCATGAAGGGACCAGTGCATCACAGATCATCCCATGAAGGGACCAGTGCAAAGATCATCCCATGAAGGGACCAGTGCATCACAGCACTCAGATTCGAGGTATGCGAGATCATCCCTTGAAGGGACCAGTGCAAAAAAGATCATCCCATGAAGGGACCAGTGCATCAGAGATCATCCCATGAAGGGAGCAGTACATCAGAGATCATCCCATGAAGGAACCAGTGCATCAGAGATCATGCCATGAAGGGACCAGTGCATCAGAGATCATGCCATGAAGGGACCAGTGCATCAGAGATCATGCCATGAAGGGACCAGTGCATCAAAGATCATCCCGTGAAGGGACCAGTGCATCAAAGATCATCCCGTGAAGGGACCAGTGCATCAGAGATCATCCCATGAAGGGACCAGTGCATCAGAGATCATCCCATGAAGGGACCAGTGCATAGGAGATCATCCCATGAAGGGACCAGTGCATAGGAGATGATCCCATGAAGGGACCAGTGCATAGGAGATCATCCCATGAAGGGACCAGTGCATCACAGCACTAAGATTAGAGGTATGCAACATCACCCCATGAAGGGACCAGTGCAAAGATCACCCCATGAAGGGACCAGTGCATCACAGGACTCAGATTAGAGGTATGCAAGATCATCCCATGAAGGGACCAGTGCATCAGAGATCATTCCACGAAGGGACCAGTGCATCAGAGATCATCCCACGAAGGGACCAGTGCATCAGAGATCATCCCACGAAGGGACCAGTGCATCAGAGATCATCCCATGAAGGGACCAGTGCATCAGAGATCATCCCGTGAAGGGACCAGTGCATCAAAGATCATCCCATGAAGGGACCAGTGCATCAGAGATCATCCCATGAAGGGACTAGTCATCACAGCACTCAGATTAGAGGTATGCAAGATCATCCCATGAAGGGACCAGTGCATCAGAGATCATCCCATGAAGGGACCAGTGCATCAGAGATCATCCCATGAAGGGACCAGTGCAGAAGAGATCCTCCCATGAAGGGACCAGTGCATCAGAGATCCTCCCATGAAGGGACCAGTGCATCAGAGATCCTCCCATGAAGGGACCAGTGCATCAGAGATCCTCCCATGAAGGGACCAGTGCATCAGAGATCGTCCCATGAAGGGACCAGTGCATCAGAGATCGTCCCATGAAGGGACCAGTGCATCAGAGATCGTCCCATGAAGGGACCAGTGCATCAGCGATCGTCCCATGAAGGGACCAGTGCATCAGCGATCATCCCATGAAGGGACCAGTGCATCACAGCACTCAGATTAGAGGTATGCAAGATCATCCCATGAAGGGACCAGTGCATCAGAGATCATCCCACGAAGGGACCAGTGCATCAGAGATCATCCCACGAAGGGACCAGTGCATCAGAGATCATCCCGTGAAGGGACCAGTGCAACAAAGATCATCCCATGAAGGGAGCAGTGCAACAAAGATCATCCCATGAAGGGACCAGTGCAACAAATATCATCCCATGAAGGGACCAGTGCAACAGAGCACTAAGATTAGAGGTATGCAAGATCATCCCATGAAGGCACCAGTGCAAAGATCATCCCATGAAGGGACCAGTGCATCAGAGATCATCCCATGAATGGACCAGTGCATCATATCATTCCATGAAGAGACCAGTGCATCAGAGATCATCCCATGAAGGGACCAGTGCAACAAAGATCATCCCATGAAGGGACCAGTGCAACAAAGATTGTCCCATGAAGGGACCAGTGCATCAAAGATCATCCCATGAAGGGACCAGTGCATCAAAGATCATCCCATGAAGGAACCAGTGCATCAGATTTCATCCCATGAAGGGAATAGTGCATCACATCACTCAGATTAGAGGTATGCAAGATCATCCCATGAAGGGACCAGTGCATCAGAGATCATCCCATGAAGGGACCAGTGCATCAGAGATCATCCCATGAAGGGACGAGTGAATCAGAGATCATCCCATGAAGGGACGAGTGAATCAGAGATCATCCCATGAAGGGACGAGTGAATCAGAGATCATCCCATGAAGGGACGAGTGAATCAGAGATCATCCCATGAAGGGACGAGTGAATCAGAGATCATCCCATGAAGGTAGGAGTGCATCAGAGATCATCCCGTGAAGGGACCAGTGCATCAAAGATCATCCCGTGAAGGGACCAGTGCAACAAAGATGATCCCATGAAGGGACCAGTGCATCAAAGATCATCCCATGAAGGGAACAGGGCATCAAAGATCATCCCATGAAGGGACCAGTGCATCAGAGATCATCCCATGAAGGTAGGAGTGCATCAGAGATCATCCCATGAAGGGACCAGTGCATCAAAGATCATCCCGTGAAGGGACCAGTGCAACAAAGATCATCCCATGAAGGGACCAGTGCATCAAAGATCATCCCATGAAGGGAACAGGGCATCAAAGATCATCCCATGAAGGGACCAGTGCATCACAGATCATCCCATGAAGGGACCAGTGCATCACAGATCATCCCATGAAGGGACCAGTACAAAGATCATCTCAAGAAGGGACCAGTGGATCAAAGATCATCCAATGAAGGGACCTGTGCATCAAAGATCATCCCATGAAGGGACCTGTGCATCAAAGATCATCCCATGAAGGGACCAGTGCATTACAGCACTCAGATTAGAGGTATGCAAGATCATCCCATGAAGGGACCAGTGCAGCAAAGATCATCCCATGAAGGGACCAGTGCATCAGAGATCACCCCATGAAGGGACCAGTGCATCAGAGATCATCCCATGAAGGGACCAGTGCATCAGAGATCATCCCATGAAGGGACCAGTGCATCAGATCATCCCATGAAGTGACCAGTGCATCAAATATTCTCCCATGAAGGGACCAGTGCATCAAAGATCACCCCATGAAGGGACCAGTGCAAAGATCATCCCATGAAGGGACCAGTGCATCAGAGATCATGCCATGAAGGGACCAGTGCATCAGAGATCATGCCATGAAGGGACCAGTGCATCAAAGATCATCCCGTGAAGGGACCAGTGCATCAAAGATCATCCCGTGAAGGGACCAGTGCATCAGAGATCATCCCACGAAGGGACCAGTGCATCAGAGATCATCCCGTGAAGGGACCAGTGCATCAGAGATCATCCCACGAAGGGACCAGTGCATCAGAGATCATCCCGTGAAGGGACCAGTGCATCAGAGATCATCCCGTGAAGGGACCAGTGCATCAGATCATCCCGTGTAGGGACCAGTGCATCAGAGATCATCCCATGAAGGGACCAGTGCACCAGAGATCATCCGATGAAGGGACCAGTGCATCACAGATCACCCCATGAAGGGACCAGTGCATCACAGCACTCAGATTAGAGGTATGCGAGATCATCCCTTGAAGGGACCAGTGCAACAAAGAACATCCCATGAAGGGACCAGTGCATCAGAGATCATCCCATGAAGGGACCAGTGCATCAGAGATCATCCCATGAAGGGACCAGTGCATCAGAGATCATCCCATGAAGGGACCAGTGCATCAGAGATCATCCCGTGAAGGGACCAGTGCATCAGAGATCATCCCGTGAAGGGACCAGTGCATCAAAGATCATCCCGTGAAGGGACCAGTGCATCAAAGATCATCCCGTGAAGGGACCAGTGCATCAAAGATCATCCCGTGAAGGGACCAGTGTATCAAAGATCAACCCGTGGAGGGACCAGTGCATCAGAGATCATCCCGTGAAGGGACCAATGCAAAGCTCATCCCATGAAGGGACCAGTGCATCAGAGATCATCCCATGAAGGGATAAGTGCATCAGAGATCATCCCATGAAGGGACCAGTGCATCAGAGATCATCCCATGAAGGGACCAGTGCATCAGAGATCATCCCATGAAGGGACCAGTGCATCAGATCATCCCATGAAGGGACCAGTGCATCACAGATCATCCCATGAAGGGACCAGTGCAAAGATCATCCCATGAAGGGACCAGTGCATCACAGCACTCAGATTCGAGATATGCGAGATCATCCCTTGAAGGGACCAGTGCAACAAAGATCATCCCATGAAGGGACCAGTGCATCAGAGATCATGCCATGAAGGGACCAGTGCATCAGAGATCATGCCATGAAGGGACCAGTGCATCAGAGATCATGCCATGAAGGGACCAGTGCATCAAAGATCATCCCGTGAGGGGACCTGTGCATCAAAGATCATCCCGTGAAGGGACCAGTGCATCAGAGATCATCCCATGAAGGGACCAGTGCATCAGAGATCATCCCATGAACGGACCAGTGCATCAGAGATCATCCCATGAAGGGACCAGTGCATAGGAGATCATCCCATGAAGGGACCAGTGCATAGGAGATCATCCCATGAAGGGACCAGTGCATAGGAGATCATCCCATGAAGGGACCAGTGCATCACAGCACTAAGATTAGAGGTATGCAACATCACCCCATGAAGGGACCAGTGCAAAGATTACCCCGAGAAGGGACCAGTGCATCAGAGATCACCCCATGAAGGGACCAGTGATTCAGAGATCACCCCATGAAGGGACCAGTGCATCAGAGATCATCCCATGAAGGGACCAGTGCATCAGAGATCATCTCATGAAGGGACCAGTCATCACAGCACTCAGATTAGAGGTATGCAAGATCATCCCATGAAGGGACCAGTGCATCAGAGATCATCCCATGAAGGGACCAGTGCATCAGAGATCATCCCATGAAGGAACCAGTGCATCAGAGATCATCCCATGAAGGGACCAGTGCATCAGAGATCGTCCCATGAAGGGACCAGTGCATCAGCGATCGTCCCACGAAGGGACCAGTGCATCAGAGATCATCCCACGAAGGGACCAGTGCATCAGAGATCATCCCACGAAGGGACCAGTGCATCAGAGATCATCCCACGAAGGGACCAGTGCATCAGAGATCATCCCACGAAGGGACCAGTGCATCAGAGATCATCCCATGAAGGGAGCAGTGCAACAAAGATCATCCCATGAAGGGACCAGTGCAACAAAGATCATCCCATGAAGGGACCAGTGCAACAGAGCACTAAGATTAGAGGTATGCAAGATCATCCCATGAAGGCACCAGTGCAAAGATCATCCCATGAAGGGACCAGTGCATCAGAGATCATCCCATGAATTGACCAGTGCATCATATCATTCCATGAAGAGACCAGTGCATCAGAGATCATCCCATGAAGGGACCAGTGCAACAAAGATCATCCCATGAAGGGACCAGTGCAACAAAGATCGTCCCATGAAGGGACCAGTGCATCAAAGATCATCCCATGAAGGGACCAGTGCATCAAAGATCATCCCATGAAGGAACCAGTGCATCAAAGATCATCCCATGAAGGGACCAGTGCATCAGATTTCATCCCATGAAGGGAATAGTGCATCACATCACTCAGATTAGAGGTATGCAAGATCATCCCATGAAGGGACCAGTGCATCAGAGATCATCCCATGAAGGGACCAGTGCATCAGAGATCATCCCATGAAGGGACCAGTGCATCAGAGATCATCCCATGAAGGGACCAGTGCATCAGAGATCATCCCATGAAGGGACGAGTGAATCAGAGATCATCCCATGAAGGGACGAGTGAATCAGAGATCATCCCATGAAGGGACGAGTGAATCAGAGATCATCCCATGAAGGGACGAGTGAATCAGAGATCATCCCATGAAGGGACCAGTGCATCACAGCACTAAGGTTAGAGGTATGCAAGATCATCCCATGAAGGGACCAGTGCATCAGAGATCATCCCATGAAGGTAGGAGTGCATCAGAGATCATCCCATGAAGGGACCAGTGCATCAAAGATCATCCCGTGAAGGGACCAGTGCAACAAAGATCATCCCATGAAGGGACCAGTGCATCAAAGATCATCCCATGAAGGGACCAGTGCATCACAGATCATCCCATGAAGGGACCAGTGCATCACAGATCATCCCATGAAGGGACCAGTGCATCACAGATCATCCCATGAAGGGACCAGTGCATCACAGATCATCCCATGAAGGGACCAGTACAAAGATCATCTCAAGAAGGGACCAGTGGATCAAAGATCATCCAATGAAGGGACCTGTGCATCAAAGATCATCCCATGAAGGGACCTGTGCATCAAAGATCATCCCATGAAGGGACCAGTGCATTACAGCACTCAGATTAGAGGTATGCAAGATCATCCCATGAAGGGACCAGTGCAGCAAAGATCATCCCATGAAGGGACCAGTGCATCAGAGATCACCCCATGAAGGGACCAGTGCATCAGAGATCATCCCATGAAGGGACCAGTGCATCAGAGATCATCCCATGAAGGGACCAGTGCATCAGATCATCCCATGAAGTGACCAGTGCATCAAATATTCTCCCATGAAGGGACCAGTGCATCAAAGATCACCCCATGAAGGGACCAGTGCAAAGATCATCCCATGAAGGGACCAGTGCATCAGAGATCATGCCATGAAGGGACCAGTGCATCAGAGATCATGCCATGAAGGGACCAGTGCATCAAAGATCATCCCGTGAAGGGACCAGTGCATCAAAGATCATCCCGTGAAGGGACCAGTGCATCAGAGATCATCCCATGAAGGGACCAGTGCATCAGAGATCATCCCATGAAGGGACCAGTGCATCAGAGATCATCCCATGAAGGGACCAGTGCATAGGAGATCATCCCATGAAGGGACCAGTGCCTCACAGCACTAAGATTAGAGGTATGCAACATCACCCCATGAAGGGACCAGTGCATCAGAGATCATCCCACGAAGGGACCAGTGCATCAGAGATCATCCCGTGAAGGGACCAGTGCATCAGAGATCATCCCGTGAAGGGACCAGTGCATCAGATCATCCCGTGTAGGGACCAGTGCATCAGAGATCATCCCATGAAGGGACCAGTGCACCAGAGATCATCCGATGAAGGGACCAGTGCATCACAGATCACCCCATGAAGGGACCAGTGCATCACAGCACTCAGATTAGAGGTATGCGAGATCATCCCTTGAAGGGACCAGTGCAACAAAGAACATCCCATGAAGGGACCAGTGCATCAGAGATCATCCCATGAAGGGACCAGTGCATCAGAGATCATCCCATGAAGGGACCAGTGCATCAGAGATCATCCCATGAAGGGACCAGTGCATCAGAGATCATCCCATGAAGGGACCAGTGCATCAGAGATCATCCCATGAAGGGACCAGTGCATCAGAGATCATCCCGTGAAGGGACCAGTGCATCAGAGATCATCCCGTGAAGGGACCAGTGCATCAAAGATCATCCCGTGAAGGGACCAGTGCATCAAAGATCATCCCGTGAAGGGACCAGTGTATCAAAGATCAACCCGTGGAGGGACCAGTGCATCAGAGATCATCCCGTGAAGGGACCAGTGCATCAGAGATCATCCCGTGAAGGGACCAATGCAAAGCTCATCCCATGAAGGGACCAGTGCATCAGAGATCATCCCATGAAGGGATAAGTGCATCAGAGATCATCCCATGAAGGGACCAGTGCATCAGAGATCATCCCATGAAGGGACCAGTGCATCAGAGATCATCCCATGAAGGGACCAGTGCATCAGATCATCCCATGAAGGGACCAGTGCATCACAGATCAACCCATGAAGGGACCAGTGCAAAGATCATCCCATGAAGGGACCAGTGCATCACAGCACTCAGATTCGAGGTATGCGAGATCATCCCTTGAAGGGACCAGTGCAACAAAGATCATCCCATGAAGGGACCAGTGCATCAGAGATCATGCCATGAAGGGACCAGTGCATCAGAGATCATGCCATGAAGGGACCAGTGCATCAGAGATCATGCCATGAAGGGACCAGTGCATCAAAGATCATCCCGTGAGGGGACCTGTGCATCAAAGATCATCCCGTGAAGGGACCAGTGCATCAGAGATCATCCCATGAAGGGACCAGTGCATCAGAGATCATCCCATGAACGGACCAGTGCATCAGAGATCATCCCATGAAGGGACCAGTGCATAGGAGATCATCCCATGAAGGGACCAGTGCATAGGAGATCATCCCATGAAGGGACCAGTGCATAGGAGATCATCCCATGAAGGGACCAGTGCATCACAGCACTAAGATTAGAGGTATGCAACATCACCCCATGAAGGGACCAGTGCAAAGATTACCCCGAGAAGGGACCAGTGCATCAGAGATCACCCCATGAAGGGACCAGTGATTCAGAGATCACCCCATGAAGGGACCAGTGCATCAGAGATCATCCCATGAAGGGACCAGTGCATCAGAGATCATCTCATGAAGGGACCAGTCATCACAGCACTCAGATTAGAGGTATGCAAGATCATCCCATGAAGGGACCAGTGCATCAGAGATCATCCCATGAAGGGACCAGTGCATCAGAGATCATCCCATGAAGGAACCAGTGCATCAGAGATCATCCCATGAAGGGACCAGTGCATCAGAGATCGTCCCATGAAGGGACCAGTGCATCAGCGATCGTCCCACGAAGGGACCAGTGCATCAGAGATCATCCCACGAAGGGACCAGTGCATCAGAGATCATCCCACGAAGGGACCAGTGCATCAGAGATCATCCCACGAATGGACCAGTGCATCAGAGATCATCCCACGAAGGGACCAGTGCATCAGAGATCATCCCATGAAGGGAGCAGTGCAACAAAGATCATCCCATGAAGGGACCAGTGCAACAAAGATCATCCCATGAAGGGACCAGTGCAACAGAGCACTAAGATTAGAGGTATGCAAGATCATCCCATGAAGGCACCAGTGCAAAGATCATCCCATGAAGGGACCAGTGCATCAGAGATCATCCCATGAATTGACCAGTGCATCATATCATTCCATGAAGAGACCAGTGCATCAGAGATCATCCCATGAAGGGACCAGTGCAACAAAGATCATCCCATGAAGGGACCAGTGCAACAAAGATCGTCCCATGAAGGGACCAGTGCATCAAAGATCATCCCATGAAGGGACCAGTGCATCAAAGATCATCCCATGAAGGAACCAGTGCATCAAAGATCATCCCATGAAGGGACCAGTGCATCAGATTTCATTCCATGAAGGGAATAGTGCATCACATCACTCAGATTAGAGGTATGCAAGATCATCCCATGAAGGGACCAGTGCATCAGAGATCATCCCATGAAGGGACCAGTGCATCAGAGATCATCCCATGAAGGGACCAGTGCATCAGAGATCATCCCATGAAGGGACGAGTGCATCAGAGATCATCCCATGAAGGGACGAGTGAATCAGAGATCATCCCATGAAGGGACGAGTGAATCAGAGATCATCCCATGAAGGGACGAGTGAATCAGAGATCATCCCATGAAGGGACGAGTGCATCACAGCACTAAGGTTAGAGGTATGCAAGATCATCCCATGAAGGGACCAGTGCATCAGAGATCATCCCATGAAGGTAGGAGTGCATCAGAGATCATCCCATGAAGGGACCAGTGCATCAAAGATCATCCCGTGAAGGGACCAGTGCAACAAAGATCATCCCATGAAGGGACCAGTGCATCAAAGATCATCCCATGAAGGGACCAGTGCATCACAGATCATCCCATGAAGGGACCAGTGCATCACAGATCATCCCGTGGAGGGACCAGTGCATCAGAGATCATCCCGTGAAGGGACCAACGCAAAGCTCATCCCATGAAGGGACCAGTGCATCAGAGATCATCCCATGAAGGGACCAGTGCATCAGAGATCATCCCGTGAAGGGACCAGTGCATCAGAGATCATCCCATGAAGGGACCAGTGCATCAGAGATCATCCCATGAAGGGACCAGTGCATCAGAGATCATCCCATGAAGGAACCAGTTCATCAGATCATCCCGTGTAGGGACCAGTGCATCAGAGATCATCCCATGAAGGGACCAGTGCATCAGAGATCATCCCATGAAGGGACCAGTGCATCAGAGATCATCCCGTGAAGGGACCAGTGCATCAGAGATCATCCCGTGAAGGGACCAGTGCATCAGATCGTCCCATGAAGGGACCAGTGCATCAGATCGTCCCATGAAGGGACCAGTGCATCACAGATCATCCCATGAAGGGACCAGTGCAAAGATTATCCCATGAAGGGACCAGTGCATCACAGCACTCAGATTCGAGGTATGCGAGATCATCCCTTGAAGGGACCAGTGCAACAAAGATCATCCCATGAAGGGACCAGTGCATCAGAGATCATCCCATGAAGGGAGCAGTGCATCAGAGATCATCCCATGAAGGAACCAGTGCATCAGAGATCATGCCATGAAGGGACCAGTGCATCAGAGATCATGCCATGAAGGGACCAGTGCATCAGAGATCATGCCATGAAGGGACCAGTGCATCAAAGATCATCCCGTGAAGGGACCAGTGCATCAAAGATCATCCCGTGAAGGGACCAGTGCATCAGAGATCATCCCATGAAGGGACCAGTGCATCAGAGATCATCCCATGAAGGGACCAGTGCATCAGAGATCATCCCATGAAGGGACCAGTGCATAGGAGATCATCCCATGAAGGGACCAGTGCATAGGAGATCATCCCATGAAGGGACCAGTGCATCACAGCACTAAGATTAGAGGTATGCAACATCACCCCATGAAGGGACCAGTGCAAAGATCACCCCATGAAGGGACCAGTGCATCACAGGACTCAGATTAGAGGTATGCAAGATCATTCCATGAAGGGACCAGTGCAAAGATCACCCCGAGAAGGGACCAGTGCATCAGAGATCACCCCATGAAGGGACCAGTGCATCAGAGATCATCCCATGAAGGGACCAGTGCATCAGAGATCATCCCATGAAGGGACCAGTCATCACAGCACTCAGATTAGAGGTATGCAAGATCATCCCATGAAGGGACCAGTGCATCAGAGATCATCCCATGAAGGGACCAGTGCATCAGAGATCGTCCCATGAAGGGACCAGTGCATCAGAGATCGTCCCATGAAGGGACCAGTGCATCAGAGATCGTCCCATGAAGGGACCAGTGCATGAGAGATCGTCCCATGAAGGGACCAGTGCATCAGAGATCGTCCCATGAAGGGACCAGTGCATCAGAGATCGTCCCATGAAGGGACCAGTGCATCAGAGATCGTCCCATGAAGGGACCAGTGCATCAGCGATCGTCCCATGAAGGGACCAGTGCATCAGCGATCGTCCCATGACAGGACCAGTGCATCACAGCACTCAGATTAGAGGTATGCATGATCATCCCATGAAGGGACCAGTGCATCAGAGATCATCCCACGAAAGGACCAGTGCATCAGAGATCATCCCACGAAGGGACCAGTGCATCAGAGATCATCCCACGAAGGGACCAGTGCATCAGAGATCATCCCACGAAGGGACCTGTGCATCAGAGATCATCCCGTGAAGGGACCAGTGCATCAAAGATCATCCCGTGAAGGGACCAGTGCATCAAAGATCATCCCGTGAAGGGACCAGTGCATCAAAGATCATCCCGTGAAGGGACCAGTGTATCAGATATCCCATGAAGGGACCAGTGCATCAGATATCATCCCATGAAGGGACCAGTGCATCAAAGATCATCCCACGAAGGGACCAGTGCATCAAAGATCATCCCATTAAGGGACCAGTGCATCAAAGATCATCCCATTAAGGGACCAGTGCATCAAAGATCATCCCATGAAGGGACCAGTGCAAAGATCATCCCATGAAGGGACCAGTGCATCAGAGATCATCCCATGAAGGGACCAGTGCATCAGAGATCATCCCATGAAGGGACCAGTGCATCAGAGATCATCCCATGAAGGGACCAGTGCAACAAAGATTATCCAATGAAGGGACCTGTGCATCAAAGATCATCCGATGAAGGTACCAGTGCATTACAGCACTCAGATTAGAGGTATGCAAGATCATCCCATGAAGGGACCAGTGCATCAAGATCATCCCATGAAGGGACCAGTGCATCAAGATCCTCCCATGAAGGGACCAGTGCATCAAAGATCCTCCCATGAAGGGACCAGTACATCAAAGATCACCCCATGAAGGGACCAGTGCATCAAAGATCATCCCGTGAAGGGACCAGTGCATCAAAGATCATCCCGTGAAGGGACCAGTGCATCAAAGATCATCCCGTGAAGGGACCAGTGCATCAAAGATCATCCCGTGAAGGGACCAGTGCATCAAAGATCATCCCGGGGAGGGACCAGTGCATCAAAGATCATCCCGGGGAGGGACCAGTGCATCAGAGATCATCCCAAAAAGGAACCAGTGCATCAGAGATCATCCCGTGAAGGGACCAATGCAAAGCTCATCCCATGAAGGGACCAGTGCATCAGAGATCATCCCATGAAGGGACCAGTGCATCAGAGATCATCCCATGAAGGGACCAGTGCATCAGAGATCATCCCATGAAGGGACCAGTGCATCAGAGATCATCCCATGAAGGGACCAGTGCATCAGAGATCATCCCGTGAAGGGACCAGTGCATCAGAGATCATCCCATGAAGGGACCAGTGCATCAGAGATCATCCCATGAAGGGACCAGTGCATCAGATCGTCCCATGAAGGGACCAGTGCATCACAGATCATCCCATGAAGGGACCAGTGCATCACAGATCATCCCATGAAGGGACCAGTGCATCACAGATCACCCCATGAAGGGACCAGTGCATCACAGATCACCCCATGAAGGGACCAGTGCATCAAAGATCATCCCATGAAGGGACCAGTGCATCACAGCACTCAGATTCGAGGTATGCGAGATCATCCCTTGAAGGGACCAGTGCAACAAAGATCATCCCATGAAGGGACCAGTGCATCAGAGATCATCCCATGAAGGGAGCAGTGCATCAACGATCATCCCGTGAAGGGACCAGTGCATCAACGATCATCCCGTGAAGGGACCAGTGCATCAAAGATCATCCCGTGAAGGGACCAGTGCATCAAAGATCATCCCGTGAAGGGACTAGTGCATCAAAGATCATCCCGTGAAGGGACCAGTGCATCAAAGATCATCCCGTGAAGGGACCAGTGCATCAAAGATCATCCCGTGAAGGGACCAGTGACTCAGAGATCATCCCATGAAGGGACCAGTGCATCAGAGATCATCCCATGAAGGGACCAGTGCAGAGATCATCCCATGAAGGGACCAGTGCATCAGAGATCATCCCATGAAGGGACCAGTGCATCACAGCACTAAGATTAGAGGTATACAAGATAACCCCATGAAGGGACCAGTGCATCAAAGATCACCCCATGAAGGGACCAGTGCATCACAGCACTCAGATTAGAGGTATGCAAGATCATTCCATGAAGGGACCAGTGCATCAGAGATCACCCCATGAAGGGACCAGTGCATTAGAGATCATCCCATGAAGGGACCAGTGCATCAGAGATCATCCCATGAAGGGACCAGTGCATCAGAGATCATCCCATGAAAGTACCAGTGCATCAGAGATCATCCCATGAAGGGACCAGTGCATCAGCGATCATCTCATGAAGGGACCAGTGCATCAGCGATCATCTCATGAAGGGACCAGTGCATCAGCGATCATTCCATGAAGGGACCAGTGCATCAGCGATCATTCCATGAAGGGACCAGTGCATCAGCGATCATCCCATGAAGGGACCAGTGCATCACAGCCCTCAGATTAGAGGTATGCAAGATCATCCCATGAAGGGACCAGTGCATCAGAGATCATCCCATGAAGGGACCAGATCAGAGACCATCCCATGAAGGGACTAGTGCATCAAGATCATCCCATGAAGGGACCAGTGCATCAGAGATCATCCCGTGAAGGGACCAGTGCATCAGAGATCATCCCGTGAAGGGACCAGTGCATCAGAGATCATCCCGTGAAGGGACCAGTGCATCAGAGATCATCCCGTGAAGGGACCAGTGCATCAGAGATCATCCCATGAAGGGACCAGTGCATCAGAGATCATCCCATGAAGGGACCAGTGCATCAGAGATCATCAAATGAAGGGACCAGTGCAACAAAGATTATCCAATGAAGGGACCTGTGCATCAAAAATCATCCGATGAAGGGACCAGTGCATTACAGCACTCAGATTAGAGGTATGCAAGATCATCCCATGAAGGGACTAGTGCATCAAGATCATCCCATGAAGGGACCAGTGCATCAGAGATCATTCCGTGAAGGGACCAGTGCATCAGAGATCATCCCGTGAAGGGACCAGTGCATCAAAGATCATCCCGTGAAGGGACCAGTGCATCAGAGATCATCCCGTGAAGGGACCAGTGCATCAACGATCATCCCGTGAAGGGACCAGTGCATCAAAGATCATCCCGTGAAGGGACCAGTGCATCAAAGATCATCCCGTGAAGGGACCAGTGCATCAGAGATCATCCCGTGAAGGGACCAGTGCATCAGAGATCATCCCATGAAGGGACCAGTGCATCAGAGATCATCCCATGAAGGGACCAGTGCATCAGAGATCATCCCATGAAGGGACCAGTGCATCAGAGATCATCCCATGAAGGGACCAGTGCATCACAGCACTAAGATTAGAGGTATACAAGATAACCCCATGAAGGGACCAGTGCATCAAAGATCACCCCATGAAGGGACCAGTGCATCACAGCACTCAGATTAGAGGTATGCAAGATCATTCCATGAAGGGACCAGTGCATCAGAGATCACCCCATGAAGGGACCAGTGCATCAGAGATCACCCCATGAAGGGACCAGTGCATCAGAGATCATCCCATGAAGGGACCAGTGCATCAGAGATCATCCCATGAAGGGACCAGTCATCACAGCACTCAGATTAGAGGTATGCAAGATCATCCCATGAAGGGACCAGTGCATCAGAGATCATCCCATGAAGGGACCAGTGCATCAGAGATCATCCCATGAAGGGACCAGTGCATCAGCGATCATCTCATGAAGGGACCAGTGCATCAGCGATCATCTCATGAAGGGACCAGTGCATCAGCGATCATTCCATGAAGGGACCAGTGCATCAGCGATCATTCCATGAAGGGACCAGTGCATCAGCGATCATCCCATGAAGGGACCCGTGCATCACAGCCCTCAGATTAGAGGTATGCAAGATCATCCCATGAAGGGACCAGTGCATCAGAGATCATCCCATGAAGGGACCAGATCAGAGATCATCCCATGAAGGGACCAGTGCATCAGAGATCATCCCATGAAGGGACCAGTGCATCAGATCATCCCACAAAGGGACCAGTGCATCAGATCATCCCACGAAGGGACCAGTGCATCAGATCATCCCACGAAGGGACCAGTGCATCAGAGATCATCCCACGAAGGGACCAGTGCATCAGAGATCATCCCACGAAGGGACCAGTGCATCAGAGATCATCCCACGAAGGGACCAGTGCATCAGAGATCATCCCACGAAGGGACCAGTGCATCAGAGATCATCCCACAAAGGGACCAGTGCATCAGAGATCATCCCACGAAGGGACCAGTGCATCAGAGATCATCCCGTGAAGGGACCAGTGCATCAAAGATCATCCCGTGAAGGGACCAGTGCATCAAAGATCATCCCGTGAAGGGACCAGTGCATCAAAGATCATCCCGTGAAGGGACCAGTGCATCAGATATCCCATGAAGGGACCAGTGCATCAGATATCCCATGAAGGGACCAGTGCATCAGATATCCCATGAAGGGACCAGTGCATCAGAGATCATCCCGTGAAGGGACCAGTGCATCAGATATCATCCCATGAAGGGACCAGTGCATCAAAGATCATCCCATGAAGGGACCAGTGCATCAAAGATCATCCCATGAAGGGACCAGTGCATCAAAGATCATCCCATGAAGGGACCAGTGCATCAAAGATCATCCCATGAAGGGACCAGTGCATCACATCTCTCAGAAAAGAGGTATGCAAGATCATCCCATGAAGGGACCAGTGCATCAGAGATCATCCCATGAAGGGACCAGTGCATCAGAGATCATCCCATGAAGGGACCAGTGCATCAGAGATCATCCCATGAAGGGACCAGTGCATCAGAGATCATCCCATGAAGGGACCAGTGCATCAGAGATCATCCCATGAAGGGACCAGTGCAACAAAGATCATTCCATGAAGGGACCTGTGCATCAAAGATCATCCCATGAAGGGACCAGTGCATCAGAGATCATCCCATGAAGGGAGCAGTGCATCAGAGATCATCCAATGAAGGGAGCAGTGCATCAGAGATCATCCCATGAAGGAACCAGTGCATCAAAGATCATGCCATGAAGGGACCAGTGCATCAAAGATCATCCCATGAAGGGACCAGTGCATCAAAGATCATCCCATGAAGGGACCAGTGCATCACATCTCTCAGAATAGAGGTATGCAAGATCATCCCATCTAGGGACCAGATCAGAGATCATCCCATGAAGGGACCAGTGCATCAGAGATCATCCCATGAAGGGACCAGTGCATCAGAGATCATCCCATGAAGGGACCAGTGCAACAAAGATCATCCAATGAAGGGACCTGTGCATCAAAGATCATCCGATGAAGGGACCAGTGCATTACAGCACTCAGATTAGAGGTATGCAAGATCATCCCATGAAGGGACTAGTGCATCAAGATCATCCCATGAAGGGACCAGTGCATCAGAGATCATCCCACGAAGGGACCAGTGCATCAGAGATCATCCCACGAAGGGACCAGTGCATCAAAGATCATCCTGTGAAGGGACCAGTACATCAAAGATCATCCCGTGAAGGGACCAGTGCATCAAAGATCATCCCGTGAGGGGACCAGTGCATCAGATATCCCATGAAGGGACCAGTGCATCAGATATCCCATGAAGGGACCAGTGCATCAGATATCCCATGAAGGGACCAGTGCATCAGAGATCATCCCGTGAAGGGACCAGTGCATCAGATATCATCCCATGAAGGGACCAGTGCATCAAAGATCATCCCATGAAGGGACCAGTGCATCAAAGATCATCCCATGAAGGGACCAGTGCATCAAAGATCATCCCATGAAGGGACCAGTGCATCAAAGATCATCCCATGAAGGGACCAGTGCATCAAAGATCATCCCATGAAGGGACCAGTGCATCAAAGATCATCCCATGAAGGGACCAGTGCATCAAAGATCATCCCATGAAGGGACCAGTGCATCAGAGATCATCCCATGAAGGGACCAGTGCAACAAAGATCATCCCATGAAGGGACCTGTGCATCAAAGATTATCCCATGAAGGGACCAGTGCATCAGAGATCATCCCATGAAGGGAGCAGTGCATTAGAGATCATCCCATGAAGGGAGCAGTGCATCAGAGATCATCCCATGAAGGAACCAGTGCATCAAAGATCATGCCATGAAGGGACCAGTGCATCAAAGATCATCCCATGAAGGGACCAGTGCATCAAAGATCATCCCATGAAGGGACCAGTGCATCACATCTCTCAGAATAGAGGTATGCAAGATCATCCCATCTAGGGACCAGATCAGAGATCATCCCATGAAGGGACCAGTGCATCAGAGATCATCCCATGAAGGGACCAGTGCATCAGAGATCATCCCATGAAGGGACCAGTGCAACAAAGATCATCCAATGAAGGGACCAGTGCATCAAAGATCATCCGATGAAGGGACCAGTGCATTACAGCACTCAGATTAGAGGTATGCGAGATCATCCCATGAAGGGACCAGTGCATCAGAGATCATCCCATGAAGGGACCAGTGCATCAGAGATCATCCCGTGGAGGGACCAGTGCATCAGAGATCATCCCGTGGAGGGACCAGTGCATCAGAGATCATCCCGTGGAGGGACCAGTGCATCAGAGATCATCCCGTGGAGGGACCAGTGCATCAGAGATCATCCCGTGGAGGGACCAGTGCATCAAAGATCATCCCGTGGAGGGACCAGTGCATCCAAGATCATCCCATGAAGGAACCAGTGCATCAGAGATCATCCCATGAAGGAACCAGTGCATCAGAGATCATCCCATGAAGGGACCAGTGCATCAGAGATCATCCCATGAAGGGACCAGTGCATCAGAGATCATCCCATGAAGGGACCAGTGCATCAGAGATCATCCCATGAAAGGACCAGTGCTTCACAGCACTCAGATTAGAGGTATGCAACATCATCCCATGAAGGGACCAGTGCAAAGATCATCCCATGAAGGGACCAGTGCATCACAGCACTCAGATTAGAGGTATGCAAGATCATCCCATGAAGGGACCAGATCAGAGATCATCCCATGAAGGGACCAGTGCATCAGAGATCATCCCACGAAGGGACCAGTGCATCAGAGATCATCCCACGAAGGGACCAGTGCATCAGAGATCATCCCACGAAGGGACCAGTGCATCAGAGATCATCCCACGAAGGGACCAGTGCATCAGAGATCACCTCGTGAAGGGACCAGTGCATCAAAGATCATCCCGTGAAGGGACCAGTGCATCAGATATCCCATGAAAGGACCAGTGCATCAGAAATCCCATGAAGGGACCAGTGCATCAAAGATCATCCCATGAAGGGACCAGTGCATCACATCTCTCAGAATAGAGGTATGCAAGATCATCCCATGAAGGGACCAGATCAGAGATCATCCCATGAAGGTAGGAGTGCATCAGAGATCATCCCATGAAGGGACCAGTGCATCAAAGATGATCCCGTGAAGGGACCAGTGCAACAAAGATTATCCCGTGAAGGGACCAGTGCAACAAAGATCATCCCGTGAAGGGACCAGTGCAACAAAGATCATCCCATGAAGGGACCAGTGCAACAAAGATCATCCCATGAAGGGACCAATGCAACAGAGCACTAAGATTAGAGGTATGCAACATCATCCCATGAAGGGACCAGTGCAAAGATCATCCCATGAAGGGACCAGTGCATCAGATCATCCCATGAAGGGACCAGTGCATCAGAGAACATCCCATGAAGGGACCAGTGCATCATATCATTCCATGAAGAGGCCAGTGCATCTGAGATCATCCCATGAAGGGACCAGTGCAACATAGATCATCCCATGAAGGGACCAGTGCAACATAGATCATCCCATGAAGGGACCAGTGCAACAAAGATCATCCCATGAAGGGACCAGTGCATCAAAGATCGTCCCATGAAGGGACAAGTGCATCAAAGATGATCCCATGAAGGAACCAGTGCATCAAAGATCATCCCATGAAGGGACCAGTGCATCAGATTTCATCCCATGAAGGGACCAGTTCATCAGATTTCATCCCATGAAGGGAATAGTGCATCACATCACTCAGATTAGAGGTATGCAAGGTCATCCCATGAAGGGACCAGTGCATCAGAGATCAGCCCATGAAGGGACCAGTGCATCACAGATCACCCCATGAAGGGACCAGTGCATCACAGCACTCAGATTAGAGGTATGCGAGATCATCCCTTGAAGGGACCAGTGCAACAAAGATCATCCCATGAAGGGACCAGTGCATCAGAGATCATCCCATGAAGGGAGCAGTGCATCAGAGATCATCCCATGAAGGGAGCAGTGCATCAGAGATCATCCCATGAAGGGACCAGTGCATCAGAGATCATCCCATGAAGGGACCAGTGCATCTGAGATCATCCCATGAAGGGATGAGTGAATCAGATCTTCCCATGAAGGGACCAGTGCATCACAGCACTAAGGTTAGAGGTATGCAAGATCATCCCATGAAGGGACCAGTGCATTAAAGATAATCCCATGAAGGGAACAGTGCATCAAAGATCATCCCATGAAGGGACCAGGGCATCAAAGATCATCTCATGAAGGGACCAGTGCATCACAGATCATCCCATGAAGGGACCAGTGCAAAGATCATCTCAATAAGGGACCAGTGGATCAAAGATCATCCAATGAAGGGACCTGTGCATCAAAGATCATCCCATGAAGGGACCAGTGCATCACAGCACTCAGATTAGAGGTATGCGAGATCATCCCTTGAAGGGACCAGTGCAACAAAGATCATCCCATGAAGGGACCAGTGCATCAGAGATCATCCCATGAAGGGAGCAGTGCATCAGAGATCATCCCATGAAGGGAGCAGTGCATCAGAGATCATCCCATGAAGGGACCAGTGCATCAGAGATCATCCCATGAAGGGACCAGTGCATCTGAGATCATCCCATGAAGGGATGAGTGAATCAGATCTTCCCATGAAGGGACCAGTGCATCACAGCACTAAGGTTAGAGGTATGCAAGATCATCCCATGAAGGGACCAGTGCATTAAAGATAATCCCATGAAGGGAACAGTGCATCAAAGATCATCCCATGAAGGGACCAGGGCATCAAAGATCATCTCATGAAGGGACCAGTGCATCACAGATCATCCCATGAAGGGACCAGTGCAAAGATCATCTCAATAAGGGACCAGTGGATCAAAGATCATCCAATGAAGGGACCTGTGCATCAAAGATCATCCCATGAAGGGACCAGTGCATTACAGCACTCAGATTAGAGGTATGCAAGATCATCCCATGAAGGGACCAGTGCATCAGAGATCATCCCATGAAGGGACCGGTGCATCAGAGATCTTCCCGTGAAGGGACCAGTGCATCAAAGATCATCCCGTGAAGGGACCAGTGCATCAGAGATAGTCCCATGAAGGGACCAGTGCATCAGAGATCGTCCCATGAAGGGACCAGTGCATCAGAGATCGTCCCATGAAGGGACCAGTGCATCAGAGATCGTCCCATGAAGGGACCAGTGCATCAGAGATCGTCCCATGAAGGGACCAGTGCATCAGAGATCGTCCCATGAAGGGACCAGTGCATCAGAGATCGTCCTATGAAGGGACCAGTGCGTCACAGATCATCCCATGAAGGGACCAGTGCATCACAGATCACCCCATGAAGGGACCAGTGCATCACAGATCACCCCATGAAGGGACCAGTGCATCACAGATCACCCCATGAAGGGACCAGTGCATCACAGATCACCCCATGAAGGGACCAGTGCATCAAAGATCACCCCATGAAGGGACCAGTGCATCACAGCACTCAGATTAGAGGTATGCAAGATCATTCCATGAAGGGACCAGTGCAAAGATCACCCCATGAAGGGACCAGTGCATCAGAGATCATCCCATGAAGGGACCAGTGCATCAGAGATCATCCCATGAAGGGAGCAGTGCATCAGAGCTCATCCCATGAAGGGAGCAGTGCATCAGAGCTCATCCCATGAAGGAACCAGTGCATCAAAGATCATCCCGTGAAGGGACCAGTTCATCAAAGATCATCCCGTGAAGGGACCAGTGCATCAGAGATCATCCCATGAAGGGACCAGTGCATCAGAGATCAACCCATGAAGGGACCAGTGTATAGGAGATCATCCCATGAAGGGACCAGTGCATCACAGCACTAAGATTAGAGGTATGCAAGATCACCCCATGAAGGGACCAGTGCATCAAAGAGCACCCCATGAAGGGACCAGTGCATCACAGCACTCAGATTAGAGGTATGCAAGATCATTCCATGAAGGGACCAGTGCAAAGATCACCCCATGAAGGGACCAGTGCATCAGAGATCACCCCATGAAGGGACCAGTGCATCAGAGATCACCCCATGAAGGGACCAGTGCATCAGAGATCATCCCATGAAGGGACCAGTGCATCAGAGATCATCCCATGAAGGGACCAGTGCATCAGCGATCATCCCATGAAGGGACCAGTGCATCAGCGATCATCCCATGAAGGGACCAGTGCATCACAGCACTCAGATTAGAGGTATGCAAGATCATCCCATGAAGGGACCAGATCAGAGATCATCCCATGAAGGGACCAGTGCATCAGAGATCATCCCATGAAGGGACCAGTGCATCAGAGATCATCCCACAAAGGGACCAGTGCATCAGAGATCATCCCACGAAGGGACCAGTGCATCAGAGATCATCCCGTGAAGGGACCAGGGCATCAAAGATCATCCCGTGAAGGGACCAGTGCATCAGATATCCCATGAAGGGACCAGTGCATCAGATATCCCATGAAGGGACCAGTGCATCAGATATCCCATGAAGGGACCAGTGCATCAGCTATCATCCCATGAAGGGACCAGTGCATCAAAGATCATCCCATGAAGGGACCAGTGCATCAAAAATCATCCCATGAAGGGACCAGTGCATCACATCTCTCAGAATAGAGGTATGCAAGATCATCCCATCTAGGGACCAGATCAGAGATCATCCCATGAAGGGACCAGTGCATCAGAGATGATCCCATTAAGGGACCAGTGCATCAGAGATGATCCCATGAAGGGACCAGTGCATCAGAGATGATCCCATGAAGGGACCAGTGCATCAAAGATCATCCGATGAAGGGACCAGTACATTACAGCACTCAGATTAGAGGTATGCAAGATCATCCCATGAAGGGACCAGTGCATGAAGATCATCCCATGAAGGGACCAGTGCATCAAAGATCCTCCCATGAAGGGACCAGTGCATCAAAGATCAACCCGTGAAGGGACCAGTGCATCAGAGATCATCCCGTGAAGGGACCAGTGCATCAGAGATCATCCCGTGAAGGGACCAGTGCATCAGAGATCATCCCGTGAAGGGACCAGTGCATCAGAGATCATCCCGTGAAGGGACCAGTGCATCAGAGATCATCCCGTGAAGGGACCAGTGCATCAGAGATCATCCCATGAAGGGACCAGTGCATCAGAGATCATCCCATGAAGGGACCAGTGCATCAGAGATCATCGCATGAAGGGACCAGTGCATCAGAGATCATCCCATGAAGGGACCAGTGCATCACAGATCACCCCATGAAGGGACCAGTGCATCACAGATCACCCCATGAAGGGACCAGTGCATCACAGCACTCAGATTAGATGTATGCGAGATCATCCCTTGAAGGGACCAGTGCAACAAAGATCATCCCATGAAGGGACCAGTGCATCAGAGATAATCCCATGAAGGGACCAGTGCATCATATATCATCCCATGAAGGGACCAGTGCATCAAAGATCATCCCATGAAGGGACCAGTGCATCAAAGATCATCCCATGAAGGGACCAGTGCATCACAGCACTAAGATTAGAGGAATGCAAGATCATCCCATGAAAGGACCAGTGCTTCACAGAACTCTGATTAGAGGTATGCAAGATTACCCCATGAAGGGACCAATGCATCTCCGCACTCAGATTAGAGGTGTTGGACTTGGCCCTTCTGGCAGGTTCACCCCTGAACTTTTTTTGATTTTTACTGGTGACTTGGTGTGGTGATTGTTTGGTTTCTGCGCACTTTCCCTGTGTCCCAGGGTAAAGTGCGTGCGTGCTCTGAGTGCATGTGGTGAGATAGGCCTGCCCTCCCATAGGAATGCATGGGGAATGTAGGTGTCCCTAGTAGTTCCTGATGCGTGGGGTGTGCAGGCCCGAGTTTGGTATGTGCGGACTCGTGGGAGTGAATGCTGCGCGATGATGTGTGCGGCGTGCATGTACCTAGTGTGGAAGTGCCACTTCTAGAAGTGGGCACTTCTGTGTGCAGTGTGTCTGTCGCGTGATTGGCTGGTCGTGTCATGTGACGGGCTAGGGATTCCCCAGTGTCAGGATGAGTCACCCAGTGGTGAATGGGGAGATCAGCAGCTAGATGGGTGGGAGGAGTCCACCTGGGTCCTGAATAGGACAGGGTTTTCCAAACACAATGCTGGCCCCGCCCCCTGTGGTGCGACTGACGACCCTAGCCCTGCCAGTGAATAGAGTGAGGGGCTGAGCACATCAAGGGTGCTCCCCAACCAGCTGCGACTGGTTTTCCCCCTCACCCTGAACCCAGAACAAAGGGTTTGCCTGTATAAAAATGGGGCTGTGTCCCCACAGAAACTGTTCTCTGCCAGGATCCTGCCTGAGGGGGGCTGCTGCTGCTGCTGCTGGACCAGAGGACCGCCACTTGGACTACCTCCCTGCCTGGAGGCCCAGTGAGCTGGCTCTGGGTCCAGCCTTGCCCCCCCCACCCCTGCCTTGCTGTATGCAGGGGAGAACTTTGCTGGACTTTTGTTTTTATCCTCCTCTAAGCGCTGGGAGCGCTTTAATTGTATCCCTAAGCGCCTGGCAGCGCTTTTACTGGACTTATAGCGCTAGGAGCGCTTTATTTGGCACCCAGCATCAAGAAGCGCTTTCCCTGAAAGGCGCCTTCATTGGAGCGCGTAGCGCGGCGCTACGATAATCCAGGAGGGAACCCCGACGTAGGGATTCCCCCGCTTTGGCCGGATTTAAGGCGGGTGCCCACCCCGTATTGTGGCACTCGGTGGCGGGTGCCTACCCCGCGTATTTTATTGTTTCATATACGGGTGCCCACCCCGTATCGCCTCCCTCGCGGGTGCCTACCCCGCTGTGTGTGCCCCGAGACGAGTAGCCACTGTCGTATTTTTGTACCTGAAGGCGGGAGCCCACCCCGCGCTTCAGTAAAGGGAACACGAGAAGTTCCTCATTGCCGCCGGAGGGTTGCCTGGCAACCGGGACTCCTACCGCCGCGTCATCAGCACGCAGGGCGGAGGCAGGAAGTCCCGGCTCCAGGGGGAGCGAGGCAGCGAGACGCTGCTGCCCTGCCGAAAGAAGCCGCCGACCAGGTGAGGAGGGGCCCTGGGGGGGAGAGAGCCTTCGCACGTTGCCTGTGCCTGCCCCCACCCACGGGGCCCCAGGGAAAGCTGCCGGTGCACCCCCAGGGAGTGAGAAGAGGCTGAATACCCCGCAGTGTTGGTGCCTCTCGGGGCACCTCTCCGTTGCTAACAACGTCTTCCCAGCTGCGCCGCCGATCGGGCAGCTGCAACGTGTGGGGGCAAGTCAGTGTTGAGTCCCAGAGGGGGACTCGGGGGCATTCTTGATTCTGAGTCCCAGAGGGGACTCCAACATACGGGGGCGTTTCTTTGGTGGCTAGAGCGGCCCCGGAAGGCAGCGGGCCGCTCCAACGAAGGGCCACATTAGTGATCAGAGCCTGCGAGGCTCAGGGGGACCACGAGTGTTTTTGCGAGCCCCGGGAGGCTCCATCCATACGGGGGCATTTCTTTTGTGACTGAGTGGCCCCAGATGGCAGCGGGCCACTCCCACCTTGCCCCACAGAGTTGCGCAGAGCCCCGAAGGCTCTAGGGGGCATTTTGTGCATTTAGAGCCACGAGGCTCCAACCCCTGCCATATTTGTTTAGGAAGGCACAGTGGTGCCCCAGCATTTCACCAGTTGCCCAGCACTTAGTGGGCAACTGCTACGTGTAGGTTGTGCTTTGTGCGCCCTGGTCTGCGCAGCCTGCGCAGTCGCGCCCTGACTTTGCTGGGACATAGGGCGTCCTAGCCCCGACAAGGCCAGTTGGCCTAGGGACTGCCACCGGTGGTGGCGAATGTGAGTTTTGCGCTATTGTTCCTTTCCTGCACCTCTGAATGTGTTTATGCGTCATGTGCTTTGCTTTACACCGCTGAATGTATTTTATGCATCATGTGTTTCCCTTGTTCTACACCTCTGAATGTGATGCATCATGTGTAAAGTGCGTTTACCCCTACTGGTATTGTGATACTTAGGTGGTTGTTTTCTCCCTAGTACAGGTGGTGCTAGTGAGGTCCTGATTCCCTGCGCAATATTGTCCTAAGGTGGGTAGGGTTGCGTAGGTGGTGCTTACCTGACACCAGTAGTTACTGGTTGTGTGCTACATATGTTATTTTGTACTACAGTATTATTCCTATGTTCTAAAAAGTGCTAATTCCTGACAGTGGTCCAGGTGGCCCTGTCCCCTGTATATATAATCCCTTGTAAATTCTGCCCGTGCCTGTTGGCACATTGTAGAGTGTGTGTTTTTATCTAATGTGTTGTGTATAATACAAAGGCTATTTTTGTAGAATACCTTGTGTGGAGTTTCCTTTGTGGTGGGCCTTGGGTGGTGTTGCTGGGTGCGCGCGCAAACGCTTTACACATCGCCTCAGAGATAAGCCTGACTGCTCGTGCCAAGCTACCAAGGGGGTGAGCAGGGGTTATCTTTGGCGTGTAACTTCCTTGCCCTGACTAGAGTGGTGGTTTCTGTCTGGCTTTGGCGCAAGCCCTAGCCAACCAGAAATCCCATTTCTAACAAGAGGTATGCAAAATCATCCCATGAAGGGACCAGTGCAAAGATCATCCCATGAAGGGACCAGTGCATCAGAGATCATCCCATGAAGGGACCAGTGCATCAGAGATCATCCCATAAAGGGACCAGTGCATCAGAGATCATCCCATGAAGGGACCAGTGCATCAGAGATCATCCCATGAAGGGACCAGTGCATCAGAGATCATCCCATGAAGGGACCAGTGCATCACAGAACTCAGATTAGAGGTATGCAAGATCATCCCATGAAGGGACCAGATCAGAGATCATCCCATGAAAGGACCAGTGCATCAGATATCCCATGAAGGGACCAGTGCATCAAAGATCATCCCATGAAGGGACCAGTGCATCACATCTCTCAGATTAGAGGTATGCAAGATCATCCCATGAAGGGACCAGTGCATCAGAGATCATCCCATGAAGGGACCAGTGCATCAGAGATCATCCCATGAAGGGACCAGTGCATCAGAGATCATCCCGTGGAGGGACCAGTGCATCAAAGATCATCCCGTGGAGGGACCAGTGCATCAGAGATCATCCCGTGGAGGGACCAGTGCATCAAAGATCACCTCGTGAAGGGACCAGTGCATCAGATATCCCATAAAAGGACCAGTGCATCAGAAATCCCATGAAGGGACCAGTGCATCAAAGATCATCCCATGAAGGGACCAGTGCATCACATCTCTCAGAATAGAGGTATGCAAGATCATCCCATGAAGGGACCAGATCAGAGATCATCCCATGAAGGTAGGAGTGCATCAGAGATCATCCCATGAAGGGACCAGTGCATCAAAGATGATCCCGTGAAGGGACCAGTGCATCAAAGATGATCCCGTGAAGGAACCAGTGCAACAAAGATCATCCCATGAAGGGACCAGTGCAACAAAGATCATCCCATGAAGGGACCAGTGCAACAAAGATCATCCCATGAAGGGACCAGTGCAACAAAGATCATCCCATGAAGGGACCAGTGCAACAGAGCACTAAGATTAGAGGTATGCAACATCATCCCATGAAGGGACCAGTGCAAAGATCATCCCATGAAGGGACCAGTGCATCAGATCATCCCATGAAGGGACCAGTGCATCAGAGATCATCCCATGAAGGGACCAGTGCATCAGAGATCATCCCATGAAGGGACCAGTGCATCAGAGATCATCCCATGAAGGGGACAGTGCCTCAGAGATAATCCCATGAAGTAACCAGTGCATCAAAGATCATGCCATGAAGGGACCAGTGCATCAAAGATCATCCCATGAAGGGACCAGTGCATCAAAGATCATCCCATGAAGGGACCAGTGCATCACATCTCTCAGAATAGAGGTATGCAAGATCATCCCATCTAGGGACCAGATCAGAGATCATCCCATGAAGGGACCAGTGCATCAGAGATCATCCCATGAAGGGACCAGTGCATCAGAGATCATCCCATGAAGGGACCAGTGCAACAAAGATCATCCAATGAAGGGACCTGTGCATCAAAGATCATCCGATGAAGGGACCAGTGCATTACAGCACTCAGATTAGAGGTATGCAAGATCATCCCATGAAGGGACTAGTGCATCAAGATCATCCCATGAAGGGACCAGTGCATCAGAGATCATCCCGTGAAGGGACCAGTGCATCAGAGATCATCCCGTGAAGGGACCAGTGCATCAGAGATCATCCCGTGAAGGGACCAGTGCATCAGAGATCATCCCGTGAAGGGACCAGTGCATCAGAGATCATCCCGTGAAGGGACCAGTGCATCAGAGATCATCCCGTGAAGGAACCAGTGCATCAGAGATCATCCTGTGAAGGGACCAGTGCATCAGAGATCATCCCGTGTAGGGACCAGTGCATAAGAGATCATCGCATGAAGGGACCAGTGCATCACAGATCACCCCATGAAGGGACCAGTGCATCACAGATCACCCCATGAAGGGACCAGTGCATCACAGATCACCCCATGAAGGGACCAGTGCATCACAGATCACCCCATGAAGGGACCAGTGCATCACAGCACTCAGATTAGAGGTATGCGAGATCATCCCATGAAGGGACCAGTGCATCAGAGATCTTCCCATGAAGGGACCAGTGCATCAGAGATCATCCCGTGGAGGGACCAGTGCATCAGAGATCATCCCGTGGAGGGACCAGTGCATCAGAGATCATCCCGTGGAGGGACCAGTGCATCAAAGATCATCCCGTGGAGGGACCAGTGCATCAAAGATCATCCCATGAAGGGACCAGTGCATCAGAGATCATCCCATGAAGGGACCAGTGCATCAGAGATCATCCCATGAAGGGACCAGTGCATCAGAGATCATCCCATGAAGGGACCAGTGCATCAGAGATCATCCCATGAAAGGACCAGTGCTTCACAGCACTCAGATTAGAGGTATGCAACATCATCCCATGAAGGGACCAGTGCAAAGATCATCCCATGAAGGGACCAGTGCATCACAGCACTCAGATTAGAGGTATGCAAGATCCTCCCATGAAGGGACCAGATCAGAGATCATCCCATGAAGGGACCAGTGCATCAGAGATCATCCCACGAAGGGACCAGTGCATCAGAGATCATCCCACGAAGGGACCAGTGCATCAGAGATCATCCCACGAAGGGACCAGTGCATCAGAGATCATCCCACGAAGGGACCAGTGCATCAGAGATCACCTCGTGAAGGGACCAGTGCATCAAAGATCATCCCGTGAAGGGATCAGTGCATCAGATATCCCATGAAAGGACCAGTGCATCAGAAATCCCATGAAGGGACCAGTGCATCAAAGATCATCCCATGAAGGGACCAGTGCATCACATCTCTCAGAATAGAGGTATGCAAGATCATCCCATGAAGGGACCAGATCAGAGATCATCCCATGAAGGTAGGAGTGCATCAGAGATCATCCCATGAAGGGACCAGTGCATCAAAGATGATCCCGTGAAGGGACCAGTGCAACAAAGATGATCCCGTGAAGGGACCAGTGCAACAAAGATCATCCCGTGAAGGGACCAGTGCAACAAAGATCATCCCATGAAGGGACCAGTGAAACAAAGATCATCACATGAAGGGACCAGTGCAACAGAGCACTAAGATTAGAGGTATGCAACATCATCCCATGAAGGGACAAGTGCAAAGATCATCCCATGAAGGGACCAGTGCATCAGAGATCATCCCATGAAGGGACCAGTGCATCATATCATTCCATGAAGAGACCAGTGCATCAGAGATCATCCCATGAAGGGACCAGTGCAACATAGATCATCCCATGAAGGGACCAGTGCAACATAGATCATCCCATGAAGGGACCAGTGCAACAAAGATCATCCCATGAAGGGACCAGTGCATCAAAGATCGTCCCATGAAGGGACAAGTGCATCAAAGATCATCCCATGAAGGAACCAGTGCATCAAAGATCATCCCATGAAGGGACCAGTGCATCAGATTTCATCCCATGAAGGGACCAGTTCATCAGATTTCATCCCATGAAGGGAATAGTGCATCACATCACTCAGATTAGAGGTATGCAAGGTCATCCCATGAAGGGACCAGTGCAGAGATCAGCCCATGAAGGGACCAGTGCATCACAGATCACCCCATGAAGGGACCAGTGCATCACAGCACTCAGATTAGAGGTATGCGAGATCATCCCTTGAAGGGACCAGTGCAACAAAGATCATCCCATGAAGGGACCAGTGCATCAGAGATCATCCCATGAAGGGACCAGTGCATCAGAGATCATCCCATGAAGGGACCAGTGCATCAGAGATCATCCCATGAAGGGATGAGTGAATCAGATCTTCCCATGAAGGGACCAGTGCATCACAGCACTAAGGTTAGAGGTATGCAAGATCATCCCATGAAGGGACCAGTGCATTAAAGATAATCCCATGAAGGGAACAGTGCATCAAAGATCATCCCATGAAGGGACCAGGGCATCAAAGATCATCTCATGAAGGGACCAGTGCATCACAGATCATCCCATGAAGGGACCAGTGCAAAGATCATCTCAATAAGGGACCAGTGGATCAAAGATCATCCAATGAAGGGACCTGTGCATCAAAGATCATCCCATGAAGGGACCAGTGCATTACAGCACTCAGATTAGAGGTATGCAAGATCATCCCATGAAGGGACCAGTGCATCAGAGATCATCCCATGAAGGGACCAGTGCATCAGAGATCATCCCATGAAGGGACCGGTGCATCAGAGATCTTCCCGTGAAGGGACCAGTGCATCAAAGATCATCCCGTGAAGGGACCAGTGCATCAGAGATCGTCCCATGAAGGGACCAGTGCATCAGAGATCGTCCCATGAAGGGACCAGTGCATCAGAGATCGTCCCATGAAGGGACCAGTGCATCAGAGATCGTCCCATGAAGGGACCAGTGCATCAGAGATCGTCCCATGAAGGGACCAGTGCATCAGAGATCGTCCCATGAAGGGACCAGTGCATCAGAGATCGTCCTATGAAGGGACCAGTGCATCACAGATCATCCCATGAAGGGACCAGTGCATCACAGATCACCCCTTTAAGGGACCAGTGCATCACAGATCACCCCATGAAGGGACCAGTGCATCACAGATCACCCCATGAAGGGACCAGTGCATCACAGATCACCCCATGAAGGGACCAGTGCATCACAGATCACCCCATGAAGGGACCAGTGCATCACAGCACTCAGATTAGAGGTATGCGAGATCATCCCTTGAAGGGACCAGTGCAACAAAGATCATCCCATGAAGGGACCAGTGCTTCAGAGATCATCCCATGAAGGGACCAGTGCATCAGAGATCATCCCATGAAGGTAGCAGTGCATCAGAGATCATCCCATGAAGGGAGCAGTGCATCAGAGCTCATCCCATGAAGGAACCAGTGCATCAAAGATCATCCCGTGAAGGGACCAGTGCATCAAAGATCATCCCATGAAGGGACCAGTGCATCAGAGATCATCCCATGAAGGGACCAGTGCATCAGAGATCATCCCATGAAGGGACCAGTGCATTACAGCAGTAAGATTAGAGGTATGCAAGATCATCCCATGAAGGGACCAGATAAGAGATCATCCCATGAAGGTAGCCGTGCAGAGATCATCCCATGAAGGGACCAGTGCATCAGAGATAATCCCATGAAGGGACCAGTGCATCAGAGATCATCCCGTGAAGGGACCAGTGCATCAGAGATCATCCCGTGAAGGGACCAGTGCATCAGAGATCATCCCGTGAAGGGACCAGTGCATCAGAGATCTTCCCATGTAGGGACCAGTGCATCAGAGATCATCCCATGAAGGGACCAGTGCATCAGAGATCATCGCATGAAGGGACCAGTGCATCAGAGATCATCCCATGAAGGGACCAGTGCATCAGAGATCATCCCATGAAGGGACCAGTGCATCACAGCACTCAGATTAGAGGTATGCAAGATCATTCCATGAAGGGACCAATGCAAAGATCACCCCATGAAGGGACCAGTGCATCAGAGATCACCCCATGAAGGTACCAGTGCATCAGAGATCACCCCATGAAGGGACCAGTGCATCAGAGATCACCCCATGAAGGGACCAGTGCATCAGCGATCATCCCATGAAGGGACCAGTGCATCAGCGATCATCCCATGAAGGGACCAGTGCATCACAGCACTCAGATTAGAGGTATGCAAGATCATCCCATGAAGGGACCAGATCAGAGATCGTCCCATGAAGGGACCAGTGCATCAGAGATCGTCCCATGAAGGGACCAGTGCATCAGAGATCGTCCCATGAAGGGACCAGTGCATCAGAGATCGTCCCATGAAGGGACCAGTGCATCAGAGATCGTCCCATGAAGGGACCAGTGCATCAGAGATCGTCCCATGAAGGGACCAGTGCATCACAGATCATCCCATGAAGGGACCAGTGCATCACAGATCATCCCATGAAGGGACCAGTGCATCACAGATCACCCCTTTAAGGGACCAGTGCATCACAGATCACCCCATGAAGGGACCAGTGCATCACAGATCACCCCATGAAGGGACCAGTGCATCACAGATCACCCCATGAAGGGACCAGTGCATCACAGATCACCCCATGAAGGGACCAGTGCATCACAGCACTCAGATTAGAGGTATGCGAGATCATCCCTTGAAGGGACCAGTGCAACAAAGATCATCCCATGAAGGGACCAGTGCTTCAGAGATCATCCCATGAAGGGACCAGTGCATCAGAGATCATCCCATGAAGGTAGCAGTGCATCAGAGATCATCCCATGAAGGGAGCAGTGCATCAGAGATCATCCCATGAAGGGACCAGTGCATTACAGCAGTAAGATTAGAGGTATGCAAGATCATCCCATGAAGGGACCGGATCAGAGATCATCCCATGAAGGTACCAGTGCATCAGAGATCATCCCATGAAGGGACCAGTGCATCAGATCATCCCACAAAGGGACCAGTGCATCAGAGATCATCCCACGAAGGGACCAGTGCATCAGAGATCATCCCACGAAGGGACCAGTGCATCAGAGATCATCCCGTGAAGGGACCAGGGCATCAAAGATCATCCCGTGAAGGGACCAGGGCATCAAAGATCATCCCGTGAAGGGACCAGGGCATCAGATATCCCATGAAGGGACCAGTGTATCAGATATCCCATGAAGGGACCAGTGCATCAGATATCACATGAAGGGACCAGTGCATCAAATATCCCATGAAGGGACCAGTGCATCAGATATCCCATGAAGGGACCAGTGCATCAGATATCATCCCATGAAGGGACCATTGCATCATATATCATCCCATGAAGGGACCAGTGCATCACATCTCTCAGAATAGAGGTATGCAAGATCATCCCATCTAGGGACCAGATCAGAGATCATCCCATGAAGGGACCAGTGCATCAGAGATGATCCCATGAAGGGACCAGTGCATCAGAGATGATCCCATGAAGGGACCAGTGCATCAGAGATCATCCCATGAAGGTACCAGTGCAACAAAGATCATCCCATGAAGGGACCTGTGCATCAAAGATCATCCGATGAAGGGACCAGTGCATTACAGCACTCAGATTAGAGGTATGCAAGATCATCCCATGAAGGGACCAGTGCATGAAGATCATCCCATGAAGGGACCAGTGCATCAGAGATCACCCCGTGAAGGGACCAGTGCATCAGAGATCATCCCGTGAAGGGACCAGTGCATCAGAGATCATCCCGTGAAGGGACCAGTGCATCAGAGATCATCCCGTGAAGGGACCAGTGCATCAGAGATCATCCCGTGAAGGGACCAGTGCATCAGAGATCATCCCGTGAAGGGACCAGTGCATCAGAGATCATCCCGTGAAGGGACCAGTGCATCAGAGATCATCCCATGTAGGGACCAGTGCATCAGAGATCATCCCATGAAGGGACCAGTGCATCAGAGATCATCGCATGAAGGGACCAGTGCATCAGAGATCATCCCATGAAGGGACCAGTGCATCACAGATCACCCCATGAAGGGACCAGTGCATCAAAGATCACCCCATGAACGGACCAGTGCATCAAAGATCACCCCATGAATGGACCAGTGCATCACAGCACTCAGATTAGATGTATGCGAGATCATCCCTTGAAGGGACCAGTGCAACAAAGATCATCCCATGAAGGGACCAGTGCATCAGAGATCATCCCATGAAGGGACCAGTGCATCATATATCATCCCATGAAGGGACCATTGCATCAAAGATCATCCCATGAAGGGACCAGTGCATCAAAGATCATCCCATGAAGGGACCAGTGCATCACAGCACTAAGATTAGAGGTATGCAAGATCATCCCATGAAAGGACCAGTGCTTCACAGCACTCTGATTAGAGGTATGCAAGATTACCCCATGAAGGGACCAATGCATCACAGCACTCAGATTAGAGGTATGCAAGATCATCCCATGAAGGGACCAGTGCAAAGATCATCCCATGAAGGGACCAGTGCATCAGAGATCATCCCATGAAGGGACCAGTGCATCAGAGATCATCCCATAAAGGGACCAGTGCATCAGAGATCATCCCATGAAGGGACCAGTGCATCAGAGATCATCCCATGAAGGGACCAGTGCATCAGAGCACTCAGATTAGAGGTATGCAAGATCATCCCATGAAGGGACCAGATCAGAGATCATCCCATGAAAGGACCAGTGCATCAGATATCCCATGAAGGGACCAGTGCATCAAAGATCATCCCATGAAGGGACCAGTGCATCAGAGATCATCCCATGAAGGGACCAGTGCATCAGAGATCATCCCATGAAGGGACCAGTGCAAGGGACCAGTGCATCAGAGATCATCCCATGAAGGGACCAGTGCATCAGAGATCATCCCATGAAGGGACCAGTGCATCAGAGATCATCCATGAAGGGACCAGTGCATCAGAGATCATCCCATGAAGGGACCAGTGCATCAGAGAATATCCCATGAAGGGACCAGTGCATCAGAGAATATCCCATGAAGGGACCAGTGCATCAGAGAATATCCCATGAAGGGACCAGTGCATCAAAGATTAACCCAGGAAGGGACCAGTGCATCAGAGATTAACCCAGGAAGGGACCAGTGCATCAGAGATCATCCCATGAAGGGACCAGTGCATCAAAGATCATCCCAAGAAGGGACCAGTGCAACAACGATCATCCCATGAAGGGAACAGTGCAACAAAGATCATCCCATGAAGGGAATAGTGCATCACATCACTCAGATTAGAGGTATGCAAGATCATCCCATGAAGGGACCAGTGCATCAGAGATCATCCCATGAAGGGACCAGTGCATCAGAGATCATCCCATGAAGGGACCAGTGCAACAAAGATAATCCCATGAAGGGACCAGTGCATCACAGCTCTCAGCTTTGGGGTATGCAAGATCATCCCATGAAGGGACCAGTGCAAAGATCATCCCATGAAGGAACCAGTGCATCAGAGATCATCCCATGAAGGGGCCAGTGCATCAGAGATCATCCCATGAAGGGACCAGTGCATCAGATATCCCATGAAAGGACCAGTGCATCAAAGAACATCCCATGAAGGGACCAGTGCATCACATTTCTCAGATTATAGGTATGCAATATCATCCCATGAAGGGACCAGTGCAAAGATCACCCCATGAAGGAACCAGTGCATCAAAGCTCACCCCATGAAGGGACCAGTGCATCAAAGCTCACCCCATGAAGGGACCAGTGCATCAGAGATCATCCCATGAAGGCACCAGTGCATCAGAGATCATCCCATGAAGGGACCAGTGCATTACAGCAGTAAGATTAGAGGTATGCAAGATCATCCCATGAAGGGACCAGATCAGAGATCATCCCATGAAGGTAGCCGTGCAGAGATCATCCCATGAAGGGACCAGTGCATCAGAGATAATCCCATGAAGGGACCAGTGCATCAGAGATCATCCCATGAAGGGACCAGTGCATCAGAGATCATCCCATGAAGGGACCAGTGCCTCAGATCATCCCATGAAGGGACCAGTGCATCAGAGATCATCCCATGAAGGGACCAGTGCATCAAAGATCATCCCATGAAGGGACCAGAGCATCAGAGATCATCCCATGAAGGGACCAGTGCACCAAAGATCACCCCATGAAGGGACCAGTGCATCAAAGATCACCCCATGAAGGGACCAGTGCATCAAAGATCACCCCATGAAGGGACCAGTGCATCAAAGATCACCCCATGAAGGGACCAGTGCATCAAAGATCACCCCATGAAGGGACCAGTGCATCACAGCACTCAGATTAGAGGTATGCAAGATCATCCCATGAAGGGACGAGTGCAAAGATCATCTCAAGAAGGGACCAGTGCATCAAAGGTCATCCCATGAAGGGGCCAGTGCATCAGAGATCATCCCGTGAAGGGACCAGTGCATCAGAGATCATCCCATGAAGGGACCAGTGCATCAGAGATCATCCCATGAAGGAACCAGTTCATCAGATCATCCCGTGTAGGGACCAGTGCATCAGAGATCATCCCATGAAGGGACCAGTGCAGAGATCATCCCATGAAGGGACCAGTGCATCAGAGATCATCCCGTGAAGGGACCAGTGCATCAGAAATCATCCCGTGAAGGGACCAGTGCATCAGAGATCATCCCATGAAGGGACCAGTGCATCAGAGATCATCCCATGAATGGACCAGTGCATAAAAGATGATCCCATGAAGGGAATCGTGCAGCACAGCACTAAGATTAGAGGTACGCAAGATCATCTCATGAAGGGACCAGTGCTTCAAAGATCATCCCATGAAGGGACCAGTGCATGAGAGATCAACCCATGAAGGGACCAGTGCATCAGAGATCACGCCATGAAGGGACCAGTGCATCAGATCAACCCATGAAGGGACCAGTGCATCAGATCAACCCATGAAGGGACCAGTGCATCAGATCAACCCATGAAGGGACCAGTGCATCAGATCATCCCATGAAGGGACCAGTGCATCAGATCATCCCATGAAGGGACCAGTGCATCAGATCATCCCATGAAGGGACCAGTGCATCAGATCATCCCATGAAGGGACCAGTGCATCAGAGGAGATCATCCCATGAAGGGACCAGTGCATCAGAGGAGATCATCCCATGAATGGATCAGTGCATCAGAGGAGATCATCCCATGAAGGGACCAGTGCATCAGAGGTGCATCAGAGATCATCCCATGAAGGGACCAGTGCATCAGAGATCATCCCATGAAGGGACCAGTGCATCAGAGATCATCCCATGAAGGGACCAGTGCATCAGAGATCAAACCATGAAGGGACCAGTGCATCAGAGATCAACCCATGAAGGGACCAGTGCATCACATCTCTCCTATTATAGGTATGCAAGATCATCCCATGAAGGGACCAGTACAAAGATCATCCCATGAAGGGACTAGTGCATCACATCTCTCCTATTATAGGTATGCAAGATCATCCCATGAAGGGACCAGTGCATCACCGATCATCCCATGAAGGGACCAGTGCATCACAGATCATCCCATGAAGGGACCAGTGCATCACCGATCATCCCATGAAGGGACCAGACCATCACCGATCATCCCATGAAGGGACCAGACCATCACCGATCATCCCATGAAGGGACCAGACCATCACCGATCATCCCATGAAGGGACCAGACCATCACCGATCATCCCATGAAGGGACCAGACCATCACCGATCATCCCATGAAGGGACCAGACCATCACCGATCATCCCATGAAGGGACCAGACCATCACCGATCATCCCATGAAGGGACCAGACCATCACCGATCATCCCATGAAGGGACCAGTGCATCGGAGATCATCCCATGAAGGGACCAGTGCATCAGAGGAGATCATCTCATGAAGGGACCAGTGCATCAGAGGAGATTATCCAATGTAGGGACCAGTGCATCAGATCATCCCATGAAGGGACCAGTGCATAAGATCATCCCATGAAGGGACCAGTGCATCACAGATCATCCCATGAAGGGACCAGTGCATCACAGATCATCCCATGAAGGGACCAGTGCACCACAGATCATCCCATGAAGGGACCAGTGCACCACAGATCATCCCATGAAGGGACCAGTGCACCACAGATCATCCCATGATGGGACCAGTGCACCACAGATCATCCCATGATGGGACCAGTGCATCACAGATCATCCCATGATGGGACCAGTGCATCACAGATCATCCCATGATGGGACCAGTGCACCACAGATCATCCCATGATGGGACCAGTGCACCACAGATCATCCCATGATGGGACCAGTGCACCAAAGATCATCCCATGATGGGACCAGTGCATCAGAGATCATCCCATGAAGGGACCAGTGCATCAGAGATCATCCCATGAAGGGACCAGTGCATCAGAGATCATCCCATGAAGGGACCAGTGCATCAGAGATCATCCATGAAGGGACCAGTGCATCAGAGATCATCCCATGAAGGGACCAGTGCATCAGAGAATATCCCATGAAGGGACCAGTGCATCAGAGAATATCCCATGAAGGGACCAGTGCATCAGAGAATATCCCATGAAGGGACCAGTGCATCAAAGATTAACCCAGGAAGGGACCAGTGCATCAGAGATCAACCCAGGAAGGGACCAGTGCATCAGAGATCATCCCATGAAGGGACCAGTGCATCAAAGATCATCCCAAGAAGGGACCAGTGCAACAACGATCATCCCATGAAGGGAACAGTGCAACAAAGATCATCCCATGAAGGGAATAGTGCATCACATCACTCAGATTAGAGGTATGCAAGATCATCCCATGAAGGGACCAGTGCATCAGAGATCATCCCATGAAGGGACCAGTGCATCAGAGATCATCCCATGAAGGGACCAGTGCAACAAAGATAATCCCATGAAGGGACCAGTGCATCACAGCTCTCAGCTTTGGGGTATGCAAGATCATCCCATGAAGGGACCAGTGCAAAGATCATCCCATGAAGGAACCAGTGCATCAGAGATCATCCCATGAAGGGGCCAGTGCATCAGAGATCATCCCATGAAGGGACCAGTGCATCAGATATCCCATGAAAGGACCAGTGCATCAAAGAACATCCCATGAAGGGACCAGTGCATCACATTTCTCAGATTATAGGTATGCAATATCATCCCATGAAGGGACCAGTGCAAAGATCACCCCATGAAGGAACCAGTGCATCAAAGCTCACCCCATGAAGGGACCAGTGCATCAAAGCTCACCCCATGAAGGGACCAGTGCATCAGAGATCATCCCATGAAGGCACCAGTGCATCAGAGATCATCCCATGAAGGGACCAGTGCATTACAGCAGTAAGATTAGAGGTATGCAAGATCATCCCATGAAGGGACCAGATCAGAGATCATCCCATGAAGGTAGCCGTGCAGAGATCATCCCATGAAGGGACCAGTGCATCAGAGATAATCCCATGAAGGGACCAGTGCATCAGAGATCATCCCATGAAGGGACCAGTGCATCAAAGATCATCCCATGAAGGGACCAGAGCATCAGAGATCATCCCATGAAGGGACCAGTGCACCAAAGATCACCCCATGAAGGGACCAGTGCATCAAAGATCACCCCATGAAGGGACCAGTGCATCAAAGATCACCCCATGAAGGGACCAGTGCATCAAAGATCACCCCATGAAGGGACCAGTGCATCAAAGATCACCCCATGAAGGGACCAGTGCATCACAGCACTCAGATTAGAGGTATGCAAGATCATCCCATGAAGGGACGAGTGCAAAGATCATCTCAAGAAGGGACCAGTGCATCAAAGGTCATCCCATGAAGGGACCAGTGCATCAGATTATCCCATGAAGGGACCAGTGCATCAGAGATCATCCCATGAAGGGGCCAGTGCATCAGAGATCATCCCGTGAAGGGACCAGTGCATCAGAGATCATCCCATGAAGGGACCAGTGCATCAGAGATCATCCCATGAAGGAACCAGTTCATCAGATCCTCCCGTGTAGGGACCAGTGCATCAGAGATCATCCCATGAAGGGACCAGTGCATCAGAGATCATCCCATGAAGGGACCAGTGCATCAGAGATCATCCCGTGAAGGGACCAGTGCATCAGAGATCATCCCGTGAAGGGACCAGTGCATCAGAGATCATCCCATGAAGGGACCAGTGCATCAGAGATCATCCCATGAATGGACCAGTGCATAAAAGATGATCCCATGAAGGGAATCGTGCAGCACAGCACTAAGATTAGAGGTACGCAAGATCATCTCATGAAGGGACCAGTGCTTCAAAGATCATCCCATGAAGGGACCAGTGCATCAAAGCTCACCCCATGAAGGGACCAGTGCATCAGAGATCATCCCATGAAGGGACCAGTGCATCAGAGATCACGCCATGAAGGGACCAGTGCATCAGATCAACCCATGAAGGGACCAGTGCATCAGATCAACCCATGAAGGGACCAGTGCATCAGATCATCCCATGAAGGGACCAGTGCATCAGATCATCCCATGAAGGGACCAGTGCATCAGATCATCCCATGAAGGGACCAGTGCATCAGATCATCCCATGAAGGGACCAGTGCATCAGATCATCCCATGAAGGGACCAGTGCATCAGATCATCCCATGAAGGGACCAGTGCATCAGATCATCCCATGAAGGGACCAGTGCATCAGAGGAGATCATCCCATGAAGGGACCAGTGCATCAGAGGAGATCATCCCATGAATGGATCAGTGCATCAGAGGAGATCATCCCATGAATGGATCAGTGCATCAGAGGAGATCATCCCATGAAGGGACCAGTGCATCAGAGGAGATCATCCCATGAAGGGACCAGTGCATCAGAGGTGCATCAGAGATCATCCCATGAAGGGACCAGTGCATCAGAGATCATCCCATGAAGGGACCAGTGCATCAGAGATCATCCCATGAAGGGACCAGTGCATCAGAGATCATCCCATGAAGGGACCAGTGCATCAGAGATCAAACCATGAAGGGACCAGTGCATCAGAGATCAACCCATGAAGGGACCAGTGCATCACATATCTCCTATTATAGGTATGCAAGATCATCCCATGAAGGGACCAGTACAAAGATCATCCCATGAAGGGACCAGTGCATCACCGATCATCCCATGAAGGGACCAGTGCATCACAGATCATCCCATGAAGGGACCAGTGCATCACCGATCATCCCATGAAGGGACCAGACCATCACCGATCATCCCATGAAGGGACCAGACCATCACCGATCATCCCATGAAGGGACCAGACCATCACCGATCATCCCATGAAGGGACCAGACCATCACCGATCATCCCATGAAGGGACCAGACCATCACCGATCATCCCATGAAGGGACCAGTGCATCGGAGATCATCCCATGAAGGGACCAGTGCATCAGAGGAGATCATCTCATGAACGGACCAGTGCATCAGAGGAGATCATCCCATGAAGGGACCAGTGCATCAGAGGAGATTATCCAATGTAGGGACCAGTGCATCAGATCATCCCATGAAGGGACCAGTGCATCAGATCATCCCATTAAGGGACCAGTGCATCACAGATCATCCCATGAAGGGACCAGTGCATCACAGATCATCCCATGAAGGGACCAGTGCACCACAGATCATCCCATGAAGGGACCAGTGCACCACAGATCATCCCATGAAGGGACCAGTGCACCACAGATCATCCCATGATGGGACCAGTGCACCACAGATCATCCCATGATGGGACCAGTGCATCACAGATCATCCCATGATGGGACCAGTGCATCACAGATCATGCCATGATGGGACCAGTGCACCACAGATCATCCCATAATGGGACCAGTGCACCACAGATCATCCCATGATGGGACCAGTGCACCAAAGATCATCCCATGATGGGACCAGTGCATCAGAGATCCCATGAAGGGACCAGTGCATCACATCTCTCCGATTATAGGTATGCAAGATCTTCCCATGAAGGGACCAGTGCATCACCGATCATCCCATGAAGTGCCCAGTGCATCACCGATCATCCCATGAAGGGACCAGACCATCACCGATCATCCCATGAAGGGACCAGACCATCACCGATCATCCCATGAAGGGACCAGACCATCACCGATCATCCCATGAAGGGACCAGACCATCACCGATCATCCCATGAAGGGACCAGTGCATCAGAGATCACCCCATGAAGGGACCAGTGCATCAGAGATCATCCCATGAAGGGACCAGTGCATCAGAGATAATCCCATGAAGGGACCAGTGCATCAGAGATCATCCCATGAAGGGACCAGTGCATCAGAGATCATCCCATGAAGGGACCAGTGCCTCAGATCATCCCATGAAGGGACCAGTGCATCAGAGATCATCCCATGAAGGGACCAGTGCATCAAAGATCATCCCATGAAGGGACCAGAGCATCAGAGATCATCCCATGAAGGGACCAGTGCACCAAAGATCACCCCATGAAGGGACCAGTGCATCAAAGATCACCCCATGAAGGGACCAGTGCATCAAAGATCACCCCATGAAGGGACCAGTGCATCAAAGATCACCCCATGAAGGGACCAGTGCATCACAGCACTCAGATTAGAGGTATGCAAGATCATCCCATGAAGGGACGAGTGCAAAGATCATCTCAAGAAGGGACCAGTGCATCAAAGGTCATCCCATGAAGGGACCAGTGCATCAGATTATCCCATGAAGGGACCAGTGCATCAGAGATCATCCCATGAAGGGGCCAGTGCATCAGAGATCATCCCGTGAAGGGACCAGTGCATCAGAGATCATCCCATGAAGGGACCAGTGCATCAGAGATCATCCCATGAAGGAACCAGTTCATCAGATCCTCCCGTGTAGGGACCAGTGCATCAGAGATCATCCCATGAAGGGACCAGTGCATCAGAGATCATCCCATGAAGGGACCAGTGCATCAGAGATCATCCCGTGAAGGGACCAGTGCATCAGAGATCATCCCGTGAAGGGACCAGTGCATCAGAGATCATCCCATGAAGGGACCAGTGCATCAGAGATCATCCCATGAATGGACCAGTGCATAAAAGATGATCCCATGAAGGGAATCGTGCAGCACAGCACTAAGATTAGAGGTACGCAAGATCATCTCATGAAGGGACCAGTGCTTCAAAGATCATCCCATGAAGGGACCAGTGCATGAGAGATCAACCCATGAAGGGACCAGTGCATCAGAGATCACGCCATGAAGGGACCAGTGCATCAGATCAACCCATGAAGGGACCAGTGCATCAGATCAACCCATGAAGGGACCAGTGCATCAGATCATCCCATGAAGGGACCAGTGCATCAGATCATCCCATGAAGGGACCAGTGCATCAGATCATCCCATGAAGGGACCAGTGCATCAGATCATCCCATGAAGGGACCAGTGCATCAGATCATCCCATGAAGGGACCAGTGCATCAGATCATCCCATGAAGGGACCAGTGCATCAGAGGAGATCATCCCATGAAGGGACCAGTGCATCAGAGGAGATCATCCCATGAATGGATCAGTGCATCAGAGGAGATCATCCCATGAAGGGACCAGTGCATCAGAGGTGCATCAGAGATCATCCCATGAAGGGACCAGTGCATCAGAGATCATCCCATGAAGGGACCAGTGCATCAGAGATCATCCCATGAAGGGACCAGTGCATCAGAGATCATCCCATGAAGGGACCAGTGCATCAGAGATCAAACCATGAAGGGACCAGTGCATCAGAGATCAACCCATGAAGGGACCAGTGCATCACATCTCTCCTATTATAGGTATGCAAGATCATCCCATGAAGGGACCAGTACAAAGATCATCCCATGAAGGGACCAGTGCATCACCGATCATCCCATGAAGGGACCAGTGCATCACAGATCATCCCATGAAGGGACCAGTGCATCACCGATCATCCCATGAAGGGACCAGACCATCACCGATCATCCCATGAAGGGACCAGACCATCACCGATCATCCCATGAAGGGACCAGACCATCACCGATCATCCCATGAAGGGACCAGACCATCACCGATCATCCCATGAAGGGACCAGTGCATCGGAGATCATCCCATGAAGGGACCAGTGCATCAGAGGAGATCATCTCATGAACGGACCAGTGCATGAGAGGAGATCATCCCATGAAGGGACCAGTGCATCAGAGGAGATTATCCAATGTAGGGACCAGTGCATCAGATCATCCCATGAAGGGACCAGTGCATCAGATCATCCCATTAAGGGACCAGTGCATCACAGATCATCCCATGAAGGGACCAGTGCATCACAGATCATCCCATGAAGGGACCAGTGCACCACAGATCATCCCATGAAGGGACCAGTGCACCACAGATCATCCCATGATGGGACCAGTGCACCACAGATCATCCCATGATGGGACCAGTGCACCACAGATCATCCCATGATGGGACCAGTGCATCACAGATCATCCCATGATGGGACCAGTGCATCACAGATCATCCCATGATGGGACCAGTGCACCACAGATCATCCCATGATGGGACCAGTGCACCACAGATCATCCCATGATGGGACCAGTGCACCAAAGATCATCCCATGATGGGACCAGTGCATCAGAGATCCCATGAAGGGACCAGTGCATCACATCTCTCCGATTATAGGTATGCAAGATCTTCCCATGAAGGGACCAGTGCATCACCGATCATCCCATGAAGTGCCCAGACCATCACCGATCATCCCATGAAGGGACCAGACCATCACCGATCATCCCATGAAGGGACCAGACCATCACCGATCATCCCATGAAGGGACCAGACCATCACCGATCATCCCATGAAGGGACCAGTGCATCAGAGATCACCCCATGAAGGGACCAGTGCATCAGAGATCATCCCATGAAGGGACCAGTGCATCAGAGATCATCCCATGAAGGGGCCAGTGCATCAGAGATCATCCCATGAAGGGGCCAGTGCATCAGAGATCATCCCATGAAGGGGCCAGTGCATCAGAGATCATCCCATGAAGGGGCCAGTGCATCAGAGGAGATCATCCCATGAAGGGAGCAGTGCATCAGAGGAGATCATCCCATGAAGGGAGCAGTGCATCAGAGGAGATCATCCCATGAAGGGAGCAGTGCATCAGAGGAGATCATCCCATGAAGGGAGCAGTGCATCAGGGGAGATCATCCCATGAAGGGACCAGTGCATCAGAGGAGATCATCCCATGAAGGGACCAGTGCATCAGAGGAGATCATCCCATGATGGGACCAGTGCACCACAGATCATCCCATGATAGGACCAGTGCACCACAGATCATCCCATGATGGGACCAGTGCACCACAGATCATCCCATGATGGGACCAGTGCACCACAAATCATCCCATGATGGGACCAGTGCACCACAGATCATCCCATGATGGGACCAGTGCACCACAGATCATCCCATGATGGGACCAGTGCACCACAGATCATCCCATGATGGGACCAGTGCACCACAGATCATCCCATGATGGGACCAGTGCACCACAGATCATCCCATGATGGGACCAGTGCACCACAGATCATCCCATGATGAGACCAGTGCACCACAGATCATCCCATGAAGGGACCAGTGCACCACAGATCATCCCATGAAGGGACCAGTGCATCACAGATCATCCCATGAAGGGACCAGTGCATCACAGATCACCCCATGAAGGGACCAGTGCATTACCGCACTCAGATTAGAGGTATGCAAGATCATCCCATGAAGGGACCAGTGCATCAAGATCAACCCACGAAGGGACCAGTGCATCAAGATCATCCCATGAAGGTACCAGTGCAACAAAGATGATCGCATGAAGGGACCAGTGCAACAAAGATGATCGCATGAAGGGACCAGTGCATCACAGATCATCCCATGAAGAGACCAGTGCATCACAGATCATCCCATGAAGAGACCAGTGCATCACAGATCATCCCACGAAGAGACCAGTGCATCACAGATCATCCCATGAAGGGACCAATGCATCACAGATCATCCCATGAAGGGACCAGTGCATCACAGCTCTCATTAGAGTTATGCAAGATCATCCCATGAAGGGACCAGTGCAGAGATCATCCCATGAAGGGACCAGTGCATCAAGATCAACCCACGAAGGGACCAGTGCATCAAGATCATCCCATGAAGGTACCAGTGCAACAAAGATGATCGCATGAAGGGACCAGTGCATCAAAGATCATGCCATGAAGGGACCAGTGCATCACTGATCATCCCATGAAGGGACCAGTGCATCACAGATCATCCCATGAAGGGACCAGTGCATCACAGATCATCCCATGAAGAGACCAGTGCATCACAGATCATCCCACGAAGAGACCTGTGCATCACAGATCATCCCATGAAGGGACCAGTGCATCACAGATCATCCCATGAAGGGACCAGTGCATCAAAGATCATCCCATAAAGGGACCAGTGCATCAAAGATCATCCCATAAAGGGACCAGTGCATCAGAGATCATCCCATAAAGGGACCAGTGCATCAGAGATCATCCCATGAAGGGACCAGTGCATCAGAGATCATCCCATGAAGGGACCAGTGCATCAAAGATTAACCCAGGAAGGGACCAGTGCATCAGAGATCATCCCATGAAGGGACCAGTGCATCACAGCACTAAGATTAGAGGTATGCAAGATCATCCCATGAAGGGACCAATGCATCAGAGATCATCCCATGAAGGGACAAGTGCATCAGATTTCATCCCATGAAGGGACCAGGGCATCGCAGATCATCCCATGAAGGGACCAGGGCATCAAAGATCATCCCATGAAGGGACCAGTGCATCAGAGATCATCCCATGAAGGGACCAGTGCATCAGAGATCATCCCATGAAGGGACCAGTGCATCAGAGATCATCCCATGAAGGGACCAGTGCATCAGAGATTATCCCGTGAAGGGACCAGTGCATCAGAGATTATCCCGTGAAGGGACCAGTGCATCAGAGATTATCCCGTGAAGGGACCAGTGCATCAGAGATCATCCCATGAAGGGACCAGTGCATCAAAGATCATCCAATTAAGGGACCGGTCATCACAGCACTCAGATTAGAGGTATGCAAGATCATCCCATGAAGGGACCAGTGCATCAGAGATCATCCCATGAAGGGACCAGTGCATCAGAGATCATCCCATGAAGGGACCAGTGCATCAGAGATCATCCCATGAAGGGACCAGTGCATCAGAGATCATCCCATGAAGGGACCAGTGCATCAGAGATCATCCCATGAAGGGACCAGTGCATTACAGCACTAAGATTAGAGGTATGCAAGATCATCCCATGAAGGGACCAGATCAGAGATCATCCCATGAAGGTAGCAGTGCATCAGAGATAATCCCATGAAGGGACCAGTGCATTACAGCACTAAGATTAGAGGTATGCAAGATCATCCCATGAAGGGACCAGTGCATCAAAGATCATCCCATGAAGGGACCAGTGCATCAGATTTCATCCCACTGAGGGACCAGTGCATCAGATTTCATCCCACGAAGGGACCAGGGCATCAGATTTCATCCAATGAAGGGAATAGTGCATCACAGCACTCAGATTAGAGGTATGCAAGATCATCCCATGAAGGGAGCAGTGCATCATAGATCATTCCATGAAGGGAGCAGTGCATCAGAGATCATCCCATGAAGGGAGCAGTGCATCAGAGATCACCCCATGGAGGGAATAGTGCATCACAGCACTAAGATTAGAGGTATGCAAGATCATCCCATGAGGGGAATAGTGCATCAAAGATCATCCCATGAAGAGACCAGTGCAAAGATCATCCCATGAAGAGACCAGTGCATCAGATTTCATCCCATGAAGGGACCAGTGCATCGCAGCACTAAGATTAGAGGTATTCAGGATCATCCCATGAAGGGACCAGTGCATCAAAGATCATCCCATGAAGGGACCAGTGCATCAAAGATCATCCCATGAAGGGACCAGTGCATCACAGCACTCAGATTAGAGGTATGCAAGAGCATCCCATGAAGGGACCAGTGCATCAAAGATCATCCCATGAAGGGACCAGTGCATCAAAGATCATCCCATGAGGGGACCAGTGCATCAGAGATCATCCCATGAGGGGACCAGTGCCATAAAGATCATCGCATGAAGGGACCAGTGCATCACAGCTCAGATTAGAGGTATGCAAGATCATCCCATGAAGGGACCAGAGCAAAGATCATGCCATGAAGGGACCAGTGCATCAAAGGTCATGCCACGAAGGGACCAGTGCATCAGATTATCCCATGAAGGGACCAGTGCATCAAAGATCATCCCATGAAGGGACCAGTGCATCAAAGATCATCCCATGAAGGGACAAGTGCATCAAAGATCATCCCATGAAGGGACCAGTGCATCAAAGATCATCCCATGAAGGGACCCGTGCATTAAAGATCATCCCATGAAGGGACCAGGGCATCAGATTTCATCCCATGAAGGGACCAGGGCATCACATCTCTCAGATTAGAGGTATGCGAGATCATCCCATGAAGGGACCAGTGCATCAGATATCTCATGAAAGGACCAGTGCATCAAAGATCATCCCATGAAGGGACCAGTGCATCAAAGATCATCCCATGAAGGGACCAGTGCATCAAAGATCATCCCATGAAGGGACCAGTGCATCAAAGATCATCCCATGAAGGGACCAGTGCATCAAAGATCATCCCATGAAGGGACCAGTGCATCAAAGATCATCCCATGAAGGGACCAGTGCATCACAGCACTCAGATTAGAGGTATGCAAGAGCATCCCATTAAGGGACCAGTGTATCAAAGACCATCCCATGAAGGGACCAGTGCATCAGATTTCATCCCATGAAGGGACCAGTGCATCACAGCACTAAGATTAGAGGTATGCGAGATCATCCCATGAGAGGACCAGTGCATCAAAGATCATCCCATGAGGGGACCAGTGCATCAAAGATCATCCCATGAGGGGACCAGTGCATCAAAGATCATCCCATGAGGCGACCAGTGCATCAATGTTCATCCCATGAGGGGACCAGTGCATCAAAGTTAATCACATGAAGGGAACAGTGCATCAAAGTTCATCCCATGAAGGGACCAGTGCATCAAAGTTCATCCCGTGAAGGGACCAGTGCATCAAAGATCATCCCATGAAGGGACCAGGGCATCAGATTTCATCCCACGAGGGGACCAGGGCATCAAAGATCAACCCATGAAGGGAATAGTGCATCATAGCATTAAGATAAGAGGTATGCAAGATCATCCCATGAGGGGACCAGTGCATCAAAGATCATCTCGTGAGGGGACCAGTGCATCAAAGATCATCCCATGAGGGGACCAGTGCATCAAAGATCATCCCATGAGGGGACCAGTGCATCAAAGATCATCCCATGAGGGGACCAGTGCATCAAAGATCATCCCATGAGGGGACCAGTGCATTAAATCCCATGAAGGGACCAGTGCATCACAGATCAGATTAGAGGTATGCAAGATCATCCCATGAAGGGACCAGAGCAAAGATCATGCCATGAAGGGACCAGTGCATCAAAGATCATCCCATGAAGGGACCAGTGCATCAGACTTCATCCCATGGAGGGAATAGTGCATCACAGCACTAAGATTAGAGGTATGCAAGATCATCCCATGAGGGGATGAGTGCATCAAAGATCATCCCATGAGGGGACCAGTGCATCAAAGATCATCCGATGAGGGGACCAGTGCATCAGAGATCATCCCAGGAAGGGACCAGTGCATCAAAGATCAACCCAGGAAGGGACCAGTGCATCAAAGACTAACCCAGGAAGGGACCAGTGCATCAAAGATTAACCCATGAAGGGACCAGTGCATCAAAGATCATCCCATGAAGGGACCAGTGCATCAAAGATCATCCCATGAAGGGACCAGTGCATCAAAGATCATCCCATAAAGGGACCAGTGCATCAGAGGTCATCCCATAAAAGGACCAGTGCATCAGAGGTCATCCCATGAAGAGACCAGTGCATCAGAGGTCATCCCATGAAGGTACCAGTGCATCCAAGATCATCCCATGAAGGGACCAGTGCATCCAAGATCATCCCATGAAGGGACCAGTGCATCACAGCACTCAGATTAGAGGTATGCAAGATCATCCCATGAAGGGACCAGTGCATCAAGATCATCCCATGAAGGGACCAGGGCATTAAAGATCATCCCATGAAGGGACCAGTGCTTCAAAGACCATCCCATGAAGGGACCAGTGCATCACAGCACTCAGATTATAGGTATGCAAGATCATCCCATGAGGGGACCAGTGCATCAAAGATCATCCCATGAGGGGACCAGTGCATCAGATATCCCATGAAGGGACCAGTGCATCAGATATCTCATGAAGGGACCAGTGCATCAAAGATCATCCCATGAAAGGACCAGTGCAACAAAGATCATCCCATGAAAGGACCAGTGCAACAAAGATCATCCCATGAAGGGACCAGTGCATCACAGATCATCCCATGAAGGGACCAGTGCATCACAGATCATCCCATGAAGGGACCAGTGCATCAAAGATCATCCCATGAAGGGACCAGTGCATCAAAGATCATCCCATGAAGGGACCAGTGCATCAAAGATCATCCCATGAAGGGACCAGTGCATCAAAGATCATCCCATGAAGGGACCAATGCATCAAAGATCATCCCATGAAGGGACCAATGCATCAGATTTCATCCCACTGAGGGACCAGTGCATCAGATTTCATCCCACGAAGGGACCAGGGCATCAGATTTCATCCAATGAAGGGAATAGTGCATCACAGCACTCAGATTAGAGGTATGCAAGATCTTCCCATGAAGGGACCAGTGCATCAAAGATCATCCCATGAAGGGACCAGTGCAAAGATCATCCCATGAAGGGACCAGTGCAAAGATCATCCCATGAAGGGACCAGTGCAAAGATCATCCCATGAAGGGACCAGTGCAAAGATCATCCCATGAAGGGACCAGTGTAAAGATCATCCCATGAAGGGACCAGTGCATCAAAGATCATCCCATGAAGGGACCAGTGCATCAAAGATCATCCCATGAAGGGACCAGTGCATCAGAGCACTCAGATTAGAGGTATGCAGGATCATCCCATGAAGGGACCAGTGTAAAGATCATCCCATGAAGGGACCAAAGATCATCCCATGAAGGCACCAGTGCATCAAAGATCATCCCATGAAGAGACCAGTGCATCAAAGATCATCCCATGAGGGGACCAGTGCAAGGATCATCCAATGAAGGGACCAGTGCATCCCAGATCAGCCCATAAAGGGACCAATGCATCACAGATCAGCCCATGAAGGGACCAGTGCATCACAGATCAGCCAATGAAGGGACCAGTGCATCACAGATCAGCCCATGAAGGGACCAGTGCATCACAGATCAGCCCATGAAGGGACCAGTGCATCACAGATCAGCCCATGAAGGGACCAGTGCATCACAGATCAGCCCATGAAGGGACCAGTGCATCACAGATCAGCCCATGAAGGGACCAGTGCATCACAGATCAGCCCATGAAGGGGCCAAAGATCATCCCATGAAGACACCAGTGCATCAAAGATCTTCCCATGAAGGGACCAGTGCATCAAAGATCATCCCATGAAGGGACCAGTGCATCAAAGATCATCCCCTGAAGGTACCAGTGCATCAAAGATCATCCCATGAAGAGACCAGTGCAAAGATCATCCCATGAAGAGACCTGTGCATCAGATTTCATCCCATGAAGGGACCAGTGCATCACAGCACTAACATTAGAGGTATGCAAGATCATCCCATGAAGGGACCAGTGCATCAGAGATCATTCCATGAAGAGACCAGTGCATCAGAGATCATCCCATGAAGGGACCAGTGCATCAGAGATCATCCCATGAAGGGACCAGTGCATCAGAGATCATCCCATGAAGGGACCAGTGCATCAGAGATCATCCAATGAAGGGACCAGTTCAAAGATCATCACATGAAGATACCAGTGCATCAGATTTCATCCCATGAAGGGACCAGTGCATCACAGCACTAAGATTAGAGGTATGCAAGATCATCCCATGAAGGGACCAGTGCAAAGATCATCCCACGAAGGGACCAGTGCATCAGAGAACATTCCATGAAGAGACCAGTGCATCAGAGATCATTCCATGAAGAGACCAGTGCATCAGATCATCCCATGAAGGGACCAGTGCATCAAAGATCATCCCATGAAGGGACCAGTGCATCAAAGATCATCCCATGAAGAGACCAGTGCAAAGATCATCCCATGAAGAGACCTGTGCATCAGATTTCATCCCATGAAGGGACCAGTGCATCACAGCACTAACATTAGAGGTATGCAAGATCATCCCATGAAGGGACCAGTGCATCAGAGATCATTCCATGAAGAGACCAGTGCAGCAGAGATCATCCCATGAAGGGACCAGTGCATCAGAGATCATCCCATGAAGGGACCAGTGCATCAGAGATCATCCCATGAAGGGACCAGTGCATCAGAGATCATCCCATGAAGGGACCAGTGCATCAGAGATCATCCAATGAAGGGACCAGTTCAAAGATCATCACATGAAGAGACCAGTGCATCAGATTTCATCCCATGAAGGAACCAGTGCATCACAGCACTAAGATTAGAGGTATGCAAGATCATCCCATGAAGGGACCAGTGCAAAGATCATCCCACGAAGGGACCAGTGCATCAGAGAACATTTCATGAAGAGACCAGTGCATCAGAGATCATTCCATGAAGAGACCAGTGCATCAGATCATCCCATGAAGGGACCAGTGCATCAAAGATCATCCCATGAAGGGACCAGTGCATCAAAGATCATCCCATGAAGGGACCAGTGCATCAGATATCCCATGAAGGGACCAGTGCATCGGATATCTCATGAAAGGACCAGTGCATCAAAGATCATCCCATGAAGGGACCAGTGCATCAAAGATCATCCCATGAAGGGACCAGTGCATCAAAGATCATCCCATGAAGGGACCAGTGCATCAAAGATCATCCCATGAAGGGACCAGTGCATCAAAGATCATCCCATGAAGGGACCAGTGCATCAAAGATCATCCCATGAAGGGACCAATGCATCAAAGATCATCCCATGAAGGGACCAATGCATCAACGATCATCCCATGAAGGGACCAATGCATCAACGATCATCCCATGAAGGGACCAGTGCATCAAAGATCATCCCATGAAGGGACCAGTGCATCACAGCACTCAGATTAGAGGTATGCAAGATTATCCCATGAAGGGACCAGTGCATCAAAGATCATCCCATGAAGGGACCAGTGCATCAAAGATCATCCCATGAAGGGACCAGTGCATCAAAGATCATCCCATGAAGGGACCAGTGCATCTCAGCTCAGATTAGAGGTATGCAAGATCATCCCATAAAGGGACCAGTGCATCAGATTTAATCCCATGAAGGGAACAGTGCATCAGATTTCATCCCATGAAGTGACCAGTGCATCAGATTTCATCCCGTGAAGAGAATAGTGCACAAGATCACTCAGATTAGAGGTATGCAAGATCATCCCATGAAGGGAGCAGTGCCTCGAAGATCATCACATGAAGGGACCAGTGCATCAGAGATCATCCCATGAAGGGACCAGTGCAAATATCATCCCATGAAGGGAACAGTGCATCAGAGATCATCCCATGAAAGAACCAGTGCATCAGAGATCATCCCATAAAGGGAGCAGTGCATCAGAGATCACCCCATGGAGGGAATAGTGCATCACAGCACTAAGATTAGAGGTATGCAAGATCATCCCATGAGGGGAATAGTGCAAAGATCATCCCATGAAGAGACCAATGCAAAGATCATCCCATGAAGAGACCAGTGCATCAGATTTCATCCCATGAAGGGACCAGTGCATCACAGCACTAAGATTAGAGGTATTCAGGATCATCCCATGAAGGGACCAGTGCATCAAAGATCATCCCATGAAGGGACCAGTGCAAAGATCATCCTATGAAGAGACCAGTGCATCAGAGGTCATCCCATGAAGGGACCAGTGCATCCAAGATCATCCCATGAAGGGACCAGTGCATCCAAGATCATCCCATGAAGGGACCAGTGCATCAAAGATCATCCCATGAAGGGACCAGTGCATCACAGCACTCAGATTAGAGGTATGCAAGAGCATCCCATGAAGGGACCAGTGCATCAAAGATCATCCCATGAAGGGACCAGTGCATCAGATTTCATCCCATGAAGGGACCAGTGCATCACAGCACTCAGATTAGAGGTATGCAAGAGCATCCCATGAAGGGACCAGTGCATCAAAGATCATCCCATGAAGGGACCAGTGCATCAAAGATCATCCCATGGAGGGAATAGTGCATCACAGCACTAAGATTAGAGGTATGCAAGATCATCCCATGAGGGGACCAGTGAATCAAAGATCATCCCATGAGGGGACCAGTTGATCAAAGATCATCCCATGAGGGGACCAGTGCCATAAAGATCATCCCATGAGGGGACCAGTGCCATAAAGATCATCCCATGAGGGGACCAGTGCCATAAAGATCATCCCATGAAGGGACCAGTGCATCACAGCTCAGATTAGAGGTATGCAAGATCATCCCATGAAGGGACCAGAGCAAAGATCATGCCATGAAGGGACCAGTGCATCAAAGGTCATGCCACGAAGGGACCAGTGCATCAAAGATCATCCCATGAAGGGACCAGTGCATCAAAGATCATCCCATGAAGGGACCAGTGCATCAAAGATCATCCCATGAAGGGACACGTGCATTAAAGATCATCCCATGAAGGGACCAGTGCATCACAGCACTCAGATTAGAGGTATGCAAGAGCATCCCATGAGGGGATGAGTGCATCAAAGATCATCCCATGAGGGGACCAGTGCATCAGAGATCATCCCATGAGGGGACCAGTGCATCAGAGATCATCCCATGAGGGGACCAGTGCATCAGAGATCATCCCATGAGGGGACCAGTGCATCAGAGATCATCCCATGAAGGGACCAGTGCATCAGAGATCAACCCAGGAAGGGACCAGTGCATCAAAGATTAACCCAGGAAGGGACCAGTGCATCAAAGATTAACCCAGGAAGGGACCAGTGCATCAAAGATTGACCCATGAAGGGACCAGTGCATCAAAGATCATTCCATGAAGGGACCAGTGCATCAAAGATCATCCCATAAAGGGACCAGTGCATCAGAGGTCATCCCATAAAGGGACCAGTGCAAGGATCATCCCATGAAGAGACCAGTGCATCAGAGGTCATCCCATGAAGGGACCAGTGCATCCAAGTTCATCCCATGAAGGGACCAGTGCATCCAAGATCATCCCATGAAGGGACCAGTGCATCCAAGATCATCCCATGAAGGACCAGTGCATCAAGATCATCCCATGAAGGACCAGTGCATCACAGCACTCAGATTAGAGGTATGCAAGATCATCCCATGAAGGGACCAGTGCATCAAGATCATCCCATGAAGGGACCAGGGCATTAAAGATCATCCCATGAAGGGACCAGTGCTTCAAAGACCATCCCATGAAGGGGCCAGTGCATCAGAGATCATCCCATGAAGGGGCCAGTGCATCAGAGATCATCCCATGAAGGGGCCAGTGCATCAGAGATCATCCCATGAAGGGGCCAGTGCATCAGAGATCATCCCATGAAGGGACCAGTGCATCAGAGATCATCCCATGAAGGGACCAGTGCATCAGATCATCCCATGAAGGGACCAGTGCATCAGAGATCATCCCATGAAGGGACCAGTGCATCAGAGAACATCCCATGAAGGGACCAGAGCATCAGAGATCATCCCATGAAGGGACCAGTGCATCACAGCACTCAGAATAGAGGTATGCAAGATCATCCCATGAAGGGACCAGGGCATTAAAGATCATCCCATGAAGGGACCAGTGCTTCAAAGACCATCCCATGAAGGGACCAGTGCATCAAAGACCTTCCCATGATGGGACCAGTGCATCAAATATCATCCCATGAAGGGACCAGTGCATCACAGCTCAGATTAGAGGTATGCAAGATCATCCCATGAAGGGACCAGAGCAAAGATCATGCCATGAAGGGACCAGTGCATCAAAGATCATCCCATGAAGGGACCAGTGCAAAGATCATCCCATGAAGGGACCAAAAATCATCCCATGAAGGGACCAGTGCATCCGAGATCATCCCATGAAGGGACCAGTGCATCACAGATCATCCCATGAAGGGACCAGTGCATCACAGATCATCCCATGAAGGGACCAGTGCATCACAGCACTCAGATTAGAAGTATGCAAGATCATCCCATGAAGGGACCAGTGCATCAGAGATCATCCCATGAAGGGACCAGAGCAAAGATCATGCCATGAAGGGACCAGTGCATCAAAGATCATCCCATGAAGGGGCCAGTGCAAAGATCATCCCATGAAGGGACCAAAAATCATCCCATGAAGGGACCAGTGCATCCGAGATCATCCCATGAAGGGACCAGTGCATCCGAGATCATCCCATGAAGGGACCAGTGCATCACAGATCATCCCATAAAGGGACCAGTGCATCACAGATCATCCCATGAAGGGACCAGTGCATCACAGATCATCCCATGAAGGGACCAGTGCATCACAGATCATCCCATGAAGGGACCAGTGCATCACAGAACATCCCATGAAGGGACCAGTGCATCACAGAACATCCCATGAAGGGACCAGTGCATCACAGAACATCCCATGAAGGGACCAGTGCATCACAGAACATCCCATGAAGGGACCAGTGCATCACAGATCATCCCATGATGGGACCAGTGCATCCAAGATCATCCCATGATGGGACCAGTGCATCAAAGATCATCCCATGATGGGACCAGTGCATCAAAGATCATCCCATAAAGGGACCAGTGCATCAAAGATCATCCCATGATGGGACCAGTGCAAAGATTATCCCATGAAGGGACCAAAAATCATCCCATGAAGGGACCAGTGCATCAGAGATCATCCCATGAAGGGACCAGTGCATCCAAGATCATCCCATAAAGGGACCAGTGCATCCAAGATCATCCCATGAAGGGACCAGTGCATCACAGATCATCCCATGAAGGGACCAGTGCATCATATATCATCCCATGAAGGGACCAGTGCATCATAGATCATCCCATGAAGGGACCAGTGCATCACAGAACATCCCATGAAGGCACCAGTGCATCACAGAACATCCCATGAAGGGACCATTGCATCACAGCACTCAGATTAGAGGTATGCCAGATCATCCCATGAAGGGACCAGTGCATCAAAGCACTCAGATTAGAGGTATGCAAGATCATCCCATGAAGGGACTAGTGCATCAGATCATCCCATGAAGGGAGCAGTGCAACAAAGATCGTCCAATGAAGGGACCAGTGCAACAAAGATCGTCCAATGAAGGGACCAGTGCATCATATTTCATCCCATGAACGGACCAGTGCATCACAGCACTGATTAGAGGTATGCAAGATCAAACCATGAAGGGACCAGTGCATCAAAGAGCATCCCATGAAGGGACCAGTGCATCACAGCACTGATTAGAGGTATGCAAGATCATCCCGTGAAGGAACCAGTGCATCAAAGATCTACCCATGAAGGGGGACCAGTGCATCAAAGATCATCCCATGAAGGGGGACCAGTGCATCAAAGATCATCCCATGAAGGGGGACCAGTGCATCAAAGATCATCCCTTGAAGGGGGACCAGTGCATCAAAGATCATCCCTTGAAGGGGGACCAGTGCATCAAAGACCATCCCTTGAAGGGGGACCAGTGCATCAAAGACCATCCCATGAAGGGACCAGTGCAAAGATCATCCCATGAAGGGACCAGTGCATCACAGCACTCGTATTTGAGGTATGCAAGATCATCCCATGAAGGGACCAGTGCATCAGAGATCATCCCATGAATGGACCAGTTCATCAGAGATCATCCCATAAAGGGACCAGTGCATCAGAGATGATCCCATGAAGGGACCAGTGCATCAGAGATGATCCCATGAAGGGACCAGTGCATCAGAGATGATCCCATGAAGGGACCAGTGCATCAGAGATGATCCCATGAAGGGACCAGTGCATCAGAGATGATCCCATGAAGGGACCAGTGCATCAGAGATGATCCCATGAAGGGACCAGTGCATCAGAGATGATCCCATGAAGGGACCAGTGCATCAGAGATGATCCCATGAAGGGACCAGTGCATCAGAGATGATCCCATGAAGGGACCAGTGCAAAAAAGATCATCCCATGAAGGGACCAGTGCAACAAAGACCATCCCATGAAGGGACCAGTGCAACAAAGATCATCCCATGAAGGGACCAGTGCAACAAAGACCATCCCATGAAGGGACCAGTGCAACAAAGATCATCCCATGAAGGGACCAGTGCAACAAAGATCATCCCATGAAGGGACCAGTGCATCAGATATCCCATGAAAGGACCAGTGCATCAAAGTTCATCCAAGGAAGGGACCAGTGCATCACATCTCTCAGATTAGAGGTATGCAAGATCATCCCATGAAGGGACCAGTGCATCAAAGATTATCCCATCAAGGGACCAGTGCATCAAAGATTATCCCATCAAGGGACCAGTGCATCAAAGATTATCCCATCAAGGGACCAGTGCAAAGATCATTCCATGAAGGGACCAGTGCATCAAAGATCATCCCATGAAGGGACCAGTGCATCAAAGATCATCCCATGAAGGGACCAGTGCATCACAGCACTCAGTTTAGAGGTATGCAAGATCATCCCATGAAGGGACCAGTGCATCAAAGATCATCCCATGAAGGGACCAGTGCATCAAAGATCATCCCATGAAGGGGGACCAGTGCATCAAAGATCATCCCATGAAGGGGGACCAGTGCATCAAAGATCATCCCATGAAGGGACCAGTGCAAAGATCATCCCATGAAGGGACCAGTGCATCACAGCACTCGTATTTGAGGTATGCAAGATCATCCCATGAAGGGACCAGTGCATCAGAGATCATCCCATGAATGGACCAGTGCATCAGAGATCATCCCATAAATGGACCAGTGCATCAGATATCATCCCATGAAGGGACCAGTGCATCAGAGATGATCCCATGAAGGGACCAGTGCAGAGATGATCCCATGAAGGGACCAGTGCATCAGAGATGATCCCATGGAGGGACCAGTGCATCAGAGATGATCCCATGAAGGGACCAGTGCATCAGAGATGATCCCATGAAGGGACCAGTGCATCAGAGATGATCCCATGAAGGGACCAGTGCATCAGAGATGATCCCATGAAGGGACCAGTGCATCAGAGATGATCCCATGAAGGGACCAGTGCAAAAAAGATCATCCCATGAAGGGACCAGTGCAACAAAGATCATCCCATGAAGGGACCAGTGCAACAAAGACCATCCCATGAAGGGACCAGTGCAACAAAGACCATCCCATGAAGGGACCAGTGCAACAAAGATCATCCCATGAAGAGACCAGTGCAACAAAGATCATCCCATGAAGGGACCAGTGCATCAGATATCCCATGAAAGGACCAGTGCATCACATCTCTCAGATTAGAGGTATGCAAGATCATCCCATGAAGGGACCAGTGCATCAAAGATTATCCCATCAAGGGACCAGTGCATCAAAGATTATCCCATCAAGGGACCAGTGCATCAAAGATTATCCCATCAAGGGACCAGTGCATCAAAGATTATCCCATCAAGGGACCAGTGCAAAGACCATCCCATGAAGGGACCAGTGCATCAAAGATCATCCCATGAAGGGACCAGCGCACCAAAGATCATCCCATGAAGGGACCAGCGCACCAAAGATCATCCCATGAAGGGACCAGCGACCCACAGATCATCCCATGAAGGGACCAGCGACCCACAGATCATCCCATGAAGGGACCAGCGACCCACAGATCATCCCATGAAGGGACCAGCGACCCACAGATCATCCCATGAAGGGACCAGCGACCCACAGATCATCCCATGAAGGGACCAGCGACCCACAGATCATCCCATGAAGGGACCAGCGACCCACAGATCATCCCATGAAGGGACCAGCGACCCACAGATCATCCCATGAAGGGACCAGCGACCAACAGATCATCCCATGAAGGGACCAGCGACCAACAGATCATCCCATGAAGGGACCAGCGACCCACAGATCATCCCATGAAGGGACCAGCGCAACACAGATCATCCCATGAAGGGACCAGTGTGTGAGACCGGTCTCGTGGCGTGGGCCCTCCCGACCAGCAAGTTACACTACAACCACGCCGAACCTCGTGGACACGGCCTTCCGGCTCCCGTGGACCAACATCCCGAGGGCCGACCAGATCCCCAACACGCATGCCTGACCGAGGGAGAGCGAAACCCCCCAACCCAGACCAGACCGAGAGGCGCCGACCCTGTCACACCTCTGGTCTCTTCCCCGAGGGACGTTTCGATCGACCACCAGGCCCCCGGTGAGCGGGCGCCTCGCCTGCTGGGCGTCTGGAGTCCCCCCCCCGGACACACCTGAACAGATCAAAGGGCCGAGCGACGGGAAAACCCCCACACACCGCCCCCAGGCACGAGACCCCTCTCTGCGAGGACTCCGGACTTCAAAGAGGAGGGGGAGTATAACAAAGGGGGCTGAAGGGACGGGAGGGAGAGAAGACCTGGACTGACGAGAGCCTGCGGACTTGGTCGCGGCTCGATCGCTCCCCGAACAGAAGAACGCTACCCGAACCCCAAACCATCTGAGCCCTGCTGACGCTGTCGCGGCTCCCCGAACTCTGAACCATCTGAGCCCTGCTGACGCTGTCGCGGCTCCCCGAACTTTGAACCATCTGAGCCCTGCTGACGCTGGCCCGGCTCCCCGAACTCTGAACCATCTGAGCCCTGCTGGCGCTGTCGCGGCTCCCTGAACTCTGAAACATCTGAGCCCTGCGGACGCCGTCGCGGCTCCCTGAACTAAGACCCTTCGGTGCCTGCTGAGTGACTCGCGGCCCGCCCCTCCAAGAAAATCGGCAGAGATCGCCGAGAGAAGCAACATCCCCTCAGCTCGAGGATTGAGAGCTGGGCGCCGGATACCTCGCAGAGACACTGATTGAAAGACTGTCCCGCTACCCTTTTCCCCTCATCACAAGATCGCTGCCGCTTGTGGCATTCATTCTGCACCTGCCTGCCGGATCATAAAGATCCCTGATAACCCTCGATAAAAGTATATTCTCTTGCAACGAATTACTGTGTGGTGTCCCTCTATCCGAAGAGAGTAAGCGCGGCGTGTGCGATCCTAGGTACGAGACCCTTCCAGGAAGGGCCTCCCTGCTCTTGCTCGGCCTAACTCTGGGAAAGGTGGGCCTCAGGGTGGTCAGGAACACATTCCGCAGCCTCCCCGGGGAACGCCGTCCAACACAGATCACCCCAAAAAGAGAACAGTGCATCAAAGAGCACCCCATGAAGAGACCAGTGCATCAAAGATCACCCCATGAAGAGACCAGTGCATCAAAGATCATCCCATGAAGGGACCAGTGCTTCAAGGATCATCCCATGAAGGGACCAGTGCATCGAAGATCATCCCATGAAGGGACCAGTGCATCGAAGATCATCCCATGAAGGGACCAGTGCATCGAAGATCATCCCATGAAGGGACCAGTGCATCACAGATCATCCCATGAAGGGACCAGTGCATCACAGATCATCCCATGAAGGGACCAGTGCATCACAGATCATCCCATGAAGGGACCAGTGCATCACAGAACATCCCATGAAGGGACCATTGCATCACAGCACTCAGATTAGAGGTATGCAAGATCATCCCATGAAGGGACCAGTGCATCAGATCATCCCACGAAGGGAGCAGGGCATCAGATTTCATCCCATGAAGGGAATAGTGCATCACAGCACTCAGATTAGAGGTATGCAAGATCATCCCATGAAAAGACCAGTGCATCAAAGATCACCCTGTGAAGGGACCAGTGCATCAAGATCATCCCGTGAAGGGACCAGTGCATCAGATATCCCATGAAAGGACCAGTGCATCAAAGATCACCCCATGAAGGGACCAGTGCAAAGATCATCCCATGAGGGGACCAGTGCATCAAAGATCATCCCATGAAGGGACCACTGCATCAGAGATAATCCCTTGAAAGGAACCAGTGCATCAGAGATCATCCCATGAAGGGACCAGTGCATCAAAGATCATCCCATGAAGGGACCAGGGCATCAGAGATCATCCCACGAAGGGACCAGGGCATCAGAGATCATCCCACGAAGGGACCAGGGCATCAGATTTCATCCCATGAAGGGAATAGTGCATCACAGCACTCGGATTAGAGGTATGCAAGATCATCCCATGAAAAGACCAGTGCATCAAAGATCATCCCGTGAAGGGACCAACGCATCAGATATCCCATGAAAGGACCAGTGCATCAAAGATCACCCCATGAAGGGACCAGTGCATCAAAGATCATCCCATGAAGGGACCAGTGCATCAAAAATCACCCCATGAAGGGACCAGTGCATCAAAGATCATTCCGTGAAGGGACCAGTGCATCAAAGATTATCCCGTGAAGGGACCAGTGCATCAAAGATCATCCCGTGAAGGGACCAGTGCATCAGATATCCCATGAAAGGACCAGTGCATCAAAGATCACCCTATGAAGGGACCAGTGCAACAAAGATCATCCCATGAAGGGAGCAGTGCATCAGAGATCATCCCATGAAGGGAGCAGTGCAAAGATCATCCCATGAAAGGACCAGTGCAAAGATCATCCTATGAAGGGACCAGTGCAACAAAGATAAACCCATGAAGGGACCAGTGCATCATATTTCATCCCATGAACGGACCAGTGCATCACAGCAATCAGATTAGAGGTATGCAAGATCAAACCATGAAGGGACCAGTTCATCAAAGAGCATCCCATGAAGGGACCAGTGCATCACAGCACTAAGATAAGAGGTATGCAAGATCATCTCATGAAGGGACCACTGCATCAGTTATAATCCCTTGAAAGGAACCAGTGCATCAGAGATCATCCCATGAAGGGACCAGTGCATCAAAGATCATCCCATGAAGGGACCAGTGCATCAGATTTCATCCCATGAAGGGAATAATGCATCACAGCACTCAGATTAGAGGTATGCAAGATCATCCCATGAAAGAACCAGTGCATCAGAGATCATCCCATGAAGGGACCAGAGCATCAGAGATCATCCCATGAAGGGACCAGAGCACCACAGCACTAAGATTAGAGGTATGCAAGATCATCCCATGAAAGAACCAGTGCATCAGAGATCATCCCATGAAGGGACCAGTGCACCACAGCACTAAGATTAGAGGTATGCAAGTTCATCCTGTGAAGGAACCAGTGCATCAAAGACCATCCTGTGAAGGGACCAGTGCATCACAGCTCAGTTTAGAGGTAGGCAAGATCATCCCATGAAGGGACCAGTGCACCAAAGATCATCCCATGAAGGGACCAGTGCACCAAAGATCATCCCATGAAGGGACCAGTGCACCAAAAATCATCCCATGAAGGGACCAGTGCACCAAAAATCATCCCATGAAGGGACCAGTGCACCAAAAATCATCCCATGAAGGGACCAGTGCACCAAAGATCATCCCATGAAGGGACAAGTGCACCAAAGATCACCCCATGAAGGGACCAGTGCATCACAGCAATCAGATTAGAGGTATGCAAGATCATCTCATGAAGGGACCAGTGGATCAAAGATCATCCCATGAAGGGACCAGTGGATCAAAGATCATCCCATGAAGGGACCAGTGCACCAGAGATCATCCCATGAGGGGGCCAGTGCATGAGAGAGCATCCCATAAAGGGATCAGTGCATCAAAGATCATCCCATTAAGGGACCAGTGCATCAAAGATCATCCCATAAAGGGACCAGTGCATCAAAGATCATCCCATGAAGGGACCAGTGCATCAAAGATCATCCCATGAAGAGACCACTGCATCACAGCACTCAGATTAGATGTATGCAAGATCATCCCATGAAGGGACCAGTGCATTAAAGATCATCCCATGAAGGGACCAGTGCATCACAGCTCAGATTAGAGGTATGCAAGATCATACCATGAAGGGACCAGTGCATCAGAGATCATCCCATGAAGGGACCAGTGCATCGAAGATCATCTCATTAAGGGACCAGTGCATCACAGCACTCAGATTAGAGGTATGCAAGCTCATCCCATGAAGGGACCAGTGCAAAGATCATCCCATGAAGGGACCAGTGCATCAGATATCCCATGAAAGGACCAGTGTATGAAAGATCATCCCATGAAGGGACCAGTGCATCACAGCTCAGATTAGAGGTATGCAAGATCATCCCATGAAGCGACCAGTGCAAAGATGATCCCATGAAGGGACCAGAGCATCAAAGGATATCCAATGAAGGGACCAGAGCATCAAAGGATATCCAATGAAAGGACCAGTGCATCAAAGGATATCCCATGAAGGGACCAGTGCATTAAAGATCATCCCATGAAGGGACCAGTGCATTAAAGATCACCCCATGAAGGGACCAGCGCATTAAAGATCACCCCATGAAGGGACCAGCGCATTAAAGATCACCCCATGAAGGGACCAGCGCATTAAAGATCACCCCATGAAGGGACCAGTACATAAGATCATCCCATGAAGGGACCATTGCATCAGAGATCATCCCATGAAGGGACCAGTGCATCAAAGATCATCCCATGAAGGGACCAGTGCATCAAAGATCATCCCATGAAGGGACCAGTGCATCAAAGATCCCATGAAAGGACCAGTGTATGAAAGATCATCCCATGAAGGGACCAGTGCATCACAGCTCAGATTAGAGGTATGCAAGATCATCCCATGAAGGGACCAGTGCAAAGATGATCCCATGAAGGGACCAGAGCATCAAAGGATATCCAATGAAAGGACCAGTGCATCAAAGGATATCCCATGAAGGGACCAGTGCATCAAAGGATATCCCATGAAGGGACCAGTGCATTAAAGATCACCCCATGAAGGGACCGGTGCATTAAAGATCACCCCATGAAGGGACCAGTGCATTAAAGATCACCCCATGAAGGGACCAGTGCATTAAAGATCACCCCATGAAGGGACCAGTGCATTAAAGATCACCCCATGAAGGGACCAGTGCATTAAAGATCACCCCATGAAGGGACCAGTGCATTAAAGATCACCCCATGAAGGGACCAGTGCATTAAAGATCACCCCATGAAGGGACCAGCGCATCAGAGATCATCCCATGAAGGGACCAGTGCATCAGAGATCATCCCATGAAGGGACCAGTGCATCAGAGATCATCCCATGAAGGGGCCAGTGAAACAAAGATAATCCCATGAAGGGGCCAGTGAAACAAAGATCATCCCATGAAGGGGCCAGTGAAACAAAGATCATCCCATGAAGGGGCCAGTGCATCAAAGATCATCCCATGAAGGGGCCAGTGCATCAAAGATCATCCCATGAAGGGACCAGTGCACCAAAAATCATCCCATGAAGGGACCAGTGCACCAAAGATCATCCCATGAATGGACCAGAGCAACACCACTCAGATTAGAGGTATGCAAGATCATCCCATCAAGGGACCAGTGCATCAAAGATCATCCCATGAAGGGACCAGTGCATCACAGCACTCAGATTAGAGGTATGCAAGATCATCCCATGAAGAGACCAGTGCATCACAGCACTCAGATTAGAGGTATGCAAGATCATCTCATGAAGGGACCAGTAGTTCTAAGATCATCCCATGAAGGGACCAGTGGATCAAAGATCATCCCATGAAGGGACCAGTGGATCAAAGATCATCCCATGAAGGGACCAGTGCACCAGAGATCATCCCATGAGGGGGCCAGTGCATGAGAGAGCATCCCATAAAGGGACCAGCACATTAAAGATCACCCCATGAAGGGACCAGCGCATTAAAGATCACCCCATGAAGGGACCAGTGCGTCAAAGATCATCCCGTGAAGGGACCAGTGCGTCAAAGATCATCCCATGAAGGGACCAGTGCAAAGATCATCCAGTGAAGAGACCAGTGCATCACAGCACTAAGATTAGAGGTATGCAAGATCATCCCGTGAAGGAACCAGTGCATCAAAGATCATCCCGTGAAGGGACCAGTGCATTAAAGATCACCCCATGAAGGGACCAGTGCATTAAAGATCACCCCATGAAGGGACCAGTGCGTCAAAGATCATCCCGTGAAGGGACCAGTGCGTCAAAGATCATCCCGTGAAGGGACCAGTGCGTCAAAGATCATCCCATGAAGGGACCAGTGCAAAGATCATCCAGTGAAGAGACCAGTGCATCACAGCACTCAGATTAGAGGTATGAAAGATCATCCCATGAAGGGACCAGTGCATCAAAGATCTACCCATGAAGCTACCAGTGCATCAGAGATCATTCCATGAAGGGACCAGGGCATCAGAGATCATCCCATGAAGGGACCATGGCATCAGATCATCCCATGAAGGGACCAGGGCATCAGATCATCCCATGAAGGGACCAGGGTTCAGATAATCCCATGAAGGGACCAGGGCATCAGATCATCCCATGAAGGGACCAGGGCATCAGATCATCCCATGAAGGGACCAGGGCATCAGATCATCCCATGAAGGGACCAGGGCATCATAGATCATCCCATGAAGGGACCAGGGCATCCATGATCATCCCATGAAGGGACCAGTGCATCCAAGATCATCCCATGAAGGGACCAGTGCATCCAAGATCATCCCATGAAGGGACCAGTGCATCCAAGATCATCCCATGAAGGGAACAGTGCATCAAGATCATCCCATGAAGGGAACAGTGCATCAAGATCATCCCATGAAGGGACCAGTATATCACAGTGCTAAGATTAGAGGTTTGCAAGTTCATCCCGTGAAGGAACCAGTGCATCAGAGATCATCCCATGAAGGTACCAGTGCATCCAAGATCATCCAGTGAAGGGACCAGTGCATCCAAGATCATCCCATGAAGGGACCAGTGCATCAAAGATCATCCCATGAAGGGACCAGTGCATCAGAGCATCCCATGAAGGGACCAGTGCATCAATGAGCATCCCATGAAGGGGCCAGAGCATCAAAGATCATCCCATGAAGGGGCCAGAGCATCAAAGATCATCCCATGAAGGGGCCAGAGCATCAAAGATCCCATGAAAGGACCAGTGTATGCAAGATCATCCCATGAAGGGACCAGTGCATCAGAGATCATCCCATGAAGGGACCAGTGCATCAGCGATCATCCCATGAAGGGGCCAGTGCATCAGAGATCATCCCATGAAGGGGCCAGTGCATCAGAGATCATCCCATGAAGGGGCCAGTGCATCAGATCATCCCATGAAGGGGCCAGTGCATCAGATCATCCCATGAAGGGGCCAGTGCATCACAGCACTCAGATTTGAGGTATGCAAGATCATCCCATGAAGGGACCAGTGCATCAGAGATCATCCCATGAAGGGACCAGTGCATCAGAGATCATCCCATGAAGGGACCAGTGCATCAGATATCCCATGAAGGGACCAGTGCATCAGAGATCATCCCATGAAGGGACCAGTGCATCAGAGATCATCCCATGAAGGGACCAGTGCATCCAAGATCATCCCATGAAGGGACCAGTGCATCCAAGATCATCCCATGAAGGGACCAGTGCATCCAGATCATCCCATGAAGGGAACAGTGCATCAAGATCATCCCATGAAGGGAACAGTGCATCAAGATCATCCCATGAAGGGACCAGTGCATTAGAGATCATCCCATGAAGGGACCAGTGCATCACAGCTCTCAGATTAGAGGTATGCAAGATCATCCTGGGAAGGGACGAGTGCATCAAAGATCAACCCATGAAGGGACCATTAGTGCATTAAAGATCATCCCATGAAGGGGCCAGTGCAACAAAGATCATCCCATGAAGGGACCAGTGCATCACAGCACTCAGATTAGAGGTATGCAAGATCATCCCATGAAGGGGGACCAGTGCATCAAAGATCATCCCATGAAGGGGGACCAGTTCATCAAAGATCATCCCATGAAGGGGGGACCAGTGCATCAAAGATCATCCCATGAAGGGACCAGTGCATCAAAGATCATCCCATGAAGGGACCAGTGCACCACAGATCATCCCATGAAGGGACCAGTGCACCACAGATAATCCCATGAAGGGACCAGTGCACCACAGATCATCCCATGAAGGGACCAGTGCATCAAAGAGCACCCCATGAAGGGACCAGTGCACCACAGATCACCCCATGAAGGGACCAGTGCACCACAGATCATCCCATGAAGGGACCAGTGCACCACATCACCCCATAAAGAGAACAGTGCATCAAAGAGCACCCCATGAAGAGACCAGTGCATCAAAGATCACCCCATGAAGGGACCAGTGCATCAAAGGCCATCCCATGAAGGGACCAGGCATTACAGCACTCAGATTAGAGGTAGGCAAGATCATCCCATGAAGGGACCAGAGCACCACAGATCATCCCATGAAGGGACCAGTGCACCACAGATCATCCCATGAAGGGACCAGTGCACCACAGATCATCCCATGAAGGGACCAGTGCACCACAGATCATCCCATGAAGTGACCAGTGCATCAGAGATCATCCCATGAAGGGACCAGTGCATCACTGATGAGCCCATGAAGGGACCAGTGCATCACAGATCAGCCCATGAAGGGGCCAAAGATCATCCCATGAAGGCACCAGTGCATCAATGATCATCCCATGAAGGGACCAGTGCATCAAAGATAGGCCTGGGCAAAAATTTCGTTCCGTTCGCGGAAATTGCGATAATTTGACATTTTTGCGTTCCGCGGAGCGCGAGAAAATGTCAAAAATTCCGGTTTCCGCAGCTTGGCGATAATTTGTTTCTTGCTCGCGCTGTAAAATGATACATTCTCGCGCGATCGCCTTACCTGAATCCCTGCGTTCGCCGACAAGTTTTCTTGATCCGGTCGCGTTCTCCATGAGATGTTGTATTGTTTTTAGCCATTTGCGCTGTCTCGCCACAGTTCGCGCCCGCAGTGACGTCATGCGTCGCGCGATCACGTCTTTCTTCTCGCGATCATGCACCGCGAGAACAACTCAAAACAAGATGGCCGCGCCCGCAAGCAACCACATGGGTAAGTTGGCGACCCGCAACCATGCAGAAAATCTCGCGAACATGCCGGAAAAAAACTTCCGCATCTTCGCGATATTTCTGCTTGTTTGCGATAATTTTAAACATTCTCGCGATAATTTGCGAAGGTTAATTCCGCAAATTCCGCCCACCCCTAATCAAAGATTATCCCATGAAGGGACCAGTGCATCAAAGATCATCCCATGGAGGGACCAGTGCATCACAGCACTCAGATTAGAGGTATGCAGGATCATCCCATGAAGGGACCAGTGCAAAGATCATCCCATGAAGAGACCTGTGCATCAGATTTCATCCCATGAAGGGACCAGTGCATCAGATTTCATCCCATGAAGGGACCAGTGCATCAGAGATCATTCCATGAAGAGACCCGTGCATCAGAGATCATTCCATGAAGAGACCAGTGCATCAGAGATCATCCCATGAAGAGACCAGTGCATCAGATCATCCCATGAAGGGACCAGTGCATCACAGATCATCCCATGAAGGGACCAGTGCATCACAGATCATCCCATGAAGGGACCAGTGCATCGCAGATCATCCCATGAAGGGACCAGTGCATCGCAGATCATCCCATGAAGGGACCAGTGCATCACAGCACTAAGATTAGAGGTATGCGAGATCATCCCATGAGGGGACCAGTGCATCAAAGATCATCCCATGAGGGGACCAGTGCATCAAAGATCATCCCATGAGGGGACCAGTGCATCAAAGATCATCCCATGAGGGGACCAGTGCATCAAAGTTCATCCCATGAGGGGACCAGTGCATCAAAGTTCATCCCATGAAGGGACCAGTGCATCAAAGTTCATCCCATGAAGGGACCTGTGCATCAAAGATCATCCCATGAAAGGACCAGTGCATATCAGCTCAGATTAGAGGTATGCAAGATCATCCCATGAAGGGACCAGTGCATCAGATATCCAAAAGGACCCGTGCATCAAAGATCATCCCATGAAGGGACCAGTGCATCAAAGATCATCCCATTAAGGGACCAGTGCATCACATTTCTCAGATTAGAGGTATGCAAGATTATCCCATGAAGGGACCAGTGCATCAAAGATCATCCCATGAAGGGACCAGTGCATCAGAGATCATTCCATGAAGAGACCAGTGCATCAGAGATCATTCCATGAAGAAACCAGTGCATCAGAGATCATTCCATGATGAGACCAGTGCATCAGAGATCATTCCATGAAGAGACCAGTCCATCAGAGATCATCCCATGAAGATACCAGTGCATCAGATCATCCCATGAAGGGACCAGTGCATCAAAGATCATCCCATGAAGGGACCAGTGCATCAGATATCCCATGAAGGGACCAGTGCATCAGATATCCCATGAAAGGACCAGTGCATCAAAGATCATCCCATGAAGGGACCAGTGCATCAAAGATCATCCCATGAAGGGACCAGTGCATCAAAGATCATCCCATGAAGGGACCAGTGCATCAAAGATCATCCCATGAAGGGACCAATGCATCAAAGATCATCCCATGAAGGGACCAATGCATCAAAGATCATCCCATGAAGGGACCAGTGCATCAAAGATCATCCCATGAAGGGACCAGTGCATCAATGATCATCCCATGAAGGGACCAGTGCATCACAGCACTCAGATTAGAGGTATGCAAGAGCATTCCATGAAGGGACCAGTGCATCAAAGATCATCCCATGAAGGGACCAGTGCATCAGATTTCATCCCATGAAGGGACCAGTGCATCACAGCACTAAGATTAGAGGTATGCGAGATCATCCCATGAGGGGACCAGTGCATCAAAGATCATCCCATGAGGGGACCAGTGCATCAAAGATCATCCCATGAGGGGACCAGTGCATCAATGTTCATCCCATGAGGGGACCAGTGCATCAATGTTCATCCCATGAGGGGACCAGTGCATCAAAGTTCATCCCATGAGGGGACCAGTGCATCAAAGTTCATCCCATGAAGGGACCAGTGCATCAAAGATCATCCAATGAAGGGACCAGTGAATCAAAGATCATCCCATGAAGGGACCAGTGCATCAAAGATCATCCCATGAAGGGACCAGTGCATCACATATCTCAGATTAGAGGTATGCAAGATTATCCCATGAAGGGACCAGTGCATCAAAGATCATCCCATGAAGGGACCAGTGCATCAAAGATCATCCCATGAAGGGACCAGTGCATCAAAGATCATCCCATGAAGGGACCAGTGCATCTCAGCTCAGATTAGAGGTATGCAAGATCATCCCATAAAGGGACCAGTGCATCAGATTTAATCCCATGAAGGGAACAGTGCATCAGATTTCATCCCATGAAGTGACCAGTGCATCAGATTTCATCCCATGAAGAGAATAGTGCATAAAATCACTCAGATTAGAGGTATGCAAGATCATCCCATGAAGGGAGCAGTGCATCAGAGATCATTCCATGAAGGGAGCAGTGCATCAGAGATCATCCCATGAAGGGAGCAGTGCATCAGAGATCACCCCATGGAGGGAATAGTGCATCACAGCACTAAGATTAGAGGTATGCAAGATCATCCCATGAGGGGAATAGTGCATCAAAGATCATCCCATGAAGAGACCAGTGCAAAGATCATCCCATGAAGAGACCAGTGCATCAGATTTCATCCCATGAAGGGACCAGTGCATCGCAGCACTAAGATTAGAGGTATTCAGGATCATCCCATGAAGGGACCAGTGCATCAAAGATCATCCCATGAAGGGACCAGTGCATCACAGCACTCAGATTAGAGGTATGCAAGAGCATCCCATGAAGGGACCAGTGCATCAAAGATCATCCCATGAAGGGACCAGTGCATCAAAGATCATCCCATGGAGGGAATAGTGCATCACAGCACTAAGATTAGAGGTATGCAAGATCATCCCATGAGGGGACCAGTGCATCAAAGATCATCCCATGAGGGGACCAGTTCATCAAAGATCATCCCATGAGGGGACCAGTGCCATAAAGATCATCCCATGAGGGGACCAGTGCCATAAAGATCATCGCATGAAGGGACCAGTGCATCACAGCTCAGATTAGAGGTATGCAAGATCATCCCATGAAGGGACCAGAGCAAAGATCATGCCATGAAGGGACCAGTGCATCAAAGGTCATGCCACGAAGGGACCAGTGCATCAGATTATCCCATGAAGGGACCAGTGCATCAAAGATCATCCCATGAAGGGACCAGTGCATCAAAGATCATCCCATGAAGGGACAAGTGCATCAAAGATCATCCCATGAAGGGACCAGTGCATCAAAGATCTTCCCATGAAGGGACCCGTGCATTAAAGATCATCCCATGAAGGGACCAGGGCATCAGATTTCATCCCATGAAGGGACCAGGGCATCACATCTCTCAGATTAGAGGTATGCGAGATCATCCCATGAAGGGACCAGTGCATCAGATATCTCATGAAAGGACCAGTGCATCAAAGACCATCCCATCAAGGGACCAGTGCATCAAAGATCATCCCATGAAGGGACCAGTGCATCAAAGATCATCCCATGAAGGGACCAGTGCATCAAAGATCATCCCATGAAGGGACCAGTGCATCAAAGATCATCCCATGAAGGGACCAGTGCATCACAGCACTCAGATTAGAGGTATGCAAGAGCATCCCATGAAGGGACCAGTGCATCAAAGATCATCCCATGAAGGGACCAGTGCATCAGATTTCATCCCATGAAGGGACCAGTGCATCACAGCACTAAGATTAGAGGTATGCGAGATCATCCCATGAGAGGACCAGTGCATCAAAGATCATCCCATGAGGGGACCAGTGCATCAAAGATCATCCCATGAGGGGACCAGTGCATCAAAGATCATCCCATGAGGGGACCAGTGCATCAATGTTCATCCCATGAGGGGACCAGTGCATCAAAGTTAATCACATGAAGGGACCAGTGCATCAAAGTTCATCCCATGAAGGGACCAGTGCATCAAAGATCATCCCGTGAAGGGACCAGTGCATCAAAGATCATCCCATGAAGGGACCAGGGCATCAGAATTCATCCCACGAAGGGACCAGGGCATCAAAGATCACCCCATGGAGGGAATAGTGCATCACAGCATTAAGATAAGAGGTATGCAAGATCATCCCATGAGGGGACCAGTGCATCAAAGATCATCCCGTGAGGGGACCAGTGCATCAAAGATCATCCCATGAGGGGACCAGTGCATCAAAGATCATCCCATGAGGGGACCAGTGCATCAAAGATCATCCCATGAGGGGACCAGTGCATCAAAGATCATCCCATGAGGGGACCAGTGCATCAAAGATCATCCCATGAGGGGACCAGTGCATTAAATCCCATGAAGGGACCAGTGCATCACAGATCAGATTAGAGGTATGCAAGATCATCCCATGAAGGGACCAGAGCAAAGATCATGCCATGAAGGGACCAGTGCATCAGACTTCATCCCATGGAGGGAATAGTGCATCACAGCACTAAGATTAGAGGTATGCAAGATCATCCCATGAAGGGACCAGTGCATCAAAGATCATCCCATGAAAGGACCAGTGCAACAAAGATCATCCCATGAAAGGACCAGTGCATCACAGATCATCCCATGAAGGGACCAGTGCATCACAGATCATCCCATGAAGGGACCAGTGCATCAAAGATCATCCCATGAAGGGACCAGTGCATCAAAGATCATCCCATGAAGGGACCAGTGCATCAAAGATCATCCCATGAAGGGACCAATGCATCAAAGATCATCCCACGAAGGGACCAGGGCATCAGATTTCATCCAATGAAGGGAATAGTGCATCACAGCACTCAGATTAGAGTTATGCAAGATCATCCCATGAAGGGACCAGTGCATCAAAGATCATCCCATGAAGGGACCAGTGCAAAGATCATCCCATGAAGGGACCAGTGCAAAGATCATCCCATGAAGGGACCAGTGCAAAGATCATCCCATGAAGGGACCAGTGTAAAGATCATCCCATGAAGGGACCAGTGCATCAAAGATCATCCCATGAAGGGACCAGTGCATCAGAGCACTCAGATTAGAGGTATGCGAGATCATCCCATGAGAGGACCAGTGCATCAAAGATCATCCCATGAGGGGACCAGTGCATCAAAGATCATCCCATGAGGGGACCAGTGCATCAAAGATCATCCCATGAAGAGACCAGTGCATCAAAGATCATCCCATGAAGGGACCAGTGCATCCCAGATCAGCCCATGAAGGGACCAGTGCATCACAGATCAGCCCATGAAGGGACCAGTGCATCACAGATCAGCCCATGAAGGGACCAGTGCATCACAGATCAGCCCATGAAGGGACCAGTGCATCACAGATTAGCCCATGAAGGGACCAGTGCATCACAGATCAGCCCATGAAGGGGCCAAAGATCATCCCATGAAGGCACCAGTGCATCAAAGATCATCCCATGAAGGGACCAGTGCATCAAAGATCATCCCATGAAGGGACCAGTGCATCAAAGATCATCCCATGAAGGGACCAGTGCATCAAAGATCATCCCATGAAGAGACCAGTGCAAAGATCATCCCATGAAGAGACCTGTGCATCAGATTTCATCCCATGAAGGGACCAGTGCATCACAGCACTAACATTAGAGGTATGCAAGATCATCCCATGAAGGGACCAGTGCATCAGAGATCATTCCATGAAGAGACCAGTGCATCAGAGATCATCCCATGAAGGGACCAGTGCATCAGAGATCATCCCATGAAGGGACCAGTGCATCAGAGATCATCCCATGAAGGGACCAGTGCATCAGAGATCATCCCATGAAGGGACCAGTGCATCAGATTTCATCCCATGAAGGGACCAGTGCATCACAGCACTAAGATTAGAGGTATGCAAGATCATCCCATGAAGGGACCAGTGCAAAGATCATCCCACGAAGGGACCAGTGCATCAGAGAACATTCCATGAAGAGACCAGTGCATCAGAGATCATTCCATGAAGAGACCAGTGCATCAGATCATCCCATGAAGGGACCAGTGCATCAAAGATCATCCCATGAAGGGACCAGTGCATCAAAGATCATCCCATGAAGAGACCAGTGCATCAAAGATCATCCCATGAAGGGACCAGTGCATCAAAGATCATCCCATGAAGGGACCAGTGCATCAGATATCCCATGAAGGGACCAGTGCATCGGATATCTCATGAAAGGACCAGTGCATCAAAGATCATCCCATGAAGGGACCAGTGCATCAAAGGTCATCCCATGAAGGTACCAGTGCATCAAAGATCATCCCATGAAGAGACCAGTGCAAAGATCATCCCATGAAGAGACCTGTGTATCAGATTTCATCCCATGAAGGGACCAGTGCATCACAGCACTAACATTAGAGGTATGCAAGATCATCCCATGAAGGGACCAGTGCATCAGAGATCATTCCATGAAGAGACCAGTGCATCAGAGATCATCCCATGAAGGGACCAGTGCATCAGAGATCATCCCATGAAGGGACCAGTGCATCAGAGATCATCCCATGAAGGGACCAGTGCATCAGAGATCATCCCATGAAGGGACCAGTGCATCAGAGATCATCCAATGAAGGGACCAGTTCAAAGATCATCACATGAAGAGACCAGTGCATCAGATTTCATCCCATGAAGGGACCAGTGCATCACAGCACTAAGATTAGAGGTATGCAAGATCATCCCATGAAAGGACCAGTGCAAAGATCATCCCACGAAGGGACCAGTGCATCAGAGAACATTCCATGAAGAGACCAGTGCATCAGAGATCATTCCATGAAGAGACCAGTGCATCAGATCATCCCATGAAGGGACCAGTGCATCAAAGATCATCCCATGAAGGGACCAGTGCATCAAAGATCATCCCATGAAGGGACCAGTGCATCAGATATCCCATGAAGGGACCAGTGCATCGGATATCTCATGAAAGGACCAGTGCATCAAAGATCATCCCATGAAGGGACCAGTGCATCAAAGATCATCCCATGAAGGGACCAGTGCATCAAAGATCATCCCATGAAGGGACCAATGCATCAAAGATCATCCCATGAAGGGACCAATGCATCAACGATCATCCCATGAAGGGACCAGTGCATCAAAGATCATCCCATGAAGGGACCAGTGCATCAAAGATCATCCCATGAAGGGACCGGTGCATCACAGCACTCAGATTAGAGGTATGCAAGAGCATCCCATGAAGGGACCAGTGCATCAAAGATCATCCCATGAGGGGACCAGTGCATCAATGTTCATCCCATGAGGGGACCAGTGCATCAATGTTCATCCCATGAGGGGACCAGTGCATCAAAGTTCATCCCATGAAGGGACCAGTGCATCAAAGTTCATCCCATGAAGGGACCTGTGCATCAAAGATCATCCCATGAAGGGACCAGTGCATCAGATATTCAAAAGGACCCGTGCATCAAAGATCATCCCATGAAGGGACCAGTGCATCAAAGATCATCCCATGAAGGGACCAGTGCATCAAAGATCATCCCATGAAGGGACCAGTGCATCTCAGCTCAGATTAGAGGTATGCAAGATCATCCCATAAAGGGACCAGTGCATCAGATTTAATCCCATGAAGGGAACAGTGCATCAGATTTCATCCCATGAAGTGACCAGTGCATCGAAGATCATCACATGAAGGGACCAGTGCATCAGAGATCATCCCATGAAGGGACCAGTGCAAATATCATCCCATGAAGGGAACAGTGCATCAGAGATCATCCCATGAAAGAACCAGTGCATCAGAGATCATCCCATAAAGGGAGCAGTGCATCAGAGATCACCCCATGGAGGGAATAGTGCATCACAGCACTAAGATTAGAGGTATGCAAGATCATCCCATGAGGGGAATAGTGCATCAAAGATCATCCCATGAAGAGACCAGTGCAAAGATCATCCCATGAAGAGACCAGTGCATCAGATTTCATCCCATGAAGGGACCAGTGCATCACAGCACTAAGATTAGAGGTATTCAGGATCATCCCATGAAGGGACCAGTGCATCAAAGATCATCCCATGAAGGGACCAGTGCAAAGATCATCCTATGAAGAGACCAGTGCATCAGAGGTCATCCCATGAAGGGACCAGTGCATCCAAGATCATCCCATGAAGGGACCAGTGCATCCAAGATCATCCCATGAAGGGACCAGTGCATCAAAGATCATCCCATGAAGGGACCAGTGCATCACAGCACTCAGATTAGAGGTATGCAAGAGCATCCCATGAAGGGACCAGTGCATCAAAGATCATCCCATGAAGGGACCAGTGCATCAGATTTCATCCCATGAAGGGACCAGTGCATCACAGCACTCAGATTAGAGGTATGCAAGAGCATCCCATGAAGGGACCAGTGCAAAGATCATCCCATGAAGGGACCAGTGCATCAAAGATCATCCCATGGAGGGAATAGTGCATCACAGCACTAAGATTAGAGGTATGCAAGATCATCCCATGAGGGGACCAGTGAATCAAAGATCATCCCATGAGGGGACCAGTTGATCAAAGATCATCCCATGAGGGGACCAGTGCCATAAAGATCATCCCATGAGGGGACCAGTGCCATAAAGATCATCCCATGAGGGGACCAGTGCCATAAAGATCATCCCATGAAGGGACCAGTGCATCACAGCTCAGATTAGAGGTATGCAAGATCATCCCATGAAGGGACCAGAGCAAAGATCCTGCCATGAAGGGACCAGTGCATCAAAGGTCATGCCACGAAGGGACCAGTGCATCAAAGATCATCCCATGAAGGGACCAGTGCATCAAAGATCATCCCATGAAGGGACCAGTGCATCAAAGATCATCCCATGAAGGGACAAGTGCATCAAAGATCATCCCATGAAGGGACCCGTGCATCAAAGATCATCCCATGAAGGGACCCGTGCATTAAAGATCATCCCATGAAGGGACCAGGGCATCAGATTTCATCCCATGAAGGGACCAGGGCATCACATCTCTCATATTAGAGGTATGTGAGATCATCCCATGAAGGGACCAGTGCATCAGATATCTCATGAAAGGACCAGTGCATCAAAGATCATCCCATGAAGGGACCAGTGCATCAAAGATCATCCCATGAAGGGACCAGTGCATCAAAGATCATCCCATGAAGGGACCAGTGCATCAAAGATCATCCCATGAAGGGACCAGTGCATCACAGCACTCAGATTAGAGGTATGCAAGAGCATCCCATGAAGGGACCAGTGCATCAGATTTCATCCCATGAAGGGACCAGTGCATCAGATTTCATCCCATGAAGGGACCAGTGCATCAAAGTTAATCACATGAAGGGACCAGTGCATCAAAGTTCATCCCATGAAGGGACCAGTGCATCAAAGATCATCCCATGAAGGGACCAGTGCATCAAAGATCATCCCATGAAGGGACCAGTGCATCAAAGATCATCCCATGAAGGGACCAGGGCATCAGATTTCATCCCACGAAGGGACCAGGGCATCAAAGATCACCCCATGGAGGGAATAGTGCATCACAGCATTAAGATAAGAGGTATGCAAGATCATCCCATGAGGGGACCAGTGCATCAAAGATCATCCCATGAGGGGACCAGTGCATCAAAGATCATCCCATGAGGGGAACAGTGCATCAAAGATCATCCCATGAGGGGACCAGTGCATCAAAGATCATCCCATGAGGGGACCAGTGCATTAAATCCCATGAAGGGACCAGTGCATCACAGATCAGATAAGAGGTATGCAAGATCATCCCATGAAGGGACCAGAGCAAAGATCATGCCATGAAGGGACCAGTGCATCAAAGATCATCCCATGAAGGGACCAGTGCATCAGACTTCATCCCATGGAGGGAATAGTGCATCACAGCACTAAGATTAGAGGTATGCAAGATCATCCCATGAGGGGATGAGTGCATCAAAGATCATCCCATGAGGGGACCAGTGCATCAGAGATCATCCCATGAGGGGACCAGTGCATCAGAGATCATCCCATGAGGGGACCAGTGCATCAGAGATCATCCCATGAAGGGACCAGTGCATCAGAGATCAACCCAGGAAGGGACCAGTGCATCAAAGATTAACCCAGGAAGGGACCAGTGCATCAAAGATTGACCCATGAAGGGACCAGTGCATCAAAGATCATTCCATGAAGGGACCAGTGCATCAAAGATCATCCCATAAAGGGACCAGTGCATCAGAGGTCATCCCATAAAGGGACCAGTGCAAGGATCATCCCATGAAGATACCAGTGCATCAGAGGTCATCCCATGAAGGGACCAGTGCATCCAAGTTCATCCCATGAAGGGCCCAGTGCATCCAAGATCATCCCATGAAGGGACCAGTGCATCAAGATCATCCCATGAAGGACCAGTGCATCAAGATCATCCCATGAAGGACCAGTGCATCACAGCACTCAGATTAGAGGTATGCAAGATCATCCCATGAAGGGACCAGTGCATCAAGATCATCCCATGAAGGGACCAGGGCATTAAAGATCATCCCATGAAGGGACCAGTGCTTCAAAGACCATCCCATGAAGGGGCCAGTGCATCAGAGATCATCCCATGAAGGGGCCAGTGCATCAGAGATCATCCCATGAAGGGGCCAGTGCATCAGAGATCATCCCATGAAGGGGCCAGTGCATCAGAGATCATCCCATGAAGGGGCCAGTGCATCAGAGATCATCCCATGAAGGGACCAGTGCATCAAGATCATCCCATGAAGGGACCAGGACATTAAAGATCATCCCATGAAGGGACCAGTGCTTCAAAGACCATCCCATGAAGGGACCAGTGCATCAAAGACCTTCCCATGAAGGGACCAGTGCATCAAAGATCATCCCATGAAGGGACCAGTGCATCACAGCTCAGATTAGAGGTATGCAAGATCATCCCATGAAGGGACCAGAGCAAAGATCATGCCATGAAGGGACCAGTGCATCAAAGATCATCCCATGAAGGGACCAGTGCAAAGATCATCCCATGAAGGGACCAAAAATCATCCCATGAAGGGACCAGTGCATCCGAGATCATCCCATGAAGGGACCAGTGCATCACAGATCATCCCATGAAGGGACCAGTGCATCACAGCACTCAGATTAGAAGTATGCAAGATCATCCCATGAAGGGACCAGTGCATCAGAGATCATCCCATGAAGGGACCAGAGCAAAGATCATGCCATGAAGGGACCAGTGCATCAAAGATCATCCCATGAAGGGGCCAGTGCAAAGATCATCCCATGAAGGGACCAAAAATCATCCCATGAAGGGACCAGTGCATCCGAGATCATCCCATGAAGGGACTAGTGCATCCGAGATCATCCCATGAAGGGACCAGTGCATCACAGATCATCCCATAAAGGGACCAGTGCATCACAGATCATCCCATGAAGGGACCAGTGCATCACAGATCATCCCATGAAGGGACCAGTGCATCACAGAACATCCCATGAAGGGACCAGTGCATCACAGAACATCCCATGAAGGGACCAGTGCATCACAGAACATCCCATGAAGGGACCAGTGCATCACAGAACATCCCATGAAGGGACCAGTGCATCACAGAACATCCCATGAAGGGACCAGTGCATCACAGATCATCCCATGATGGGACCAGTGCATCACAGATCATCCCATGATGGGACCAGTGCATCCAAGATCATCCCATGATGGGACCAGTGCATCAAAGATCATCCCATGATGGGACCACTGCATCAAAGATCATCCCATAAAGGGACCAGTGCATCAAAGATCATCCCATGATGGGACCAGTGCAAAGATCATCCCATGAAGGGACCAAAAATCATCCCATGAAGGGACCAGTGCATCAGAGATCATCCCATGAAGGGACCAGTGCATCCAAGATCATCCCATAAAGGGACCAGTGCATCCAAGATCATCCCATGAAGGGACCAGTGCATCACAGATCATCCCATGAAGGGACCAGTGCATCATAGATCATCCCATGAAGGGACCAGTGCATCACAGAACATCCCATGAAGGCACCAGTGCATCACAGAACATCCCATGAAGGGACCATTGCATCACAGCACTCAGATTAGAGGTATGCCAGATCATCCCATGAAGGGACCAGTGCATCAAAGCACTCAGATTAGAGGTATGCAAGATCATCCCATGAAGGGACCAGTGCATCAGCTCATCCCATGAAGGGAGCAGTGCAACAAAGATCGTCCAATGAAGGGACCAGTGCAAAGATCGTCCAATGAAGGGACCAGTGCATCATATTTCATCCCATGAACGGACCAGTGCATCACAGCACTGATTAGAGGTATGCAAGATCAAACCATGAAGGGACCAGTGCATCAAAGAGCATCCCATGAAGGGACCAGTGCATCACAGCACTCAGATTAGAGGTATGCAAGATCATCCCGTGAAGGAACCAGTGCATCAAAGATCTACCCATGAAGGGGGACCAGTGCATCAAAGATCATCCCATGAAGGGGGACCAGTGCATCAAAGATCATCCCATGAAGGGGGACCAGTGCATCAAAGATCATCCCTTGAAGGGGGACCAGTGCATCAAAGACCATCCCTTGAAGGGGGACCAGTGCATCAAAGACCATCCCATGAAGGGACCAGTGCAAAGATCATCCCATGAAGGGACCAGTGCAAAGATCATCCCATGAAGGGACCAGTGCATCAGAGATCATCCCATGAATGGACCAGTGCATCAGAGGTCATCCCATAAATGGACCAGTGCATCAGATATCATCCCATGAAGGGACCAGTGCATCAGATATCATCCCATGAAGGGACCAGTGCATCAGAGATGATCCCATGAAGGGACCAGTGCATCAGAGATGATCCCATGAAGGGACCAGTGCATCAGAGATGATCCCATGAAGGGACCAGTGCATCAGAGATGATCCCATGAAGGGACCAGTGCATCAGAGATGATCCCATGAAGGGACCAGTGCATCAGAGATGATCCCATGAAGGGACCAGTGCATCAGAGATGATCCCATGAAGGGACCAGTGCAAAAAAGATCATCCCATGAAGGGACCAGTGCAACAAAGACCATCCCATGAAGGGACCAGTGCAACAAAGATCATCCCATGAAGGGACCAGTGCAACAAAGACCATCCCATGAAGGGACCAGTGCAACAAAGATCATCCCATGAAGGGACCAGTGCAACAAAGATCATCCCATGAAGGGACCAGTGCATCAGATATCCCATGAAAGGACCAGTGCATCAAAGTTCATCCAAGGAAGGGACCAGTGCATCACATCTCTCAGATTAGAGGTATGCAGGATCATCCCATGAAGGGACCAGTGCATCAAAGATTATCCCATCAAGGGACCAGTGCATCAAAGATTATCCCATCAAGGGACCAGTGCATCAAAGATTATCCCATCAAGGGACCAGTGCAAAGATCATTCCATGAAGGGACCAGTGCATCAAAGATCATCCCATGAAGGGACCAGTGCATCAAAGATCATCCCATGAAGGGACCAGTGCATCAAAGATCATCCCATGAAGGGACCAGTGCATCAAAGATCATCCCATGAAGGGACCAGTGCATCAAAGATCATCCCATGAAGGGACCAGTGCATCAAAGATCATCCCATGAAGGGGGACCAGTGCATCAAAGATCATCCCATGAAGGGGGACCAGTGCATCAAAGATCATCCCATGAAGGGGGACCAGTGCATCAAAGATCATCCCTTGAAGGGGGACCAGTGCATCAAAGACCATCCCTTGTAGGGGGACCAGTGCATCAAAGATCATCCCATGAAGGGACCAGTGCAAAGATCATCCCATGAAGGGACCAGTGCATCACAGCACTCGTATTCGAGGTATGCAAGATCATCCCACGAAGGGACCAGTGCATCAGAGATCATTCCATGAGTGGACCAGTGCATCAGAGATCATCCCATAAATGGACCAGTGCATCAGATATCATCCCATGAAGGGACCAGTGCATCAGATATCATCCCATGAAGGGACCAGTGCATCAGAGATGATCCCATGAAGGGACCAGTGCATCAGAGATGATCCCATGAAGGGACCAGTGCATCAGAGATGATCCCATGAAGGGACCAGTGCATCAGAGATGATCCCATGAAGGGACCAGTGCATCAGAGATGATCCCATGAAGGGACCAGTGCAAAAAAGACCATCCCATGAAGGGACCAGTGCAACAAAGATCATCCCATGAAGGGACCAGTGCAACAAAGATCATCCCATGAAGGGACCAGTGCAACAAAGACCATCCCATGAAGGGACCAGTGCAACAAAGATCATCCCATGAAGGGACCAGTGCAACAAAGATCATCCCATGAAGGGACCAGTGCATCAGATATCCCATGAAAGCACCAGTGCATCAAAGTTCATCCAAGGAAGGGACCAGTGCATCACATCTCTCAGATTAGAGGTATGCAAGATCATCCCATGAAGGGACCAGTGCATCAAAGATTATCCCATCAAGGGACCAGTGCATCAAAGATTATCCCATCAAGGGACCAGTGCATCAAAGATTATCCCATCAAGGGACCAGTGCATCAAAGATTATCCCATCAAGGGACCAGTGCAAAGACCATCCCATGAAGGGACCAGTGCATCACAGCACTCAGTTTAGAGGTATGCAAGATCATCCCATGAAGGGACCAGTGCATCAAAGATCATCCCATGAAGGGACCAGCGCACCAAAGATCATCCCATGAAGGGACCAGCGCACCAAAGATCATCCCATGAAGGGACCAGCGACCCACAGATCATCCCATGAAGGGACCAGCGACCCACAGATCATCCCATGAAGGGACCAGCGACCCACAGATCATCCCATGAAGGGACCAGCGACCCACAGATCATCCCATGAAGGGACCAGCGACCCACAGATCATCCCATGAAGGGACCAGTGCATCAAAGATCATCCCATGAAGGGGGACCAGTGCATCAAAGATCATCCCATGAAGGGGGACCAGTGCATCAAAGATCATCCCATGAAGGGGGACCAGTGCATCAAAGATCATCCCTTGAAGGGGGACCAGTGCATCAAAGACCATCCCTTGAAGGGGGACCAGTGCATCAAAGATCATCCCATGAAGGGACCAGTGCAAAGATCATCCCATGAAGGGACCAGTGCATCACAGCACTAGGGGTGGGCGGAATTTGCGGAATTGCGTTACGCAAATCTCCGCGAAACGGTAAAAAATCTCCGCGAACACGCAGAAATTCCGCGAACACGCGGAATTGCTTGTTCGCGATGCTTTTTTCCTGTTCACAATTGCTGTTTGCGTGCTCGGGGAGAAATATCTCGCGAACACGCATTTTGAGATCGCGAACAAGCAAAAATTTCGCGAAATCGCGGAAAGCAGACTTTTTAGCAATTTCGCGTTCTCCGCGGAACGCGAAATTACGCAAATTCCGCAAATTCCGCGAGCGGAACGGAATTTACCGCCCAGGCCTACACAGCACTCGTATTCGAGGTATGCAAGATCATCCCACGAAGGGACCAGTGCATCAGAGATCATTCCATGAATGGACCAGTGCATCAGAGATCATCCCATAAATGGACCAGTGCATCAGATATCATCCCATGAAGGGAACAGTGCATCAGATATCATCCCATGAAGGGACCAGTGCATCAGAGATGATCCCATGAAGGGACCAGTGCATCAGAGATGATCCCATGAAGGGACCAGTGCATCAGAGATGATCCCATGAAGGGACCAGTGCATCAGAGATGATCCCATGAAGGGACCAGTGCATCAGAGATGATCCCATGAAGGGACCAGTGCATCAGAGATGATCCCATGAAGGGACCAGTGCAAAAAAGACCATCCCATGAAGGGACCAGTGCAACAAAGATCATCCCATGAAGGGACCAGTGCAACAAAGATCATCCCATGAAGGGACCAGTGCAACAAAGACCATCCCATGAAGGGACCAGTGCAACAAAGATCATCCCATGAAGGGACCAGTGCAACAAAGATCATCCCATGAAGGGACCAGTGCATCAGATATCCCATGAAAGGACCAGTGCATCAAAGTTCATCCAAGGAAGGGACCAGTGCATCACATCTCTCAGATTAGAGGTATGCAAGATCATCCCATGAAGGGACCAGTGCATCAAAGATTATCCCATCAAGGGACCAGTGCATCAAAGATTATCCCATCAAGGGACCAGTGCATCAAAGATTATCCCATCAAGGGACCAGTGCATCAAAGATTATCCCATCAAGGGACCAGTGCATCAAAGATTATCCCATCAAGGGACCAGTGCAAAGACCATCCCATGAAGGGACCAGTGCATCACAGCACTCAGTTTAGAGGTATGCAAGATCATCCCATGAAGGGACCAGCGCATCAAAGATCATCCCATGAAGGGACCAGCGCACCAAAGATCATCCCATGAAGGGACCAGCGCACCAAAGATCATCCCATGAAGGGACCAGCGACCCACATATCATCCCATGAAGGGACCAGCGACCCACAGGTCATCCCATGAAGGGACCAGCGACCCACAGATCATCCCATGAAGGGACCAGCGACCCACAGATCACCCCATGAAGGGACCAGCGACCCACAGATCATCCCATGAAGGGACCAGCGACCCACAGATCATCCCATGAAGGGACCAGCGACCCACAGATCATCCCATGAAGGGACCAGCGACCCACAGATCATCCCATGAAGGGACCAGCGACCCACAGATCATCCCATGAAGGGACCAGCGACCAACAGATCATCCCATGAAGGGACCAGCGACCAACAGATCATCCCATGAAGGGACCAGCGACCCACAGATCATCCCATGAAGGGACCAGCGACCCACAGATCATCCCATGAAGGGACCAGCGCAACACAGATCATCCCATGAAGGGACCAGTGTGTGAGACCGGTCTCGTGGCGTGGGCCCTCCCGACCAGCAAGTTACACTACAACCACGCCGAACCTCGTGGACACGGCATTATCAGTGCATCAAAGATCACCCCATGAAGGGACCAGTGCAAAGATCATCCCATGAGGGGACCAGTGCATCAAAGATCATCCCATGAAGGGACCACTGCATCAGAGATAATCCCTTGAAAGGAACCAGTGCATCAGAGATCATCCCATGAAGGGACCAGTGCATCAAAGATCATCCCATGAAGGGACCAGGGCATCAGAGATCATCCCACGAAGGGACCAGGGCATCAGAGATCATCCCACGAAGGGACCAGGGCATCAGATTTCATCCCATGAAGGGAATAGTGCATCACAGCACTCGGATTAGAGGTATGCAAGATCATCCCATGAAAAGACCAGTGCATCAAAGATCACCCCATGAAGGGACCAGTGCATCAAAGATCATCCCATGAAGGGACCAGTGCAACAAAGATCATCCCAAGAAGGGAGCAGTGCATCAGAGATCATCCCATGAAGGGAGCAGTGCAAAGATCATCCCATGAAGGGACCAGTGCAAAGATCATCCCATGAAGGGACCAGAGCATCAGAGATCATTCCATGAAGGGACCAGAGCACCACAGCACTAAGATTAGAGGTATGCAAGATCATCCCATGAAAGAACCAGTGCATCAGAGATCATCCCATGAAGGGACCAGTGCACCACAGCACTAAGATTAGAGGTATGCAAGTTCATCCTGTGAAGGAACCAGTGCATCAAAGATCATCCCGTGAAGGGACCAGTGCATCAGATATCCCATGAAAGGACCAGTGCATCAAAGATCACCCTATGAAGGGACCAGTGCAACAAAGATCATCCCATGAAGGGAGCAGTGCATCAGAGATCATCCCATGAAGGGAGCAGTGCAAAGATCATCCCATGAAAGAACCAGTGCATCAGCGATCATCCCATGAAGGGACCAGAGCATGAGAGATCATCCCATGAAGGGACCAGAGCACCACAGCACTAAGATTAGAGGTATGCAAGATCATCCCATGAAAGAACCAGTGCATCAGAGATCATCCCATGAAGGGACCAGTGCACCACAGCACTAAGATTAGAGGTATGCAAGTTCATCCTGTGAAGGAACCAGTGCATCAAAGACCATCCCGTGAAGGGACCAGTGCATCACAGCTCAGTTTAGAGGTAGGCAAGATCATCCCATGAAGGGACCAGTGCACCAAAGATCATCCCATGAAGGGACCAGTGCACCAAAGATCATCCCATGAAGGGACCAGTGCACCAAAGATCATCCCATGAAGGGACCAGTGCACCAAAAATCATCCCATGAAGGGACCAGTGCACCAAAAATCATCCCATGAAGGGACCAGTGCACCAAAAATCATCCCATGAAGGGACCAGTGCACCAAAGATCATCCCATGAAGGGACAAGTGCACCAAAGATCACCCCATGAAGGGACCAGTGCATCACAGCAATCAGATTAGAGGTATGCAAGATCATCTCATGAAGGGACCAGTGGATCAAAGATCATCCCATGAAGGGACCAGTGGATCAAAGATCATCCCATGAAGGGACCAGTGCACCAGAGATCATCCCATGAGGGGGCCAGTGCATGAGAGAGCATCCCATAAAGGGACCAGTGCATCAAAGATCATCCCATTAAGGGACCAGTGCATCAAAGATCATCCCATAAAGGGACCAGTGCATCAAATATCATCCCATGAAGGGACCAGTGCATCAAAGATCATCCCATGAAGAGACCACTGCATCACATCACTCAGATTAGATGTATGCAAGATCATCCCATGAAGGGACCAGTGCATTAAAGATCATCCCATGAAGGGACCAGTGCATCACAGCTCAGATTAGAGGTATGCAAGATCATCCCATGAAGCGACCAGTGCAAAGAAGATCCCATGAAGGGACCAGAGCATCAAAGGATATCCAATGAAAGGACCAGTGCATCAAAGGATATCCCATGAAGGGACCAGTGCATTAAAGATCATCCCATGAAGGGACCAGTGCATTAAAGATCACCCCATGAAGGGACCAGCGCATTAAAGATCACCACATGAAGGGACCAGCGCATTAAAGATCCCCCCATGAAGGGACCAGCGCATTAAAGATCCCCCCATGAAGGGACCAGTAAATCAGATCATCCCATGAAGGGACCATTGCATCAGAGATCATCCCATGAAGGGACCAGTGCATCAAAGATCATCCCATGAAGGGACCAGTGCATCAAAGATCATCCCATGAAGGGACCAGTGCATCACATATCCCATGAAAGGACCAGTGTATGAAAGATCATCCCATGAAGGGACCAGTGCATCACAGCTCAGATTAGAGGTATGCAAGATCATCCCATGAAGGGACCAGTGCAAAGATGATCCCATGAAGGGACCAGAGCATCAAAGGATATCCAATGAAAGGACCAGTGCATCAAAGGATATCCCATGAAGGGACCAGTGCATCAAAGGATATCCCATGAAGGGACCAGTGCATTAAAGATCACCCCATGAAGGGACCGGTGCATTAAAGATCACCCCATGAAGGGACCAGTGCATTAAAGATCACCCCATGAAGGGACCAGTGCATTAAAGATCACCCCATGAAGGGACCAGTGCATTAAAGATCACCCCATGAAGGGACCAGTGCATTAAAGATCACCCCATGAAGGGACCAGCGCATCAGAGATCATCCCATGAAGGGACCAGTGCATCAGAGATCATCCCATGAAGGGACCAGTGCATCAGAGATCATCCCATGAAGGGGCCAGTGAAACAAAGATCATCCCATGAAGGGGCCAGTGGAACGAAGATCATCCCATGAAGGGGCCAGTGCATCAAAGATCATCCCATGAAGGGACCAGTGCACCAAAAATCATCCCATGAAGGGACCAGGCCACCAAAGATCATCCCATGAATGGACCAGAGCAACACCACTCAGATTAGAGGTATGCAAGATCATCCCATCAAGGGACCAGTGCATCAAATATCATCCCATGAAGGGACCAGTGCATCACAGCACTCAGATTAGAGGTATGCAAGATCATCCCATGAAGAGACCAGTGCATCACAGCACTCAGATTAGAGGTATGCAAGATCATCTCATGAAGGGACCAGTAGTTCTAAGATCATCCCATGAAGGGACCAGTGGATCAAAGATCATCCCATGAAGGGACCAGTGGATCAAAGATCATCCCATGAAGGGACCAGTGGATCAAAGATCATCCCATGAAGGGACCAGTGCACCAGAGATCATCCCATGAGGGGGCCAGTGCATGAGAGAGCATCCCATAAAGGGACCAGCACATTAAAGATCACCCCATGAAGGGACCAGCGCATTAAAGATAACCCCATGAAGGGACCAGTGCGTCAAAGATCATCCCGTGAAGGGACCAGTGCGTCAAAGATCATCCCATGAAGGGACCAGTGCAAAGATCATCCAGTGAAGAGACCAGTGCATCACAGCACTCAGATTAGAGGTATGCAAGATCATCCCGTGAAGGAACCAGTGCATCAAAGATCATCCTGTGAAGGGACCAGTGCATTAAAGATCACCCCATGAAGGGACCAGTGCATTAAAGATCACCCCATGAAGGGACCAGTGCGTCAAAGATCATCCCGTGAAGGGACCAGTGCGTCAAAGATCATCCCGTGAAGGGACCAGTGCGTCAAAGATCATCCCATGAAGGGACCAGTGCAAAGATCATCCAGTGAAGAGACCAGTGCATCACAGCACTCAGATTAGAGGTATGAAAGATCATCCCATGAAGGGACCAGTGCATCAAAGATCTACCCATGAAGCTACCAGTGCATCAGAGATCATTCCATGAAGGGACCAGGGCATCAGAGATCATCCCATGAAGGGACCATGGCATCAGATCATCCCATGAAGGGACCAGGGCATCAGATCATCCCATGAAGGGACCAGGGTTCAGATCATCCCATGAAGGGACCAGGGCATCAGATCATCCCATGAAGGGACCAGGGCATCAGATCATCCCATGAAGGGACCAGGGCATCAGATCATCCCATGAAGGGACCAGGGCATCATAGATCATCCCATGAAGGGACCAGTGCATCCAATATCATCCCATGAAGGGACCAGTGCATCCAAGATCATCCCATGAAGGGACCAGTGCATCCAAGATCATCCCATGAAGGGACCAGTGCATCCAAGATCATCCCATGAAGGGAACAGTGCATCAAGATCATCCCATGAAGGGACCAGTATATCACAGTGCTAAGATTAGAGGTTTGCAAGTTCATCCCGTGAAGGAACCAGTGCATCAGAGATCATCCCATGAAGGTACCAGTGCATCCAAGATCATCCAGTGAAGGGACCAGTGCATCCAAGATCATCCCATGAAGGGACCAGTGCATCAAAGATCATCCCATGAAGGGACCAGTGCATCAGAGCATCCCATGAAGGGACCAGTGCATCAAAGATTATCCCATGAAGGGGCCAGAGCATCAAAGATCATCCCATGAAGGGGCCAGAGCATCAAAGATCATCCCATGAAGGGGCCAGAGCATCAAAGATCCCATGAAAGGACCAGTGTATGCAAGATCATCCCATGAAGGGACCAGTGCATCAGCGATCATCCCATGAAGGGGCCACTGCATCAGAGATCATCCCATGAAGGGGCCAGTGCATCAGAGATCATCCCATGAAGGGGCCAGTGCATCAGAGATCATCCCATGAAGGGACCAGTGCATCAGAGATCATCCCATGAAGGGACCAGTGCATCAGAGATCATCCCATGAAGGGACCAGTGCATCAGATATCCCATGAAGGGACCAGTGCATCAGATATCCCATGAAGGGACCAGTGCATCAGAGATCATCCCATGAAGGGACCAGTGCATCAGAGATCATCCCATGAAGGGACCAGTGCATCAGAGATCATCCCATGAAGGGACCAGTGCATCCGAGATCATCCCATGAAGGGACCAGTGCATCCAAGATCATCCCATGAAGGGACCAGTGCATCCAGATCATCCCATGAAGGGACCAGTGCATCAAGATCATCCCATGAAGGGAACAGTGCATCAAGATCATCCCATGAAGGGAACAGTGCATCAAGATCATCCCATGAAGGGACCAGTGCATTAGAGATCATCCCATGAAGGGACCAGTGCATTAGAGATCATCCCATGAAGGGACCAGTGCATCACAGCTCTCAGATTAGAGGTATGCAAGATCATCCTGGGAAGGGACGAGTGCAACAAAGATCAACCCATGAAGGGACCATTAGTGCATTAAAGATCATCCCATGAAGGGGCCAGTGCAACAAAGATCATCCCATGAAGGGACCAGTGCATCACAGCACTCAGATTAGAGGTATGCAAGATCATCCCATGAAGGGGGACCAGTGCATCAAAGATCATCCCATGAAGGGGGACCAGTTCATCAAAGATCATCCCATGAAGGGGGGACCAGTGCAAAGATCATCCCATGAAGGGACCAGTGCATCACAGATCATCCCATGAAGGGACCAGTGCACCACAGATCATCCCATGAAGGGACCAGTGCACCACCGATCATCCCATGAAGGGACCAGTGCACCACAGATCATCCCATGAAGGGACCAGTGCACCACAGATCATCCCATGAAGGGACCAGTGCATCAAAGAGCACCCCATGAAGGGACCAGTGCACCACAGATCACCCCATGAAGGGACCAGTGCACCACAGATCATCCCATGAAGGGACCAGTGCACCACATCACCCCATAAAGAGAACAGTGCATCAAAGAGCACCCCATGAAGAGACCAGTGCATCAAAGATCACCCCATGAAGGGACCAGTGCATCAAAGGCCATCCCATGAAGGGACCAGTGCATTACAGCACTCAGATTAGAGGTAGGCAAGATCATCCCATGAAGGGACCAGTGCACCACAGATCATCCCATGAAGGGACCAGTGCACCACAGATCATCCCATGAAGGGACCAGTGCACCACAGATCATCCCATGAAGGGACCAGTGCACCACAGATCATCCCATGAAGGGACCAGTGCACCACAGATCATCCCATGAAGGGACCAGTGCATCAAAGAGCACCCCATGAAGAGACCAGTGCATCAAAGATCACCCCATGAAGGGATCAGTGCACCACAGATCATCCCATGAAGGGACCAGTGCATCAAAGATCATCCCGTGAAGGGACCAGTGCATCAGATATCCCATGAAAGGACCAGTGCATCAAAGATCACCCTATGAAGGGACCAGTGCAACAAAGGTCATCCCATGAAGGGAGCAGTGCATCAGAGATCATCCCATGAAGGGAGCAGTGCAAAGATCATCCCATGAAGGGACCAGTGCAAAGATCATCCTATGAAGGGACCAGTGCAACAAAGATAAACCCATGAAGGGACCAGTGCATCATATTTCATCCCATGAACGGACCAGTGCATCACAGCAATCAGATTAGAGGTATGCAAGATCAAACCATGAAGGGACCAGTTCATCAAAGAGCATCCCATGAAGGAACCAGTGCATCACAGCACTAAGATAAGAGGTATGCAAGATCATCTCATGAAGGGACCACTGCATCAGTTATAATCCCTTGAAAGGAACCAGTGCATCAGAGATCATCCCATGAAGGGACCAGTGCATCAAAGATCATCCCATGAAGGGACCAGTGCATCAGATTTCATCCCATGAAGGGAATAATGCATCACAGCACTCAGATTAGAGGTATGCAAGATCATCCCATGAAAGAACCAGTGCATCAGAGATCATCCCATGAAGGGACCAGAGCATCAGAGATCATCCCATGAAGGGACCAGAGCACCACAGATCATCCCATGAAGGGACCAGTGCACCACAGATCATCCCATGAAGGGACCAGTGCACCACAGATCATCCCATGAAGGGACCAGTGCACCACAGATCATCCCATGAAGGGACCAGTGCACCACAGATCATCCCATGAAAGGACCAGTGCATCAAAGAGCACCCCATGAAGGGACCAGTGCACCACAGATCACCCCATGAAGGGACCAGTGCACCACAGATCATCCCATGAAGGGACCAGTGCACCACAGATCATCCCATGAAGGGACCAGTGCATCACAGATCATCCCATGAAGGGACCAGTGCATCAAAGAGCACCCCATGAAGAGACCAGTGCATCAAAGATCACCCCATGAAGGGACCAGTGCACCACAGATCATCCCATGAAGGGACCAGTGCATCAAAGATCATCCCGTGAAGGGACCAGTGCATCAGATATCCCATGAAAGGACCAGTGCATCAAAGATCACCCTATGAAGGGACCAGTGCAACAAAGATCATCCCATGAAGGGAGCAGTGCATCAGAGATCATCCCATGAAGGGAGCAGTGCAAAGATCATCCCATGAAGTGACCAGTGCAAAGATCATCCTATGAAGGGACCAGTGCAACAAAGATAAACCCATGAAGGGACCAGTGCATCATATTTCATCCCATGAACGGACCAGTGCATCACAGCAATCAGATTAGAGGTATGCAAGATCAAACCATGAAGGGACCAGTTCATCAAAGAGCATCCCATGAAGGGACCAGTGCATCACAGCACTAAGATAAGAGGTATGCAAGATCATCTCATGAAGGGACCACTGCATCAGTTATAATCCCTTGAAAGGAACCAGTGCATCATAGATCATCCCATGAAGGGACCAGTGCATCAAAGATCATCTCATGAAGGGACCAGTGCATCAGATTTCATCCCATGAAGGGAATAATGCATCACAGCACTCAGATTAGAGGTATGCAAGATCATCCCATGAAAGAACCAGTGCATCAGAGATCATCCCATGAAGGGACCAGAGCATCAGAGATCATCCCATGAAGGGACCAGAGCATCAGAGATCATCCCATGAAGGGACCAGTGCACCACAGCACTAAGATTAGAGGTATGCAAGTTCATCCTGTGAAGGAACCAGTGCATCAAAGACCATCCCGTGAAGGGACCAGTGCATCACAGCTCAGTTTAGAGGTAGGCAAGATCATCCCATGAAGGGACCAGTGCACCAAAGATCATCCCATGAAGGGACCAGTGCACCAAAGATCATCCCATGAAGGGACCAGTGCACCAAAGATCATCCCATGAAGGGACCAGTGCACAAAGATCATCCCATGAAGGGACCAGTGCACCAAAGATCATCCCATGAAGGGACCAGTGCACCAAAAATCATCCCATGAAGGGACCAGTGCACCAAAAATCATCCCATGAAGGGACCAGTGCACCAAAAATCATCCCATGAAGGGACCAGTGCACCAAAAATCATCCCATGAAGGGACCAGTGCACCAAAGATCATCCCATGAAGGGACCAGTGCATCAGATTTCATCCCATGAAGGGACCAGTGCATCACAGCACTAAGATTAGAGGTATGCGAGATCATCCCATGAGGGGACCAGTGCATCAATGTTCATCCCATGAGGGGACCAGTGCATCAAAGTTAATCACATGAAGGGACCAGTGCATCAAAGTTCATCCCATGAAGGGACCAGTGCATCAAAGATCATCCCATGAAGGGACCAGTGCATCAAAGATCATCCCATGAAGGGACCAGGGCATCAGATTTCATCCCACGAAGGGACCAGTGCATCAAAGATCATTCCATGAGGGGACCAGTGCATTAAATCCCATGAAGGGACCAGTGCATCAAATATCATCCCATAAAGGGACCAGTGCATCAAAGATCATCCCATGAAGGGACCAGTGCATCAAAGATCATCCCATGAAGAGACCACTGCATCACAGCACTCAGATTAGATGTATGCAAGATCATCCCATGAAGGGACCAGAGCAAAGATCATGCCATGAAGGGACCAGTGCATCAAAGATCATCCCATGAAGGGACCAGTGCATCAGACTTCATCCCATGGAGGGAATAGTGCATCACAGCACTAAGATTAGAGGTATGCAAGATCATCCCATGAGGGGATGAGTGCATCAAAGATCATCCCATGAGGGGACCAGTGCATCAGAGATCATCCCATGAGGGGACCAGTGCATCAGAGATCATCCCATGAGGGGACCAGTGCATCAGAGATCATCCCATGAGGGGACCAGTGCATCAGAGATCATCCCATGAAGGGACCAGTGCATCAGAGATCAACCCAGGAAGGGACCAGTGCATCAGAGATTAACCCAGGAAGGGACCAGTGCATCAAAGATTAACCCATGAAGGGACCAGTGCATCAAAGATCATTCCATGAAGGGACCAGTGCATCAAAGATCATCCCATAAAGGGACCAGTGCATCAGAGGTCATCCCATAAAGGGACCAGTGCAAGGATCATCCCATGAAGAGACCAGTGCATCAGAGGTCATCCCATGAAGGGACCAGTGCATCCAAGTTCATCCCATGAAGGGACCAGTGCATCCAAGATCATCCCATGAAGGGACCAGTGCATCAAGATCATCCCATGAAGGACCAGTGCATCAAGATCATCCCATGAAGGACCAGTGCATCACAGCACTCAGATTAGAGGTATGCAAGATCATCCCATGAAGGGACCAGTGCATCAAGATCATCCCATGAAGGGACCAGGGCATTAAAGATCATCCCATGAAGGGACCAGTGCTTCAAAGACCATCCCATGAAGGGGCCAGTGCATCAGAGATCATCCCATGAAGGGGCCAGTGCATCAGAGATCATCCCATGAAGGGGCCAGTGCATCAGAGATCATCCCATGAAGGGGCCAGTGCATCAGAGATCATCCCATGAAGGGGCCAGTGCATCAGAGATCATCCCATGAAGGGGCCAGTGCATCAGAGATCATCCCATGAAGGGACCAGTGCATCAGAGATCATCCCATGAAGGGACCAGTGCATCAGATCATCCCATGAAGGGACCAGTGCATCAGAGATCATCCCATGAGGGGACCAGTGCATCAGAGATCATCCCATGAAGGGACCAGTGCATCAGAGAACATCCCATGAAGGGACCAGAGCATCAGAGATCATCCCATGAAGGGACCAGAGCATCAGAGATCATCCCATGGAGGGACCAGTGCATCACAGCACTCAGAATAGAGGTATGCAAGATCATCCCATGAAGGGACCAGGGCATTAAAGATCATACCATGAAGGGACCAGTTCTTCAAAGACCATCCCATGAAGGGACCAGTGCATCAAAGACCTTCCCATGAAGGGACCAGTGCATCAAAGATCATCCCATGAAGGGACCAGTGCATCACAGCTCAGATTAGAGGTATGCAAGATCATCCCATGAAGGGACCAGAGCAAAGATCATGCCATGAAGGGACCAGAGCATCAAAGATCATCCCATGAAGGGACCAGTGCAAAGATCATCCCATGAAGGGACCAAAAATCATCCCATGAAGGGACCAGTGCATCCGAGATCATCCCATGAAGGGACCAGTGCATCACAGATCATCCCATGAAGGGACCAGTGCATCACAGATCATCCCATGAAGGGACCAGTGCATCACAGCACTCAGATTAGAAGTATGCAAGATCATCCCATGAAGGGACCAGTGCATCAGAGATCATCCCATGAAGGGACCAGAGCAAAGATCATGCCATGAAGGGACCAGTGCATCAAAGATCATCCCATGAAGGGGCCAGTGCAAAGATCATCCCATGAAGGGACCAAAAATCATCCCATGAAGGGACCAGTGCATCCGAGATCATCCCATGAAGGGACCAGTGCATCCGAGATCATCCCATGAAGGGACCAGTGCATCACAGATCATCCCATAAAGGGACCAGGGCATCACAGATCATCCCATGAAGGGACCAGTGCATCACAGATCATCCCATGAAGGGACCAGTGCATCACAGAACATCCCATGAAGGGACCAGTGCATCACAGAACATCCCATGAAGGGACCAGTGCATCACAGAACATCCCATGAAGGGACCAGTGCATCACAGAACATCCCATGAAGGGACCAGTGCATCACAGATCATCCCATGATGGGACCAGTGCATCCAAGATCATCCCATGATGGGACCAGTGCATCCAAGATCATCCCATAAAGGGACCAGTGCATCAAAGATCATCCCATGATGGGACCAGTGCATCAAAGATCATCCCATGATGGGACCAGTGCAAAGATCATCCCATGATGGGACCAGTGCAAAGATCATCCCATGAAGGGACCAAAAATCATCCCATGAAGGGACCAGTGCATCAGAGATCATCCCATGAAGGGACCAGTGCATCCAAGATCATCCCATAAAGGGACCAGTGCATCCAAGATCATCCCATGAAGGGACCAGTGCATCACAGATCATCCCATGAAGGGACCAGTGCATCATAGATCATCCCATGAAGGGACCAGTGCATCACAGAACATCCCATGAAGGGACCAGTGCATCACAGAACATCCCATGAAGGGACCATTGCATCACAGCACTCAGATTAGAGGTATGCCAGATCATCCCATGAAGGGACCAGTGCATCAAAGCACTCAGATTAGAGGTATGCAAGATCATCCCATGAAGGGACCAGTGCATCAGATCATCCCATGAAGGGAGCAGTGCAACAAAGATCGTCCAATGAAGGGACCAGTGCAACAAAGATCGTCCAATGAAGGGACCAGTGCATTATATTTCATCCCATGAACGGACCAGTGCATCACAGCACTGATTAGAGGTATGCAAGATCAAACCATGAAGGGACCAGTGCATCAAAGAGCATCCCATGAAGGGAGCAGTGCATCACAGCACTCAGATTAGAGGTATGCAAGATCATCCCGTGAAGGAACCAGTGCATCAAAGATCTACCCATGAAGGGGGACCAGTGCATCAAAGATCATCCCACGAAGGGAGACCAGTGCATCAAAGATCATCCCATGAAGGGGGACCAGTGCATCAAAGATCATCCCATGAAGGGGGACAAGTGCATCAAAGATCATCCCATGAAGGGACCAAAAATCATCCCATGAAGGGACCAGTGCATCAGAGATCATCCCATGAAGGGACCAGTGCATCAAAGATCTACCCATGAAGGGGGACCAGTGCATCAAAGATCATCCCACGAAGGGAGACCAGTGCATCAAAGATCATCCCATGAAGGGGGACCAGTGCATCAAAGATCATCCCATGAAGGGGGACCAGTGCAAAGATCATCCCATGAAGGGACCAAAAATCATCCCATGAAGGGGGACCAGTGCATCAAAGATCATCCCACGAAGGGAGACCAGTGCATCAAAGATCATCCCATGAAGGGGGACCAGTGCATCAAAGATCATCCCATGAAGGGGGACCAGTGCAAAGATCATCCCATGAAGGGACCAAAAATCATCCCATGAAGGGACCAGTGCATCAGAGATCATCCCATGAAGGGACCAGTGCATCCAAGATCATCCCATAAAGGGACCAGTGCATCCAAGATCATCCCATGAAGGGACCAGTGCATCACAGATCATCCCATGAAGGGATCAGTGCATCATAGATCATCCCATGAAGGGACCAGTGCATCACAGAACATCCCATGAAGGCACCAGTGCATCACAGAACATCCCATGAAGGGACCATTGCATCACAGCACTCAGATTAGAGGTATGCCAGATCATCCCATGAAGGGAACAGTGCATCAAAGCACTCAGATTAGAGGTATGCAAGATCATCCCATGAAGGGACCAGTGCATCAGATCATCCCATGAAGGGAGCAGTGCAACAAAGACCGTCCAATGAAGGGACCAGTGCAACAAAGATCGTCCAATGAAGGGACCAGTGCATTATATTTCATCCCATGAATGGACCAGTGCATCACAGCACTGATTAGAGGTATGCAAGATCAAACCATGAAGGGACCAGTGCATCAAAGAGCATCCCATGAAGGGACCAGTGCATCACAGCACTCAGATTAGAGGTATGCAAGATCATCCCGTGAAGGAACCAGTGCATCAAAGATCTACCCATGAAGGGGGACCAGTGCATCAAAGATCATCCCACGAAGGGAGACCAGTGCATCAAAGATCATCCCATGAAGGGGGACCAGTGCATCAAAGATCATCCCATGAAGGGGGACCAGTGCATCAAAGATCATCCCTTGAAGGGGGACCAGTGCATCAAAGACCATCCCTTGAAGGGGGACCAGTGCATCAAAGACCATCCCATGAAGGGACCAGTGCAAAGATCATCCCATGAAGGGACCAGTGCATCACAGCACTCGTATTTGAGGTATGCAAGATCATCCCATGAAGGGACCAGTGCATCAGAGATCATCCCATGAATGGACCAGTGCATCAGAGATCATCCCATAAATGGACCAGTGCATCAGATATCATCCCATGAAGGGACCAGTGCATCAGAGATGATCCCATGAAGGGACCAGTGCATCAGAGATGATCCCATGAAGGGACCAGTGCATCAGAGATGATCCCATGAAGGGACCAGTGCATCAGAGATGATCCCATGAAGGGACCAGTGCATCAGAGATGATCCCATGAAGGGACCAGTGCATCAGAGATGATCCCATGAAGGGACCAGTGCATCAGAGATGATCCCATGAAGGGACCAGTGCAAAAAAGATCATCCCATGAAGGGACCAGTGCAACAAAGACCATCCCATGAAGGGACCAGTGCAACAAAGATCATCCCATGAAGGGACCAGTGCAACAAAGACCATCCCATGAAGGGACCAGTGCAACAAAGATCATCCCATGAAGGGACCAGTGCATCAGATATCCCATGAAAGGACCAGTGCATCAAAGTTCATCCAAGGAAGGGACCAGTGCATCAAAGTTCATCCAAGGAAGGGACCAGTGCATCACATCTCTCAGATTAGAGGTATGCAAGATCATCCCATGAAGGGACCAGTGCATCAAAGATTATCCCATCAAGGGACCAGTGCATCAAAGATTATCCCATCAAGGGACCAGTGCATCAAAGATTATCCCATCAAGGGACCAGTGCAAAGATCATTCCATGAAGGGACCAGTGCATCAAAGATCATCCCATGAAGGGACCAGTGCATCAAAGATCATCCCATGAAGGGACCAGTGCATCACAGCACTCAGTTTAGAGGTATGCAAGATCATCCCATGAAGGGACCAGTGCATCAAAGATCATCCCATGAAGGGACCAGTGCATCAAAGATCATCCCATGAAGGGGGACCAGTGCATCAAAGATCATCCCATGAAGGGGGACCAGTGCATCAAAGATCATCCCATGAAGGGGGACCAGTGCATCAAAGATCATCCCTTGAAGGGGGACCAGTGCATCAAAGACCATCCCTTGAAGGGGGACCAGTGCATCAAAGATCATCCCATGAAGGGACCAGTGCAAAGATCATCCCATGAAGGGACCAGTGCATCACAGCACTCGTATTCGAGGTATGCAAGATCATCCCATGAAGGGACCAGTGCATCAGAGATCATTCCATGAATGGACCAGTGCATCAGAGATCATCCCATAAATGGACCAGTGCATCAGATATCATCCCATGAAGGGACCAGTGCATCAGATATCATCCCATGAAGGGACCAGTGCATCAGAGATGATCCCATGAAGGGACCAGTGCATCAGAGATGATCCCATGAAGGGACCAGTGCATCAGAGATGATCCCATGAAGGGACCAGTGCATCAGAGATGATCCCATGAAGGGACCAGTGCAAAAAAGACCATCCCATGAAGGGACCAGTGCAACAAAGATCATCCCATGAAGGGACCAGTACAACAAAGATCATCCCATGAAGGGACCAGTGCAACAAAGACCATCCCATGAAGGGACCAGTGCAACAAAGATCATCCCATGAAGGGACCAGTGCAACAAAGATCATCCCATGAAGGGACCAGTGCATCAGATATCCCATGAAAGGAACAGTGCATCAAAGTTCATCCAAGGAAGGGACCAGTGCATCACATCTCTCAGATTAGAGGTATGCAAGATCATCCCATGAAGGGACCAGTGCATCAAAGATTATCCCATCAAGGGACCAGTGCATCAAAGATTATCCCATCAAGGGACCAGTGCATCAAAGATTATCCCATCAAGGGACCAGTGCATCAAAGATTATCCCATCAAGGGACCAGCGCACCAAAGATCATCCCATGAAGGGACCAGCGACCCACAGATCATCCCATGAAGGGACCAGCGACCCACAGATCATCCCATGAAGGGACCAGCGACCCACAGATCATCCCATGAAGGGACCAGCGACCCACAGATCATCCCATGAAGGGACCAGCGACCCACAGATCATCCCATGAAGGGACCAGCGACCCACAGATCATCCCATGAAGGGACCAGCGACCCACAGACCATCCCATGAAGGGACCAGCGACCCACAGATCATCCCATGAAGGGACCAGCGACCAACAGATCATCCCATGAAGGGACCAGCGACCCACAGATCATCCCATGAAGGGACCAGCGCAACACAGATCATCCCATGAAGGTACCAGCGCAACACAGATCATCCCATGAAGGGACCAGTGTGTGAGACCGGTCTCGTGGCGTGGGCCCTCCCGACCAGCAAGTTACACTACAACCACGCCGAACCTTGTGGACACGGCCTTCCGGCTCCCGTGGACCAACATCCCGAGGGCCGACCAGATCCCCAACACGCATGCCTGACCGAGGGAGAGCGAAACCCCCCAACCCAGACCAGACCGAGAGGCGCCGACCCTGTCACACCTCTGGTCTCTTCCCCGAGGGAGGTTTCGATCGACCACCAGGCCCCCGGTGAGCGGGCGCCTCGCCTGCTGGGCGTCTGGAGTCCCCCCCCCCGGACACACCTGAACAGATCAAAGGGCCGAGCGACGGGAAAACCCCCACACACCGCCCCCAGGCACGAGACCCCTCTCTGCGAGGACTCCGGACTTCAAAGAGGAGGGGGAGTATAACAAAGGGGGCTGAAGGGACGGGAGGGAGAGAAGACCTGGACTGACGAGAGCCTGCGGACTTGGTCGCGGCTTGATCGCTCCCCGAACAGAAGAACGCTACCCGAACCACGAACCATCTGAGCCCTGCTGACGCTGTCGCGGCTCCCCGAACTCTGAACCATCTGAGCCCTGCTGACGCTGTCGCGGCTCCCCGAACTTTGAACCATCTGAGCCCTGCTGACGCTGGCCCGGCTCCCCGAACTCTGAACCATCTGAGCCCTGCTGGCGCTGTCGTGGCTCCCTGAACTCTGAAACATCTGAGCCCTGCGGACGCCGTCGCGGCTCCCTGAACTAAGACCCTTCGGTGCCTGCTGAGTGACTCGCGGCCCGCCCCTCCAAGAAAATCGGCAGAGATCGCCGAGAGAAGCAACATCCCCTCAGCTCGAGGATTGAGAGCTGGGCGCCGGATACCTCGCAGAGACACTGATTGAAAGACTGTCCCGCTACCCTTTTCCCCTCATCACAAGATCGCTGCCGCTTGTGGCATTCATTCTGCACCTGCCTGCCGGATCATAAAGATCCCTGATAACCCTCGATAAAAGTATATTCTCTTACAACGAATTACTGTGTGGCGTCCCTCTATCCGAAGAGAGTAAGCGCGGCGTGTGCGATCCTAGGTACGAGACCCTTCCAGGAAGGGCCTCCCTGCTCTTGCTCGGCCTAACTCTGGGAAAGGTGGGCCTCAGGGTGGTCAGGAACACATTCCGCAGCCTCCCCGGGGAACGCCGTCCAACACAGATCACCCCAAAAAGAGAACAGTGCATCAAAGAGCACCCCATGAAGAGACCAGTGCATCAAAGATCACCCCATGAAGAGACCAGTGCTTCAAGGATCATCCCATGAAGGGACCAGTGCATCGAAGATCATCCCATGAAGGGACCAGTGCATCGAAGATCATCCCATGAAGGGACCAGTGCATCGAAGATCATCCCATGAAGGGACCAGTGCATCGAAGATCATCCCATGAAGGGACCAGTGCATCACAGATCATCCCATGAAGGGACCAGTGCATCACAGATCATCCCATGAAGGGACCAGTGCATCACAGATCATCCCATGAAGGGACCAGTGCATCACAGATCATCCCATGAAGGGACCAGTGCACCACAGATCATCCCATGAAGGGACCAGTGCACCACAGATCATCCCATGAAGGGACCAGTGCATCACAGAACATCCCATGAAGGGACCATTACATCACAGCACTCAGATTAGAGGTATGCAAGATCATCCCATGAAGGGACCAGTGCATCAGATCATCCCACGAAGGGAGCAGGGCATCAGATTTCATCCCATGAAGGGAATAGTGCATCACAGCACTCAGATTAGAGGTATGCAAGAGCATCCCATGAAAAGACCAGTGCATCAAAGATCATCCTGTGAAGGGACCAGTGCATCAAGATCATCCCGTGAAGGGACCAGTGCATCAGATATCCCATGAAAGGACCAGTGCATCAAAGATCACCCCATGAAGGGACCAGTGCAAAGATCATCCCATTAGGGGACCAGTGCATCAAAGATCATCCCATGAAGGGACCACTGCATCAGAGATAATCCCTTGAAAGGAACCAGTGCATCAGAGATCATCCCATGAAGGGACCAGTGCATCAAAGATCATCCCATCAAGGGACCAGGGCATCAGAGATCATCCCACGAAGGGACCAGGGCACCAGAGATCATCCCACAAAGGGACCAGGGCATCAGATTTCATCCCATGAAGGGAATAGTGCATCACAGCACTCGGATTAGAGGTATGCAAGATCATCCCATGAAAAGACCAGTGCATCAAAGATCATCCCGTGAAGGGACCAACGCATCAGATATCCCATGAAAGGACCAGTGCATCAAAGATCACCCCATGAAGGGACCAGTGCATCAAAGATCATCCCATGAAGGGACCAGTGCATCAAAAATCACCCCATGAAGGGACCAGTGCATCAAAGATCATTCCGTGAAGGGACCAGTGCATCAAAGATTATCCCGTGAAGGGACCAGTGCATCAAAGATCATCCCGTGAAGGGACCAGTGCATCAGATATCCCATGAAAGGACCAGTGCATCAAAGATCACCCTATGAAGGGACCAGTGCAACAAAGATCATCCCATGAAGGGAGCAGTGCATCAGAGATCATCCCATGAAGGGAGCAGTGCAAAGATCATCCCATGAAGGGACCAGTGCAAAGATCATCCTATGAAGGGACCAGTGCAACAAAGATAAACCCATGAAGGGACCAGTGCATCATATTTCATCCCATGAACGGACCAGTGCATCACAGCAATCAGATTAGAGGTATGCAAGATCAAACCATGAAGGGACCAGTTCATCAAAGAGCATCCCATGAAGGGACCAGTGCATCACAGCACTAAGATTAGAGGTATGCAAGATCATCTCATGAAGGGACCACTGCATCAGTTATAATCCCTTGAAAGGAACCAGTGCATCAGAGATCATCCCATGAAGGGACCAGTGCATCAAAGATCATCCCATGAAGGGACCAGTGCATCAGATTTCATCCCATGAAGGGAATAATGCATCACAGCACTAAGATTAGAGGTATGCAAGATCATCCCATGAAAGAACCAGTGCATCAGAGATCATCCCATGAAGGGACCAGAGCATCAGAGATCATCCCATGAAGGGACCAGTGCACCACAGCACTAAGATTAGAGGTATGCAAGTTCATCCTGTGAAGGAACCAGTGCATCAAAGACCATCCCGTGAAGGGACCAGTGCATCGCAGCTCAGTTTAGAGGTAGGCAAGATCATCCCATGAAGGGACCAGTGCACCAAAGATCATCCCACGAAGGGACCAGTGCACCAAAGATCATCCCATGAAGGGACCAGTGCACCAAAGATCATCCCATGAAGGGACCAGTGCACCAAAAATCATCCCATGAAGGGACCAGTGCACCAAAAATCATCCCATGAAGGGACCAGTGCACCAAAAATCATCCCATGAAGGGACCAGTGCACCAAAGATCATCCCATGAAGGGACAAGTGCACCAAAGATCACCCCATGAAGGGACCAGTGCATCACAGCAATCAGATTAGAGGTATGCAAGATCATCTCATGAAGGGACCAGTGGATCAAAGATCATCCCATGAAGGGACCAGTGGATCAAAGATCATCCCATGAAGGGACCAGTGCACCAGAGATCATCCCATGAGGGGGCCAGTGCATGAGAGAGCATCCCATAAAGGGACCAGTGCATCAAAGATCATCCCATTAAGGGACCAGTGCATCAAATATCATCCCATAAAGGGACCAGTGCATCAAAGATCATCCCATGAAGGGACCAGTGCATCAAAGATCATCCCATGAAGAGACCACTGCATCACAGCACTCAGATTAGATGTATGCAAGATCATCCCATGAAGGGACCAGTGCATTAAAGATCATCCCATGAAGGGACCAGTGCATCACAGCTCAGATTAGAGGTATGCAAGATCATACCATGAAGGGACCAGTGCATCAGAGATCATCCTATGAAGGGACCAGTGTATGAAAGATCATCCCATGAAGGGACCAGTGCATCACAGCTCAGATTAGAGGTATGCAAGATCATCCCATGAAGCGACCAGTGCAAAGATGATCCCATGAAAGGACCAGAGCATCAAAGGATATCCAATGAAGGGACCAGAGCATCAAAGGATATCCAATGAAAGGACCAGTGCATCAAAGGATATCCCATGAAGGGACCAGTGCATTAAAGATCATCCCATGAAGGGACCAGTGCATTAAAGATCACCCCATGAAGGGACCAGCGCATTAAAGATCACCCCATGAAGGGACCAGCGCATTAAAGATCACCCCATGAAGGGACCAGCGCATTAAAGATCACCCCATGAAGGGACCAGTGCATCAGATCATCCCATGAAGGGACCATTGCATCAGAGATCATCCCATGAAGGGAACAGTGCATCAAAGATCATCCCATGAAGAGACCAGTGCATCAAAGATCATCCCATGAAGGGACCAGTGCATCACATATCCCATGAAAGGACCAGTGTATGAAAGATCATCCCATGAAGGGACCAGTGCATCACAGCTCAGATTAGAGGTATGCAAGATCATCCCATGAAGGGACCAGTGCAAAGATGATCCCATGAAGGGACCAGAGCATCAAAGGATATCCAATGAAAGGACCAGTGCATCACAGGATATCCCATGAAGGGACCAGTGCATCAAAGGATATCCCATGAAGGGACCAGTGCATCAAAGATCACCCCATGAAGGGACCAGTGCATTAAAGATCACCCCATGAAGGGACCAGTGCATTAAAGATCACCCCATGAAGGGACCAGCGCATCAGAGATCATCCCATGAAGGGACCTGTGCATCAGAGATCATCCCATGAAGGGACCAGTGCATCAGAGATCATCCCATGAAGGGGCCAGTGAAACAAAGATAATCCCATGAAGGGGCCAGTGAAACAAAGATCATCCCATGAAGGGGCCAGTGAAACAAAGATCATCCCATGAAGGGGCCAGTGCATCAAAGGTCATCCCATCAAGGGACCAGTGCATCAAAGATCATCCCATGAAGGGACCAGTGCATTAAAGATCATCCCATGAAGGGACCAGTGCATCACAGCTCAGATTAGAGGTATGCAAGATCATCCCATCAAGGGACCAGTGCATCAAAGATCATCCCATGAAGGGACCAGTGCATCACAGCACTCAGATTAGAGGTATGCAAGATCATCCCATGAAGAGACCAGTGCATCACAGCACTCAGATTAGAGGTATGCAAGATCATCTCATGAAGGGACCAGTAGTTCTAAGATCATCCCATGAAGGGACCAGTGGATCAAAGATCATCCCATGAAGGGACCAGTGGATCAAAGATCATCCCATGAAGGGACCAGTGCACCAGAGATCATCCCATGAGGGGGCCAGTGCATGAGAGAGCATCCCATAAAGGGACCAGCACATTAAAGATCACCCCATGAAGGGACCAGCGCATTAAAGATCACCCCATGAAGGGACCAGTGCGTCAAAGATCATCCCGTGAAGGGACCAGTGCGTCAAAGATCATCCCATGAAGGGACCAGTGCAAAGATCATCCAGTGAAGAGACCAGTGCATCACAGCACTCAGATTAGAGGTATGCAAGATCATCCCGTGAAGGAACCAGTGCATCAAAGATCATCCCGTGAAGGGACCAGTGCATTAAAGATCACCCCATGAAGGGACCAGTGCATTAAAGATCACCCCATGAAGGGACCAGTGCGTCAAAGATCATCCCGTGAAGGGACCAGTGCGTCAAAGATCATCCCGTGAAGGGACCAGTGCGTCAAAGATCATCCCATGAAGGGACCAGTGCAAAGATCATCCAGTGAAGAGACCAGTGCATCACAGCACTCAGATTAGAGGTATGAAAGATCATCCCATGAAGGGACCAGTGCATCAAAGATCTACCCATGAAGCTACCAGTGCATCAGAGATCATTCCATGAAGGGACCAGGGCATCAGAGATCATCCCATGAAGGGACCATGGCATCAGATCATCCCATGAAGGGACCAGGGCATTAGATCATCCCATGAAGGGACCAGGGTTCAGATCATCCCATGAAGGGACCAGGGCATCAGATCATCCCATGAAGGGACCAGGGCATCAGATCATCCCATGAAGGGACCAGGGCATCAGATCATCCCATGAAGGGACCAGGGCATCATAGATCATCCCATGAAGGGACCAGGGCATCATAGATCATCCCATGAAGGGACCAGTGCATCCAAGATCATCCCATGAAGGGACCAGTGCATCCAAGATCATCCCATGAAGGGACCAGGGCATCCATGATCATCCCATGAAGGGACCAGTGCATCCAAGATCATCCCATGAAGGGACCAGTGCATCCAAGATCATCCCATGAAGGGACCAGTGCATCCAAGATCATCCCATGAAGGGAACAGTGCATCAAGATCATCCCATGAAGGGACCAGTATATCACAGTGCTAAGATTAGAGGTTTGCAAGTTCATCCCGTGAAGGTACCAGTGCATCAGAGATCATCCCATGAAGGTACCAGTGCATCCAAGATCATCCAGTGAAGGGACCAGTGCATCCAAGATCATCCCATGAAGGGACCAGTGCATCAAAGATCATCCCATGATGGGACCAGTGCATCAGAGCATCCCATGAAGGGACCAGTGCATCAAAGATCATCCCATGAAGGGGCCAGAGCATCAAAGATCATCCCATGAAGGGGCCAGAGCATCAAAGATCATCCCATGAAGGGGCCAGTGCATCAGAGATCATCCCATGAAGGGGCCAGTGAATCAGATCATCCCATGAAGGGGCCAGTGCATCACAGCACTCAGATTAGAGGTATGCAAGATCATCCCATGAAGGGACCAGTGCATCAGAGATCATCCCATGAAGGGACCAGTGCATCAGAGATCATCCCATGAAGGGACCAGTGCATCAGATATCCCATGAAGGGACCAGTGCATCAGATATCCCATGAAGGGACCAGTGCATCAGAGATCATCCCATGAAGGGACCAGTGCATCAGAGATCATCCCATGAAGGGACCAGTGCATCAGAGATCATCCCATGAAGGGACCAGTGCATCAGAGATCATCCCATGAAGGGACCAGTGCATTAGAGATCATCCCATGAAGGGACCAGTGCATCACAGCTCTCAGATTAGAGGTATGCAAGATCATCCTGGGAAGGGACGAGTGCATCAAAGATCAACCCATGAAGGGACCATTAGTGCATTAAAGATCATCCCATGAAGGGGCCAGTGCAACAAAGATCATCCCATGAAGGGACCAGTGCATCACAGCACTCAGATTAGAGGTATGCAAGATCATCCCATGAAGGGGGACCAGTGCATCAAAGATCATCCCATGAAGGGGGACCAGTTCATCAAAGATCATCCCATGAAGGGGGACCAGTGCATCAAAGATCATCCCATGAAGGGGGACCAGTGCATCAAAGATCATCCCATGAAGGGACCAGTGCATCACATATCCCATGAAAGGACCAGTGTATGAAAGATCATCCCATGAAGGGACCAGTGCATCACAGCTCAGATTAGAGGTATGCAAGATCATCCCATGAAGGGACCAGTGCAAAGATGATCCCATGAAGGGACCAGAGCATCAAAGGATATCCAATGAAAGGACCAGTGCATCAAAGGATATCCCATGAAGGGACCAGTGCATCAAAGGATATCCCATGAAGGGACCGGTGCATTAAAGATAACCCCATGAAGGGACCGGTGCATTAAAGATCACCCCATGAAGGGACCAGTGCATTAAAGATCACCCCATGAAGGGACCAGTGCATTAAAGATCACCCCATGAAGGGACCAGTGCATTAAAGATCACCCCATGAAGGGACCAGTGCATTAAAGATCACCCCATGAAGGGACCAGTGCATTAAAGATCACCCCATGAAGGGACCAGTGCATTAAAGATCACCCCATGAAGGGACCAGTGCATCAGAGATCACCCCATGAAGGGACCAGCGCATCAGAGATCATCCCATGAAGGGACCAGCGCATCAGAGATCATCCCATGAAGGGACCAGTGCATCAGAGATCATCCCATGAAGGGGCCAGTGAAACAAAGATAATCCCATGAAGGGGCCAGTGAAACAAAGAATCCCATGAAGGGGCCAGTGAAACAAAGATCATCCCATGAAGGGGCCAGTGCATCAAAGATCATCCCATGAAGGGGCCAGTGCATCAAAGATCATCCCATGAAGGGACCAGTGCACCAAAAATCATCCCATGAAGGGACCAGTGCACCAAAGATCATCCCATGAATGGACCAGAGCAACACCACTCAGATTAGAGGTATGCAAGATCATCCCAACAAGGGACCAGTGCATCAAAGATCATCCCATGAAGGGACCAGTGCATCACAGCACTCAGATTAGAGGTATGCAAGATCATCTCATGAAGGGACCAGTAGTTCTAAGATCATCCCATGAAGGGACCAGTGGATCAAAGATCATCCCATGAAGGGACCAGTGGATCAAAGATCATCCCATGAAGGGACCAGTGCACCAGAGATCATCCCATGAGGGGGCCAGTGCATGAGAGAGCATCCCATAAAGGGACCAGCGCATTAAAGATGACCCCATGAAGGGACCAGCGCATTAAAGATCACCCCATGAAGGGACCAGTGCGTCAAAGATCATCCCGTGAAGGGACCAGTGCGTCAAAGATCATCCCATGAAGGGACCAGTGCAAAGATCATCCAGTGAAGAGACCAGTGCATCACAGCACTCAGATTAGAGGTATGCAAGATCATCCCGTGAAGGAACCAGTGCATCAAAGATCATCCCGTGAAGGGACCAGTGCATTAAAGATCACCCCATGAAGGGACCAGTGCATTAAAGATCACCCCATGAAGGGACCAGTGCATTAAAGATCACCCCATGAAGGGACCAGTGCGTCAAAGATCATCCCGTGAAGGGACCAGTGCGTCAAAGATCATCCCGTGAAGGGACCAGTGCGTCAAAGATCATCCCATGAAGGGACCAGTGCAAAGATCATCCAGTGAAGAGACCAGTGCATCACAGCACTCAGATTAGAGGTATGAAAGATCATCCCATGAAGGGACCAGTGCATCAAAGATCTACCCATGAAGCTACCAGTGCATCAGAGATCATTCCATGAAGGGACCAGGGCATCAGATCTCATCCCATGAAGGGACCGTGGCATCAGATCATCCCATGAAGGGACCAGGGCATCAGATCATCCCATGAAGGGACCAGGGCATCAGATCATCCCATGAAGGAACCAGGGTTCAGATCATCCCATGAAGGGACCAGGGCATCAGATCATCCCATGAAGGGACCAGGGCATCAGATCATCCCATGAAGGGACCAGGGCATCATAGATCATCCCATGAAGGGACCAGGGCATCCATGATCATCCCATGGAGGGACCAGTGCATCCAAGATCATCCCATGAAGGGACCAGTGCATCCAAGATCATCCCATGAAGGGACCAGTGCATCCAAGATCATCCCATGAAGGGAACAGTGCATCAAGATCATCCCATGAAGGGACCAGTATATCACAGTGCTAAGATTAGAGGTTTGCAAGTTCATCCCGTGAAGGAACCAGTGCATCAGAGATCATCCCATGAAGGTACCAGTGCATCCAAGATCATCCAGTGAAGGGACCAGTGCATCCAAGATCATCCCATGAAGGGACCAGTGCATCAAAGATCATCCCATGAAGGGACCAGTGCATCCAAGATCATCCCCATGAAGGGGCCAGAGCATCAAAGATCATCCCATGAAGGGGCCAGAGCATCAAAGATCATCCCATGAAGGGGCCAGAGCATCAGATATCCCATGAAAGGACCAGTGTATGCAAGATCATCCCATGAAGGGACCAGTGCATCAGAGATCATCCCATGAAGGGACCAGTGCATCAGAGATCATCCCATGAAGGGACCAGTGCATCAGAGATCATCCCATGAAGGGGCCAGTGCATCAGAGATCATCCCATGAAGGGGCCAGTGAATCAGATCATCCCATGAAGGGGCCAGTGCATCACAGCACTCAGATTAGAGGTATGCAAGATCATCCAATGAAGGGACCAGTGCATCAGAGATCATCCCATGAAGGGACCAGTGCATCAGAGATCATCCCATGAAGGGACCAGTGCATCAGATATCCCATGAAGGGACGAGTGCATCAGATATCCCATGAAGGGACCAGTGCATCAGAGATCATCCCATGAAGCGACCAGTGCATCAGAGATCATCCCATGAAGGGACCAGTGCATCAGAGATCATCCCATGAAGGGACCAGTGCATCCAAGATCATCCCATGAAGGGACCAGTGCAACCAGATCATCCCATGAAGGGACCAGTGCATCAAGATCATCCCATGAAGGGAACAGTGCATCAAGATCATCCCATGAAGGGACCAGTGCATTAGAGATCATCCCATGAAGGGACCAGTGCATCACAGCTCTCAGATTAGAGGTATGCAAGATCATCCTGGGAAGGGACGAGTGCATCAAAGATCAACCCATGAAGGGACCATTAGTGCATTAAAGATCATCCCATGAAGGGGCCAGTGCAACAAAGATCATCCCATGAAGGGACCAGTGCATCACAGCACTCAGATTAGAGGTATGCAAGATCATCCCATGAAGGGGGACCAGTGCATCAAAGATCATCCCATGAAGGGGGACCAGTTCATCAAAGATCATCCCATGAAGGGGGACCAGTGCATCAAAGATCATCCCATGAAGGGGGACCAGTGCATCAAAGATCATCCCATGAAGGGACCAGTGCATCACATATCCCATGAAAGGACCAGTGTATGAAAGATCATCCCATGAAGGGACCAGTGCATCACAGCTCAGATTAGAGGTATGCAAGATCATCCCATGAAGGGACCAGTGCAAAGATGATCCCATGAAGGGACCAGAGCATCAAAGGATATCCAATGAAAGGACCAGTGCATCAAAGGATATCCCATGAAGGGACCAGTGCATCAAAGGATATCCCATGAAGGGACCGGTGCATTAAAGATAACCCCATGAAGGGACCGGTGCATTAAAGATCACCCCATGAAGGGACCAGTGCATTAAAGATCACCCCATGAAGGGACCAGTGCATTAAAGATCACCCCATGAAGGGACCAGTGCATTAAAGATCACCCCATGAAGGGACCAGTGCATTAAAGATCACCCCATGAAGGGACCAGCGCATCAGAGATCACCCCATGAAGGGACCAGCGCATCAGAGATCATCCCATGAAGGGACCAGCGCATCAGAGATCATCCCATGAAGGGACCAGTGCATCAGAGATCATCCCATGAAGGGGCCAGTGAAACAAAGATAATCCCATGAAGGGGCCAGTGAAACAAAGATCATCCCATGAAGGGGCCAGTGAAACAAAGATCATCCCATGAAGGGGCCAGTGCATCAAAGATCATCCCATGAAGGGGCCAGTGCATCAAAGATCATCCCATGAAGGGACCAGTGCACCAAAAATCATCCCATGAAGGGACCAGTGCACCAAAGATCATCCCATGAATGGACCAGAGCAACACCACTCAGATTAGAGGTATGCAAGATCATCCCATCAAGGGACCAGTGCATCAAAGATCATCCCATGAAGGGACCAGTGCATCACAGCACTCAGATTAGAGGTATGCAAGATCATCTCATGAAGGGACCAGTAGTTCTAAGATCATCCCATGAAGGGACCAGTGGATCAAAGATCATCCCATGAAGGGACCAGTGGATCAAAGATCATCCCATGAAGGGACCAGTGCACCAGAGATCATCCCATGAGGGGGCCAGTGCATGAGAGAGCATCCCATAAAGGGACCAGCGCATTAAAGATGACCCCATGAAGGGACCAGCGCATTAAAGATCACCCCATGAAGGGACCAGTGCGTCAAAGATCATCCCGTGAAGGGACCAGTGCGTCAAAGATCATCCCATGAAGGGACCAGTGCAAAGATCATCCAGTGAAGAGACCAGTGCATCACAGCACTCAGATTAGAGGTATGCAAGATCATCCCGTGAAGGAACCAGTGCATCAAAGATCATCCCGTGAAGGGACCAGTGCATTAAAGATCACCCCATGAAGGGACCAGTGCATTAAAGATCACCCCATGAAGGGACCAGTGCATTAAAGATCACCCCATGAAGGGACCAGTGCGTCAAAGATCATCCCGTGAAGGGACCAGTGCGTCAAAGATCATCCCGTGAAGGGACCAGTGCGTCAAAGATCATCCCATGAAGGGACCAGTGCAAAGATCATCCAGTGAAGAGACCAGTGCATCACAGCACTCAGATTAGAGGTATGAAAGATCATCCCATGAAGGGACCAGTGCATCAAAGATCTACCCATGAAGCTACCAGTGCATCAGAGATCATTCCATGAAGGGACCAGGGCATCAGATCTCATCCCATGAAGGGACCGTGGCATCAGATCATCCCATGAAGGGACCAGGGCATCAGATCATCCCATGAAGGGACCAGGGCATCAGATCATCCCATGAAGGGACCAGGGTTCAGATCATCCCATGAAGGGACCAGGGCATCAGATCATCCCATGAAGGGACCAGGGCATCAGATCATCCCATGAAGGGACCAGGGCATCAGATCATCCCATGAAGGGACCAGGGCATCATAGATCATCCCATGAAGGGACCAGGGCATCCATGATCATCCCATGGAGGGACCAGTGCATCCAAGATCATCCCATGAAGGGACCAGTGCATCCAAGATCATCCCATGAAGGGACCAGTGCATCCAAGATCATCCCATGAAGGGACCAGTGCATCCAAGATCATCCCATGAAGGGACCAGTGCATCCAAGATCATCCCATGAAGGGAACAGTGCATCAAGATCATCCCATGAAGGGACCAGTATATCACAGTGCTAAGATTAGAGGTTTGCAAGTTCATCCCGTGAAGGAACCAGTGCATCAGAGATCATCCCATGAAGGTACCAGTGCATCCAAGATCATCCAGTGAAGGGACCAGTGCATCCAAGATCATCCCATGAAGGGACCAGTGCATCAAAGATCATCCCATGAAGGGACCAGTGCATCCAAGATCATCCCCATGAAGGGGCCAGAGCATCAAAGATCATCCCATGAAGGGGCCAGAGCATCAAAGATCATCCCATGAAGGGGCCAGAGCATCAGATATCCCATGAAAGGACCAGTGTATGCAAGATCATCCCATGAAGGGACCAGTGCATCAGAGATCATCCCATGAAGGGACCAGTGCATCAGAGATCATCCCATGAAGGGACCAGTGCATCAGAGATCATCCCATGAAGGGGCCAGTGCATCAGAGATCATCCCATGAAGGGGCCAGTGAATCAGATCATCCCATGAAGGGGCCAGTGCATCACAGCACTCAGATTAGAGGTATGCAAGATCATCCCATGAAGGGACCAGTGCATCAGAGATCATCCCATGAAGGGACCAGTGCATCAGAGATCATCCCATGAAGGGACCAGTGCATCAGATATCCCATGAAGGGACCAGTGCATCAGATATCCCATGAAGGGACCAGTGCATCAGAGATCATCCCATGAAGGGACCAGTGCATCAGAGATCATCCCATGAAGGGACCAGTGCATCCAAGATCATCCCATGAAGGGACCAGTGCAACCAGATCATCCCATGAAGGGACCAGTGCATCAAGATCATCCCATGAAGGGAACAGTGCATCAAGATCATCCCATGAAGGGACCAGTGCATTAGAGATCATCCCATGAAGGGACCAGTGCATCACAGCTCTCAGATTAGAGGTATGCAAGATCATCCTGGGAAGGGACGAGTGCATCAAAGATCAACCCATGAAGGGACCATTAGTGCATTAAAGATCATCCCATGAAGGGGCCAGTGCAACAAAGATCATCCCATGAAGGGACCAGTGCATCACAGCACTCAGATTAGAGGTATGCAAGATCATCCCATGAAGGGGGACCAGTGCATCAAAGATCATCCCATGAAGGGGGACCAGTTCATCAAAGATCATCCCATGAAGGGGGACCAGTGCATCAAAGATCATCCCATGAAGGGGGACCAGTGCATCAAAGATCATCCCATGAAGGGACCAGTGCATCAAAGATCATCCCATGAAGGGACCAGTGCACCACAGATCATCCCATGAAGGGACCAGTGCACCACAGATCATCCCATGAAGGGACCAGTGCACCACAGATCATCCCATGAAGGGATCAGTGCACCACAGATCATCCCACGAAGGGACCAGTGCATCAAAGAGCACCCCATGAAGGGACCAGTGCACCACAGATCACCCCATGAAGGGACCAGTGCACCACAGATCATCCCATGAAGGGACCAGTGCATTACAGCACTCAGATTAGAGGTATGCAAGATCATCCCATGAAGGGACCAGTGCATCAAGATCATCCCATGAAGGGACCAGTGCATCGAAGATCATCCCATGAAAGGACTAGTGCATCAAAGATCATCCCATGAAGGGACCAGTGCATCACAGATCATCCCATGAAAGGACCAGTGCATCAAAGATCACCCCATGAAGGGACCAGTGCATCAGATTTCATCCCATGAAGGGACCAGTGCATCAGATTTCATCCCATGAAGGGAATAATGCATCACAGCACTCAGATTAGAGGTATGCAAGATCAAACCATGAAGGGACCAGTGCATCAGAGATCATCCCATGAAGGGAGCAGTGCATCAGAGACCATCCCATGAAGGGACCAGTGCATTACAGCACTCAGATTAGAGGTATGCAAGATCATCCCATGAAGGGACCAGTGCATCACAGAACATCCCATGAAGGGACCAGTGCATCACAGAACATCCCATGAAGGGACCATTGCATCACAGCACTCAGATTAGAGGTATGCAAGATCATCCCATGAAGGGAGAAGTGCATCAGAGATCATCCCATGGAGGGAGAAGTGCATCAGAGACCATCCCATGAAGGGACCAGTGCAAAGATCATCTCATGAAGGGACCAGTGCAAAGATCATCCTACGAAGGGACCAGTGCAACAAGGATCGTCCAATGAAGGGACCAGTGCAACAAAAATAATCCCATGAAGGGACCAGTGCATCATAGTTCATCCCATGAACAGACCAGTGCATCACAGCACTGATTAGAGGTATGCAAGATCAAACCATGAAGGGACCAGTGCATCAAAGAACATCCCATGAAGGGACCAGTGCATCAAAGCACTAAGATAAGAGGTATGGAAGATCATTTCATGAAGGGACCACTGCATCAGAGATAATCCCTTGAAAGGAACCAGTGCATCAGAGATCTTCCCATGAAGGGACCAGTGCATCAGAGATCATCCCATGAAGGGACCAGTGCATCAGAGATTATCCCATGAAGGGACCAGTGCATCAAAGATCATCCCATGAAGGGACCAGTGCATCAGATTTCATCCCGTGAAAGGACCAGTGCACCACAGCACTAAGATTAGAGGTATGCAAGATCATCCTGCGAAGGAACCAGTGCATCAAAGACCATCCAGTGAAGGGACCAGTGCATCACAGCTCAGTTTAGAGGTAGGCAAGATCATCCCATGAAGGGACCAGTGCATCAAAGATCATCCCATGAAGGTACCAGTGCACCAAAGATCATCCCATGAAGGGACCAGTGCATCACAGAACATCCCATGAAGGGACCAGTGCATCACAGAACATCCCATGAAGGGACCATTGCATCACAGCACTGAGATTAGAGGTATGCAAGATCATCCCATGAAGGGACCAGTGCATCAAAGCACTCAGATTAGAGGTATGCAAGATCATCCCATGAAGGGACCAGTGGATCAAAGTTCATCCCATGAAGGGACCAGTGCACCAGATATCATCCCATGAGGGGGCCAGTGCATGAGGGAGCATCCCATAAAGGGACCAGTGCATCAAAGATCATCCCTTGAAGGGACCAGTGCATCAAAGATCATCCCATAAAGGGACCAGTGCATCAAAGATCATCCCATGAAGGGACCAGTGCATCAAAGATCATCCCATGAAGGGACCAGTGCATCAAAGATCATCCCATGGAGAGACCACTGCATCACAGCACTCATATTAGATGTATGCAAGATCATCCCATGAAGGGACCAGTGCATTAAAGATCATCCCATGAAGGGACCAGTGCATCACAGCTCAGATTAGAGGTATGCAAGATCATCCCATGAAGGGACCAGTGCATCAGAGATCATCCCATGAAGGGACCAGTGCATCAAAGATCATCCCATGAAGGGACCAGTGCATCACAGCTCAGATTAGAGGTATGCAAGCTCATCCCATGAAGGGACCAGTGCAAAGATCATCCCATGAAGGGACCAGTGCATCAGATATCCCATGAAAGGACCAGTGTATGAAAGATCATCCCATGAAGGGACCAGTGCATCACAGCTCAGATTAGAGGTATGCAAGATCTTCCCATGAAGCGACCAGAGCAAAGATGATCCCATGAAGGGAACAGAGCATCAAAGGATATCCAATGAAAGGACCAGTGCATCAAAGGATATCCCATGAAGGGACCAGTGCATTCAAGATCATCCCATGAAGGGACCAGTGCATTAAAGATCACCCCATGAAGGGACCAGTGCATCAAAGATCACCCCATGGAGGGACCAGTGCATCAAAGATCATCCCATGAAGGGACCTGTGCACCAAAGATCCCCCATGAAGGGGCCAGTGCATCAAAGATCATCCCATGAAGGGACCAGTGCATCAAAGATCATCCCATGAAGGGACCAGTGCATCAAAGATCATCCCATGAAGGGACCAGTGCATCACAGCTCAGATTAGAGGTATGCAAGCTCATCCCATGAAGGGACCAGTGCAAAGATCATCCCATGAAGGGACCAGTGCCCCACAGATCATCCCATGAAGGGACCAGTGCACCACAGATCATCCCATGAAGGGACCAGTGCACCACATCACCCCATAAAGAGAACAGTGCATCAAAGAGCACCCCATGAAGGGACCTGTGCACTAAAGATCCCCCATGAAGGGACCAGTGCATCAAAGATCATCCCATGAAGAGACCAGTGCATCAAAGATCTTCCCATGAAGGGACCAGTGCATCACAGCTCAGATTAGAGGTATGCAAGCTCATCCCATGAAGGGACCAGTGCAAAGATCATCCCATGAAGGGACCAGTGCCCCACAGATCATCCCATGGAGGGACCAGTGTCCCACAGATCATCCCATGAAGGGACCAGCGCCCCACAGATCATCCCATGAAGGGACCAGCGCCCCACAGATCATCCCATGAAGGGACCAGCGCCCCACAGATCATCCCATGAAGGGACCAGCGCCCCACAGATCATCCCATGAAGGGACCAGCGCACCACAGATCATCCCATGAAGCGACCAGCGCCCCACAGATCATCCCATGAAGAGACCAGTGCATCACAGATCCCATGAAGGGACCAGTGCATCACAGATCATCCCATGAAGGGACCACTGCAACAAAGATCGTCCCATGAAGGGACCAGTGCAACAAAAATAATCCCATGAAGGGACCAGTGCATCATTTCATCCCATGAACGGACCAGTGCATCACAGCACTGATTAGAGGTATGCAATATCAAACCATGAAGGGACCAGTGCATCAAGCTCATCCGATGAAGGGACCAGTGCATCACAGCACTAAGATAAGAGGTATGCAAGATCATCTCATGAAGGGACCACTGCATCAGAGATCATCCCTTGAAAGGAACCAGTGCATCAGAGATCATCCCATGAAGGGATCAGAGCATCAAAGATCATCCCATGAAGGGAATATTGCATCACAGCACGAAGATTAGAGGTATGCAAGATCATCCCATGAAGGGACCAGTGCATCAAAGATCATCTCATGAGGGGAATATTGCATCACAGCACGAAAATTAGAGGTATGCAAGTGCATCATAGATCATCCCATGAAGGGACCAGTGCATCAAAGGATATCCCATGAAGGGACCAGTGCATCAGAGATCATCCCATAAAGGGACCAGTGCATCAGAGATCATCCCATGAAGGGACTAGTGCATCAGAGATCATCCCATGAAGGGACCAGTGCATCAGAGATCATCCCATGAAGGGACCAGAGCATCAGAGATCATCCCATGAAGGGACCAGTGCATCAGAGATCATCCCATGAGGGGACCAGTGCATCAGAGATCATCCCATGAAGGGAGCAGTGCATCAGAGATCATCCCATAAATGGACCAGTGCATCAGATACCATCCCATACATGGACCAGTGCATCAGATATCATCCCATACATGGACCAGTGCATCAGATATCATCCCATACATGGACCAGTGCATCAGATATCATCCCATAAATGGACCAGTGCATCCGATATCATCCCATAAATGGACCAGTGCATCAGAGATGATCCCATGAAGGGACCAGTGCAAAAAAGATCATCCCATGAAGGGACCAGTGCATCACAGCTCAGATTAGAGGTATGCAAGATCATTCCATGAAGGGACCAGTGCATCAAAGATCATCCCATGAAGGGACCAGTGCATTAAAGATCATCCCATGAAGGAACCAGTGCATCACAGCTCAGATTAGAGGTATGCAAGATCATTCCATGAAGGGACCAGTGCATCAAAGATCATTTCATGAAGGGACCAGTGCATCACAGCTCAGATTAGAGGTATGCAAGATCATCCCATTAAGGGACTTGTGCATTAAAGATCATCCCATGAAGGGACCTGTGCATCAGATATCCCATGAAAGGACCAGTGTATGAAAGATCATCCCATGAAGGGACCAGTGCATCAGATATCCCATGAAAGGACCAGTGTATGAAAGATCATCCCATGAAGGGACCAGTGCATCACAGCTCAGATTAGAGGTATGCAAGATCATCCCATGAAGGGACCAGTGCATCACAGCTCAGATTAGAGGTATGCAAGATCATCCCATTAAGGGACCTGTGCATTAAAGATCATCCCATGAAGGGACCTGTGCACCAAAGATCATCCCATGAAGGGACCTGTGCACCAAAGATCATCTCATGAAGGGACCTGTGCATCAAAGATCATCCCATGAAGGGACCTGTGCATCAAAGATCATCCCATGAAGGGACCAGTGCATCACAGCTCAGATTGGAGGTATGCAAGATCATCCCATGAAGGGACCAGTGCATCAAAGATCATCCCATGAAGGGACAAGTGCATTAAAGATCATCCCATGAAGGGACCTGTGCACCAAACATCATCCCATGAAGGGACAAGTGCATTAAAGATCATCCCATGAAGGGACCAGTGCATCACAGCTCAGATTAGAGGTATGCAAGATCATCCCATGAAGGGACCAGTGCAAAGATCATCCCATGAAGGGACCAGCACCCCACAGATCATCCCATGAAGGGACCAGCGCCCCACAGATCATCCCATAAAGGGACCAGCGCCCCACAGATCATCCCATGAAGGGACCAGCGCCCCACAGATCATCCCATGAAGGGACCAGCGCCCCACAGATCATCCCATGAAGGGACCAGCGCCCCACAGATCATCCCATGAAGGGACCAGCGCCCCACAGATCACCCCATGAAGAGACCAGCGCCCCACAGATCATCCCAAGAAGGGACCAGTGCATCACAGAACATCCCATGAAGGGACCAGTGCATCACAGAACATCCCATGAAGGGACCAGTGCATCACAGAACATCCCATGAAGGGACCAGTGCATCACAGCACTCAGATTAGAGGTATGCAAGATCATCCCATGAAGGGACCAGTGCATCAGAGCATCCCATGAAGGGAGAAGTGCATCAGAGATCATCCCATGAAGGGAGAAGTGCATCAGAGATCATCCCATGAAGGGAGAAGTGCATCAGAGATCATCCCATGAAGGGAGAAGTGCATCAGAGATCATCCCATGAAGGGACCAGTGCATCACAGCACTCAGATTAGAGGTATGCAAGATCAACCCATAAAGGGACCAGTGCATCAAGATCATCTGATGAAGGGACCATTGCATTACAGCACTAGGATTAGATGTATGCATGATCATCCCATGAAGGGACCAGTGCAAAGATCATCCCATGAAGGGACCAGTGCAAAGATCATCCCATGAAGGGACCAGTGCAAAGATCATCCCATGAAGGGACCAGTGCATCAGAGATCATCCCATGAAGGGACCAGTGCATCAGAGATTATCCAATGAAGGGACCAGTGCATCAGAGATCATCCCATGAAGGGAGAAGTGCATCAGATCATCCCATGAAGGGAGAAGTGAATCAGAGATCATCCCATGAAGGGACCAGTGCAAAGGATATCCCATGAAGGGACCAGTGCATCAGAGATCATCCCATAAAGGGACCAGTGCATCAGAGATCATCCCATGAAGGGACCAGTGCATCAAAGGATATCCCATGAAGGGACCAGTGCATCAGAGATCATCCCATAAAGGGACCAGTGCATCAGAGATCATCCCATGAAGGGACCAGTGCCCCACAGATCATCCCATGAAGGGACCAGCGCCCCACAGATCATCCCATGAAGGGACCAGCGACCCACAGATCAGATTAGAGGTATGCAAGATCATCCCATGAAGGGACCAGTGCATCAGAGCATCCCATGAAGGGATCAGCGACACACAGATCAGATTAGAGGTATGCAAGATCATCCCATGAAGGGACCAGTGCATCAAAGATCATCCCATGAAGGGAATATTGCATCACAGCACGAAGATTAGAGGTATGCAAGATCATCCCATGAAGGGACCAGTGCATCATAGATCATCCCATGAAGGGACCAGTGCAACAAAGATAATCCCATGAACGGACCAGTGCATCACAGCACTGATTAGAGGTATGCAAGATCAAACCATGAACGGACAAGTGCATCAAAGAGCATCCCATGAAGGGACCAGTGCATCAGAGATCATCCCATAAAGGGACCAGTGCATCAGAGATCATCCCATAAAGGGACCAGTGCATCAGAGATCATCCCATAAAGGGACCAGTGCATCAGAGATCATCCCATAAAGGGACCAGTGCATCAGAGATCATCCCATAAAGGGACCAGTGCATCAGAGATCATCCCATGAAGGGACCAGTGCATCAGAGATCATCCCATGAAGGGACCAGTGCATCAGAGATCATCCCATGAAGGGACCAGTGCATCAGATCATCCCATGAAGGGACCAGTGCATCAGAGATCATCCCATGATGGGACCAGTGCATCAGAGATCATCCCATGATGGGACCAGTGCATCAGAGATCATCCCATGATGGGACCAGTGCATCAGAGATCATCCCATGATGGGACCAGTGCATCAGAGATCATCCCATGAAGGGACCAGTGCATCAGATCATCCCATGAAGGGACCAGTGCATCAGAGATCATCCCATGAAGGGACCAGTGCATCAGAGATCATCCCATGAAGGGACCAGTGCATCAGAGATCATCACATGATGGGACCAGTGCATCAGAGATCATCCCATGATGGGACCAGTGCATCAGAGATCATCCCATGATGGGACCAGTGCAACAGAGATCATCCCATGAAGGGGCCAGTGCAACAGAGATCATCCCATGAAGGGACCAGTGCATCAAAGATCACCCCATGAAGGGACCAGTGCATCAAAGATCACCCCATGAAGGGACCAGTGCATCAAAGAGGGGCCAGTGCAACAGAGATCACCCCATGAAGGGGCCAGTGCAACAGAGATCATCCCATGAAGGGGCCAGTGCAACATAGATCATCCCATGAAGGGGCCAGTGCAACAGAGATCGTCCCATGAAGGGGCCAGTGCAACAGAGATCATCCCATGAAGGGGCCAGCGCCCCACAGATCATCCCATGAAGGGACCAGCGACCCACAGATCATCCCATGAAGGGACCAGCGACCCACAGATCATCCCATGAAGGGACCAGCGACCCACAGATCACCCCATGAAGGGACCAGCGCACCACAGATCACCCCATGAAGAGACCAGCGCACCACAGATCACCCCATGAAGAGACCAGTGCATCAAAGAGCACCCCATGAAGAGACCAGTGCATCAAAGAGCACCCCATGAAGAGACCAGAGCATCACAGAACATCCCATGAAGGGACCAGTGCATCACAGATCATCCCATGAAGGGACCAGTGCATCGCAGATCATCCCATGAAGGGACCAGTGCATCGCAGATCATCCCATGAAGGGACCAGTGCATCAGAGCATCCCATGAAGGGAGAAGTGCATCAGAGATCATCCCATGAAGGGAGAAGTGCATCAGAGATCATCCCATGAAGGGAGAAGTGCATCAGAGATCATCCCATGAAGGGAGAAGTGCATCAGAGATCATCCCATGAAGGGACCAGTGCATCAAGATCATCCGATGAAGAGACCATTGCATTACAGCACTAAGATCAGATGTATGCATGATCATCCCATGAAGGGACCAGTGCAAAGATCATCCCATGAAGGGACCAGTGCATCAGAGATCATCCCATGAAGGGACCAGTGCATCAGAGATCATCCCATGAAGGGACCACTGCATCAGAGATTATCCCATGAAGGGAGAAGTGCATCAGAGATCATCCCATGAAGGGAGAAGTGCATCAGAGATCATCCCATGAAGGGAGAAGTGCATCAGAGATCATCCCATGAAGGGACCAGTGCATCACAGCACTCAGATTAGAGGTATGCAAGATCATCCCATGAAGGGACCAGTGCATCACAGCACTGATTAGAGGTGTGCAAGATCAAACCATGAAGGGACCAGTGCATCAAGATCATCCGATGAAGGGACCAGTGCATCACAGCACTAAGATAAGAGGTATGCAAGATCATCTCATGAAGGGACCAATGCATCAGAGATAATCCTTTGAAAGGAACCAGTGAATCAGAGATAATCCCATGAAGGGACCAGTGCATCAAAGATCATCCCATGAAGGGACCAGAGCATCAAAGATCATCCCATGAAGGGACCAGTGCATCAAAGATCATCCCATGAAGGGAACAGTGCATCAGATATCATCCCATGAACGGACCAGTGCATCAGATATCATCCCATGAAGGGAATAATGCATCACAGCACTCAGATTAGAGGTATGCAAGATCATCCCATGAAAGAACCAGTGCATCAGAGATCATCCCATAAAGGGACCAGTGCATCAGAGATCATCCCATGAAGGGACCAGTGCATCAGATAATCCCATGAAGGGACCAGTGCATCAGAGATTCCCCCATGAAGGGACCAGTGCATCAAAGATTCCCCCCATGAAGGGACCAGTGCATCAAAGATCCCCCCCATGAAGGGACCAGTGCATCAAAGATCCCCCCCATGAAGGGACCAGTGCATCAAAGATCCCCCATGAAGGGACCAGTGCATCAAAGATCCCCCCATGAAGGGACCAGTGCATCAAAGATCCCCCATGAAGGGACCAGTGCATCAAAGATCCCCCCATGAAGGGACCAGTGCATCAAAGATCCCCCCATGAAGGGACCAGTGCATTAAAGATCATCCCATGAAGGGACCAGTGCATTAAAGATCATCCCATGAAGGGACCAGTGCATCACAGCTCAGATGGAACGCGTTACTTACCTGTAACTGCGGTTATCCAGTATTGGTATCTTTCATAGATTCACATGCCTGAATCATTCCCCGTCGTCGGGAATGGGAGTCACCGGTAAATAACAAAGTAATGTCCAGAAGACATAAGATAGTCATAGGCCTCAGAGGCCTTAGCTTAGTAAGCTATCCACGTCCTTATGTAAAAAGGACCAAATTTTGGCCAGAGCCAATCAGCTAACACCACCCTCTAGAACCTTCCTGGTAGGAGCTCTAGTCCCTCAGATTTTCGTGAGCACAGTGCTAAGCAGCTGTATACTGAGAGATCCGAGAGAGCCCTTCCAGGGGAGGCGGGTGGGTTGCATGTGAATCTATGAAAGATACCAATACTGGATAACCGCAGTTACAGGTAAGTAACGCGTTCCTTATCCAGTATTAGGGTATCTTTCATAGATTCACATGCCTGAATCAGAGTAGCAAGCAGTGAATAAAGCACATTTCGGAAGATATGGATAACATACAGGTATTATATAACCACATCTATCCGAGATAAACAACAGTGCTACCGTAAAGCAATGAATAAGTAAAGCATACATTATAGTGCGAAATGTGCATAAACTGAGGATGGTGGGATGAAAGAAAGGGCTCACCTCTATTTAAAAAGATGACGTAGTACCGCTTGACCCACTGACGCATCCTTCATGATCTCCGCATCCAGGCAGTAATGCTTGGTGAAGGTATGCGGCGTCTTCCATGTGGCCGCTCTACAAATGTCCACAATGGGCACCCCAGCAAAAAGAGCCATGGAAGTAGACATGGCCCTTGTGGAGTGGGCACGGACCGTTGTTCTCAACGGACGTCCTGCCTGTTGGTGACAGAAAGAAATGGCCGAAGAAATCCAGCGGGAAATGCTCTGTTTTGTGAGCGGAAGCCCTCGTCGAGGTCTGCTGTAGGCTATGAATAGCTGATTTGATTTTCGAAAAGATTTCGTTCTCTCAATGTAAAATTTCAAGCAACGTTGAATGTCTAGTGAATGTAGAGTTCGTTCCGCCACTGTTTGTGGATTTGGGAAGAATGATTGTAAAACAATAGGTTCGTTGAGGTGGAAGTGAGATGGAACCTTGGGGATGAAAGCTGGATTTGTGCGGAGAAGGACTCTATCCTTTTTGAATTGCAGGAATGGGTCCTGGATAGAGAATGCTTGGAGCTCTCCCACTCGCCTTGCCGAGGTAAGAGCTAGTAGAAGTGCCACCTTCCAGGAAACAAATTTAAGGTCAGCTCTGTGGATGGGCTCAAACGGGTGCTTCATTAGTTGAGCTAGAACTATGTTAAGGTGCCAGGCCGGTGGAACAGGCTTTACTGGAGGGAATGTGCGAAACAGTCCTTTCATGAATTGCTTGATGAGTCTATGAGACCATAAAGAGGGGCCGGAAGAAGATCTTCTGAAACGTGAGATTGCAGCTAGGTGAACTTTAATGGAGGCATGAGCAAGACCAGATTCTGCTAGATGTAAAAGGTAGGGTAAGACTTGTCCTGGGGTGGAAGAGAACGGATGCAACTTATTCGTCTTACACCAGATACAGAATCTTTTCCACTTGAGTGAATAGGTCTTGTTGGTACTATCTGCTCGAGCCCGAGCTAGAATTCGCCTGCAGTCTGGAGGAATGTCTAGGCCCCGAAACTCTCTGAACTCAGGAGCCAAGCTGATAACCTGAGAGAGGCTAGATCCGGATGTTGAATCTGCTGATCGCTGAGCGTCAGAAGAGATGGAAACGTTTTCAGCCTGATCGGAGGTTCCTGGGAGAGGAGGTGAAGTTCCGAGAACCAGTGTTGGCGTGGCCAAGCTGGGGCTACCAATATCAAAGTGCAAGGCTCCGCCTTCATCTTCCGTAGTACCCTGGGGATCAGGGGAAATGGCGGAAAGGCGTATGCAAAGACGTTGCACCATGCTATCGAAAAGGCATTCCCCAGGGATCCTGGTTGGGGATGCCAGCTTGCAAAGTATTGGCATTTGGCGTTGCGTTGGGTGGCGAATAGGTCCAGCTGAGGTGTGCCCCATTGGGCGAAGATATTGTTGAGGACCTGCTGATCCAGCTCCCACTCGTGGCACGCTGCCTGCCTCCTGCTTAGATAATCTGCCAACACATTGTGGGTGCCTGGAACATAATCTGCTCGGAGAGAGATGTTGTGGCGGAGCAGCCAGTTCCAGATTTTCTGCGATTCGCGCGAAAGTGTCAATGAACGAGTCCCTCCCTGCTTGTTCAGGTAGTGCATTGTCGTGGTGTTGTCTGTCCGGACAAGCACTACTGAGTTCTTTATCCTCGGGAGGAAAGCCACTAGAGCTAGGTAGACTGCTCGGAGCTCTAAAAGGTTGATATGAAGCATTTTTTCCGAAAGGGACCACTTTCCGCTTATCTGTAGCTCCTGAAGGAAAGCTCCCCAGCCTTCTAAGGAAGCGTCCGTGGTGATTATATGAGGAGTAGCAGGAAGCAAGAAAGGCAAGCCTTGCGAAAGGTTCTTGGGGCAAACCCACCATTGCAGAGCCTGTTTGATCGCCGGGGTTACTTGGATGACGTCGTCGAAAGACCCTGTACACTGGATCCACTGGTTCGACAGAGCCTCTTGTAGGGGTCGCATCCGCAAGCGGCAATGTGGGATTAAAAGAATGCAGGAGGACATCATCCCGAGGAGGGATTTGAAGAGGCGCACCGAGAGTGTCTTTCTTGTCATTACCTGGAGTGCCAGAGATTGAAGTTTGTCCTGGCGTTCCTGTGACGGGAATGCTTTCCTGTGGATGGTGTCTAGTGTGGCTCCCAAAAATTGCATGCATTGGGATGGTTGCAGGACAGATTTGTCGTGGTTGAGAGTGAGCCCCAGTGACTCGAAGAGTGTCAGACAAGCGTTGGAAGAACTTATCACGCCTTCTTGTGATGGGGACTTGATAAGCCAGTCGTCTAAATACGGGAAGACTTGGTGGTGGAACCGGCGTAGGTACGCCGCCACTGGTGCTAGGCATTTGGTGAAAATGCGAGGCGCCGATTTGAGCCCAAATGGCAGAACCCGAAACTGGTAATGCCTGCCCGCCACCATGAAACGCAGGAACTTCTTGTGGTTGCGGTGTATTGGGACATGAAAATAGGCGTCTTGAAGGTCCACCGACACCATGTAGTCGTTTGCGTTGAGTAAATGCAAAACCTCCTGTATGGTAATCATTCGAAACGACTGTTTTTTCAGAAATTTGTTGAGATTTCTGAGGTCCAATATGGGTCTCCATTTCTTCTCTTTCTTTCGGATGAGAAAGAAATGGGAGTAGAACCCTCTCCCTCGTTGGCTGAGGGGAACTTTTTCTATAGCTCCCTTTAGAAGCATAATCTTTATTTCTTGGAGTAATGGGCGTAGGTTTTTGTGAGCCCTTTGGCGGGGAGGAGTTTGAGGAGGAATTTGTGTGAATTCCAGGGAATGGCCGAATTGTATTAATTGAAGGACCCATCGGTCCGTAGTTATCGTTTGCCAATTTTTGAGAAAATGGGAGATTTTTCCGCCAATCTTGTAGGGTGGAGACAAGTTTGAGCCCGGCTGCATCTGGAAGTCATTGCCGCCGCGCGGCACCTTTTTGTCTTCCTCCTCTGTTACGAAAGGAAGTTTTGTGGTAAGACGACTGTTGTCGCTGCTGAGATTGTGGACGGTACTGCTGGGAAGAGGAGAAAGAGGAACGCTGTTGAAAGTCTCCTCTGGAGGAAGTCTGGCCTCTTCCTCTTGACCCACGAAAGGAAGGGTTCCGAGATTGCAGAGACCCCAGGGCTCTGGCAGTGTCTGTATCTTTTTTGATACCTTGCAATGCCTCGTCAATAAGAGAACCGAATAGAAACTGGCCATCATAAGGCATGTCCAGAACTTTTGTCTGGACCTCCGGCCTGAAAGAAGTTGCCTTGAGCCAACCCTGGCGCCGGAGAGCAGCCGCACCAGCCAGCTGTCTAAAGCCTGTGGAAGCAATATCCATTGCACAGTCTATCAGTTCCGTGGCAGATCGCTCACCCTCCAACAGAATCTTCTTTGCCTCTTCTTTTAAGTCAGAAGGCAAATCCGCTAGATATGGGGCAATGTCCGCCCACATTTGTCGGTTGTACCGTCCCAATAGTGCAGTAGCGTTGGAGGCACGCACTGTCAAGGCTGACATAGAGGAGAAACGTTTCCCTATGTTATCCATACGTCGCCCTTCTTTATCCGGCGGAGCTGTCAACAGCGCAGCTGGGTTGTTTGACCTCCTCTGCGCAGCCTGAGTGATAACCGAGTCCGGCTTTGGATGGCCTGTAAGACAAACCGGAGCAGTGTCCGGAGCTTTATACTTCTTGTCCAGGCGTGGTAGAACCGGTGGCATTGATGAAGGGTTCTGCATTATCTTTATGCCCTGGTCCCAAATATAATCTATTATCGGAATTGCCCGGACGGTCTTCTTGAAGGGTTCCTTAAAGTCATATAAGAAACAGTCCTGTTGATGCGAAGGCATCGGGATCTGGAAGCGCTGGGCCGCCCTTTCAATGATGTTGTGGAAACCGCCGATGTCGTCGGGCGGTGAGTCGGCTGTGGTAGGGACAGGCGAAACAGGAGCCGGAAGGATGTAATCGTCCCATTCATCTTGTTGGGATTGAACGTCCTGGAGTTCTCCTTCCTCAGGTTCCTCCTCCTCCTCCTCGTCGTCCGTGGCGGGCCGAGGCGGAGGTGCCGTCCTCTCCAAACGCAGTGGAGGCGGTCGTGGCCGTGTAGCCTCCTCCTTGGAAGGCCCCGCAGGCATCGGTGGAGGTGCCGGAGTCGGAAAACGCTGCTTATAGTCCGTTATTAAGAGCTGAAGGTCTGTGACCAAGGTTGCCGGTAGACACACCATGGAAGGTGGAGGCGGCATGTATTCTCGATGAGGAACCTCCTCATAATCCTGGGGATTGTCTTCGTAATCCGAGACATCCTGGTACTTCACATGGAGTTGTGATGGACTAGTCGCCGCAGGAAAGAGACTAGCGTCGTCCGAATCCTCCTCTTCAAAGAGGCGAGTGGGAGGCAAGGTTGAGACCTTACTGGGCGAAGTGAGGGCCGGAGTCAATGCACGCTTGGTTATTTGTACATGCACAAATGTACTCTGGTCGTCCGTGTCCATACTCCTCAAGGGGCTCGATGGTATAGCTGTAACCGACGTTACAGGTATCAATGCCGTCGACGGGATCGTCGTCGGGGTCGTCGTCAACGACGAGGATGATGAAGACGGTCTCCTCGTCGACGATGACGTCGACGATGACGTCGACGACGGCGTCGTCGGTGATATTCTCGTCGACGGTGTCTTCGTCGTCGACGGTGTCTTCGTCGACGACGGTGTCTTCGTCGACGACGGTGTCTTCGTCGACGACGGTGTCTTCGTCGACGACGGTGTCTTCGTCGACGACGGTGTCTTCGTCGACGACGGTGTCTTCGTCGTTGATAGCTTCGTCGACGATGTCGTCGACGATGATGAAGCTCTCGTCGACGGTGTCGTCGTCGTCGACGCTCCCGTCGACAGCTTACTCGACGACGCCTTTTTTATGGCTAACATCGACGGGATTGACTTGCCTGCCGTCGACGATGGAGTTGTCGTCGTCGAGGACATGGAATGGGATGTCATCGTCGATAGAGTCGTCGTCGACGATGTAACTGAAATCGCTGTCGAAGGAGATTTTCTCGTCGACGCTACTGTCGACATTGTTGTCGTCGACGAGGTGGCAATAGGCTTTTTGAAGGTGTGGGGCATCACCTTAGGAGACGAGCTCCCTGGAACAGGCGAATCCTGGACCTCTGAAGACTTTTTCTGCGTCTTCTTTTGAGGTGGCTGCGACGAAGGGCCCGGCGATGCCACCCTTGGTCTTTTAGATGAGGAGTGAGACGCAACTGAAGAACTCTCACTCTCCTCAGAGGCCACATCCTCCTTGTCCTTTAGCCTTTGCAGCCAGATTAAAAGGCGCCCCTCTCGGTCTTTCAAGGTCTTAGATGAGAAAGTCCGACATACCTTGCAGTCCTTAGAACTGTGACTGGGATAGAGACAATACAAGCAGTCCTTGTGTTGGTCGTCGATATGTAGCCTCTTTTTTCCACAAGAGGCGCAGGGCCTGAATAAACCCTTCTTAGGTGTATCAGCCATGCTGAAAATCCAGAATGTTGAGAAGAAATGCTGTCAAATCCAAAGAAATGAGCAGAGCTCAGTGGAGACTCCCTTAGCACGACGTGCGGTAGAAAATCTGAGGGACTAGAGCTCCTACCAGGAAGGTTCTAGAGGGTGGTGTTAGCTGATTGGCTCTGGCCAAAATTTGGTCCTTTTTACATAAGGACGTGGATAGCTTACTAAGCTAAGGCCTCTGAGGCCTATGACTATCTTATGTCTTCTGGACATTACTTTGTTATTTACCGGTGACTCCCATTCCCGACGACGGGGAATGATTCAGGCATGTGAATCTATCAAAGATACCCTAATACTGGATAATAGAGGTATGCAAGATCATCCCATGAAGGGACCAGTGCAAAGATGATCCCATGAAGGGACCAGAGCATCAAAGGATATCCCATGAAAGGACCAGTGCATAAAAGGATATCCCATGAAGGGATCAGTGCATTAAAGATCAGCCCATGAAGGGGCCAGTGCATCAGAGATCATCCCATGAAGGAACCAGTGCATCAGAGATCATCCCATGAAGGGACCAGTGCATCAGAGATCATCCCATGAAGGGACCAGTGCATCAGAGATCATCCCATGAAGGGACCAGTGCATCAGAGATCATCCCATGAGGGGACCAGTGCATCAGATATCATCCCATGAGGGGACCAGTGCATCAGATATCATCCCATGAAGGCACCAGTGCATCAAAGATCATCCCATGAAGGCACCAGTGCATCAAAGATCATCCCATGAAGGGACCAGTGCATCAAAGATCATCCCATGAAGGGACCAGTGCATCAAAGATCATCCCATGAAGGGACCAGTGCATCAAAGATCATCCCATGAAGGGACCAGTGCATCAAAGATCATCCCATGAAGGGACCAGTGCATCAAAGATCATCCCATGAAGGGACCAGTGCATCAAAGATCATCCCATGAAGGGACCAGTGCATCACAGCACTCAGATTAGAGGTATGCAAGCTCATCCCATGAAGGGACCAGTGCAAAGATCATCCCATGAAAGGACCAGTGCATCAGATATCCCATGAAAGGACCAGTGTATGAAAGATCATCGCATGAAGGGACCAGTGCATGACAGCTCAGATTAGAGGTATGCAAGATCATCCCATGAAGGGACCAGTGCAAAGATGATCCCATGAAGGGACCAGAGCATCAAAGGATATCCCATGAAAGGACCAGTGCATCAAAGGATATCCCATGAAGGGACCAGTGCATCAGAGAGCATCCCCTGAAGGGACCAGTGCATCAGAGATCATCCCATGAAGGGGCCAGTGCATCAAGGATCCCCCCCATGAAGGGACCAGTGCATCAAAGATCCCCCCCATGAAGGGACCAGTGCAAAGATCATCCCATTAAGGGACCAGTGCATCAAAGATCATCCCATGAAGGGACCAGTGCATTAAAGATCATCCCATGAAGGGACCAGTGCATTAAAGATCATCCCATGAAGGGACCAGTGCATTAAAGATCATCCCATGAAGGGACCAGTGCATCACAGCTCAGATTAGAGGTATGAAAGATCATCCCATGAAGGGACAAGTGCATCAAAGATCATCCCATGAAGGGACCAGTGCATCAAAGATCATCCCATTAAAGGACCAGTGCATCACAGCACTCAGATTAGAGGAATGCAAGCTCATCCCATGAAGGTACCAGTGCATCAGATATCCCATGAAAGGACCAGTGTTAGAAAGATCATCCCATGAAGGGACCAGTGCATCACAGCTCAGATTAGAGGTATGCAAGATCATCCCATGAAGGGACCAGTGCAAAGATGATCCCATGAAGGGACCAGAGCATCAACGGATATCCCATGAAAGGACCAGTGCATCAAAGGATATCCCATGAAGGGACCAGTGCATTAAAGATCATCCCATGAAGGGACCAGTGCATTAAAGATCACCCCATGAAGGGACCAGCGCATTAAAGATCTCCCCATGAAGGGACCAGTGCATCAGAGATCATCCCATGAAGGGACCAGTGCATCAGAGATCATCCCATGAAGGGACCAGTGCATCAGAGATCATCCCATGAAGGGACTAGTGCATCAAAGATCATCCCATGAAGGGGCCAGTGCATCAAAGATCATCCCATTAAGGGACCAGTGCATCACAGCACTCAGATTAGAGGTATGCAAGCTCATCCCATGAAGGGACCAGTGCATCAAAGATCATCCCATGAAAGGACCAGTGCATCAGATATCCCATGAAAGGACCAGTGTATGAAAGATCATCCCATGAAGGGACCAGTGCATGACGGCTCAGATTAGAGGTTTGCAAGATCATCCCATGAAGGGACCAGTGCAAAGATGATCCCATGAAGGGACCAGAGCATCAAAGGATATCCCATGAAAGGACCAGTGCATCAAAGGATATCCCATGAAGGGGCCAGTGCATCAGAGAGCATCCCATGAAGGGACCAGTGCATCAGAGATCATCCCATGAAGGGGCCAGTGTATCACAGCACTCAGATTAGAGGTATGCAAGATCAACCCATAAAGGGACCAGTGCATCAAGATCATCCGATGAAGAGACCATTGCATTACAGCACTAAGATTAGATGTATGCAAGATCATCCCATGAAGGGAACAGTTGAAAGATCATCCCATGAAGGGACCAGTGCAAAGATCATCCTATGAAGGGACCACTGCAACAAAGATCGTCCCATGAAGGGACCAGTGCAACAAAGATAATCCCATGAAGGGACCAGTGCATCATATTTCATCCCATGAACGGACCAGTGCATCACAGCACTGATTAGAGGTATGCAAGATCAAACCATGAAGGGACAAGTGCATCAAAGAGCATCCCATGAAGGGACCAGTGCATCACGGCACTAAGATAAGAGGTATGCAAGATCATCCCATGAAGGGACCAGTGCATCAGAGATCATCCCATGAAGGGACCAGTGCAGAGATCATCCCATGAAGGGACCAGTGCATCAAATATCATCCCATGAAGGGACCAGTGCATCAAATATCATCCCATGAAGGGACCAGTGCATCAAATATCATCCCATGAAGGGACCAGTGCATCAGATCATCCCATGAAGGGACCAGTGCTTCAGAGATTCCCCCATGAAGGGACCAGTGCATCAAAGATCCCCCCATGAAGGGACCAGTGCATCAAAGATCCCCCCATGAAGGGACCAGTGCATCAAATATCATCCCATGAAGGGACCAGTGCATCAGATTTCATCCCATGAACAGACCAGTGCATCAGATTTCATCCCATGAAGGGAATAATGCATCACAGCACGAAGATTAGAGGTATGCAAGATCATCCCATGAAGGGACCAGTGCATCAAAGATCATCCCATGAAGGGAATATTGCATCACAGCACGAAGATTAGAGGTATGCAAGATCATCCCATGAAGGGACCAGTGCATCATAGATCATCCCATGAAGGGACCAGTGCAACAAAGATAATCCCATGAACGGACCAGTGCATCACAGCACTGATTAGAGGTATGCAAGATCAAACCATGAACGGACAAGTGCATCAAAGAGCATCCCATGAAGGGACCAGTGCATCACAGCACTCAGATTAGAGGTATGCAGGATCATCCCATGAAGGGACCAGTGCATCAGAGATCATCCCATAAAGGGACCAGTGCATCAGAGATCATCCCATAAAGGGACCAGTGCATCAGAGATCATCCCATAAAGGGACCAGTGCATCAGAGATCATCCCATAAAGGGACCAGTGCATCAGAGATCATCCCATAAAGGGACCAGTGCATCAGAGATCATCCCATAAAGGGACCAGTGCATCAGAGATCATCCCATAAAGGGACCAGTGCATCAGAGATCATCCCATAAAGGGACCAGTGCATCAGAGATCATCCCATTAAGGGACCAGTGCATCAGAGATCATCCCATTAAGGGACCAGTGCATCAGAGATCATCCCATGAAGGGACCAGTGCATCAGATCATCCCATGAAGGGACCAGTGCATCAGAGATCATCCCATGATGGGACCAGTGCATCAGAGATCATCCCATGATGGGACCAGTGCATCAGAGATCATCCCATGATGGGACCAGTGCATCAGAGATCATCCCATGAAGGGACCAGTGCATCAGATCATCCCATGAAGGGACCAGTGCATCAGAGATCATCCCATGAGGGGACCAGTGCATCAGATATCCTCCCATGAAGGCACCAGTGCATCAAAGATCATCCCATGAAGGCACCAGTGCATCAAAGATCATCCCATGAAGGGACCAGTGCATCAAAGATCATCCCATGAAGGGACCAGTGCATCAAAGATCATCCCATGAAGGGACCAGTGCATCAAAGATCATCCCATGAAGGGACCAGTGCATCACAGCACTCAGATTAGAGGTATGCAAGCTCATCCCATGAAGGGACCAGTGCATCATAGATCATCCCATGAAGGGACCAGTGCAACAAAGATAATCCCATGAACGGACCAGTGCATCAGAGATCACCCCATGAAGGGACCAGTGCATCAAAGAGGGGCCAGTGCAACAGAGATCACCCCATGAAGGGGCCAGTGCAACAGAGATCATCCCATGAAGGGGCCAGTGCAACAGAGATCATCCCATGAAGGGGCCAGTGCAACAGAGATCATCCCATGAAGGGGCCAGTGCAACAGAGATCATCCCATGAAGGGGCCAGTGCATCAATGATCACCCCATGAAGGGACCAGTGCATCAAAGCACTCTGATTAGAGGTATGCAAGATCATCCCATGAAGGGACCAGCGACCCACAGATCATCCCATGAAGGGACCAGCGACCCACAGATCATCCCATGAAGGGACCTGTGCACCAAAGATCATCCCATGAAGGGACCAAAGATCATCCCATGAAGGGACCAAAGATCATCCCATGAAGGGACCAAAGATCATCCCATGAAGGGACCAAAGATCATCCCATGAAGGGACCAAAGATCATCCCATGAAGGGACCAAAGATCATCCCATGAAGGGACCAAGGATCATCCCATGAAGGGACCAAGGATCATCCCATGAAGGGACCAAAGATCATCCCATGAAGGGACCAAAGATCATCCCATGAAGGGACCAAAGATCATCCCATGAAGGGACCAAAGATCATCCCATGAAGGGACCAAAGATCATCCCATGAAGGGACCAAAGATCATCCCATGAAGGGACCAAAGATCATCCCATGAAGGGAATAGTGCATCACAGCACTCAGATTAGAGGTATGCAAGATCATCCCATGAAGGGACCAGTGCATCAAAGATCATCCCGTAAAGGGACCAGTGCATCACAGATCATCCCGTGAAGGGACCAGTGCATCAAAGATCATCCCGTGAAGGGACCAGTGCATCACAGATCACCCCATGAAGGGACCAGTGCATCACAGATCACCCCATGAAGGGACCAGTGCATCACAGATCACCCCATGAAGGGACCAGTGCATCACAGATCACCCCATGAAGGGACCAGTGCATCACAGATCACCCCATGAAGGGACCAGTGCATCACAGATCACCCCATGAAGGGACCAGTGCATCAAAGACCATCCCATGAAGGGACCAGTGCATCCAAGATCATCTCATGAAGGGAACAGTGCATCAAAGATCATCCCATGAAGAGACCAGTGCATCAAATATCATCCCATGAAGGGACCAGTGCATCACAGCACTCAGATTAGAGGTATGCAAGACCATCCCATGAAGGGACCAGTGCATCAAAGATCATCCCAGGAAGGGACCAGTGCATCAAAGATCAACCCAGGAAGGGACCAGTGCATCAAAGATCAACCCAGGAAGGGACCAGTGCATCAAAGATCAACCCAGGAAGGGACCTGTGCATCAAAGATCAACCCAGGAAGGGACCTGTGCATCAAAGATCAACCCAGGAAGGGACCTGTGCATCAAAGATCAACCCAGGAAGGGACCAGTGCATCAAAGATCAACCCAGGAAGGGACCAGTGCATCAAAGATCAACCCAGGAAGGGACCAGTGCATCAAAGATCAACCCAGGAAGGGACCAGTGCATCAAAGATCAACCCAGGAAGGGACCAGTGCATCAAAAATCATCCCGTGAAGGGACCAGTGCATCAAAGATCATCCCGTGAAGGGACCAGTGCATCAGATATCCCATGAAGGGACCAGTGCATCAGATATCCCATGAAGGGACCAGTGCATCAAAGATCATCCTAAGAAGGGACCAGTGCATCAAGGATCACCCTATGAAGGGACCAGTGCATCAAAGATCACCCCATGAAGGGGCCAGTGCAACAGAGATCATCCCATGAAGGGGCCAGTGCAACAGAGATCATCCCATGAAGGGGCCAGTGCAACAGAGATCATCCCATGAAGGGGCCAGTGCAACAGAGATCATCCCATGAAGGGGCCAGTGCAACAGAGATCATCCCATGAAGGGGCCAGTGCAACAGAGATCATCCCATGAAGGGGCCAGTGCAACAGAGATCATCCCATGAAGGGGCCAGTGCATCAAAGATCACCCCATGAAGGGACCAGTGCATCAAAGATCCCTTTCACCCCATGAAGGGACCAGTGCATCAAAGATCACCCCATGAAGGGACCAGTGCATCAAAGAGGGGCCAGTGCAACAGAGATCATCCCATGACGGGGCCAGTGCAACAGAGATCATCCCATGAAGGGGCCAGTGCAACAGAGATCATCCCATGAAGGGGCCAGTGCAACAGAGATCATCCCATGAAGGGGCCAGTGCAACAGATCATCCCATGAAGGGACCAGTGCAACAGAGCACTCAGATTAGAGGTACGCAAGATCATCCCATGAAGGGACCAGTGCATCAGATGATCCCATGAAGGGAGCAGTGCATCAGAGATCATCCCATGAAGGCAGAAGTGCATCAGAGATCATCCCATGAAGGGACCAGTGCAACAGAGATCATCCCATGAAGGGACCAGTGCAACAGAGATCATCCCATGAAGGGACCAGTGCAACAGAGATCATCCCATGAAGGGACCAGTGCAACAGATCATCCCATGAAGGGACCAGTGCATCAATGATCACCCCATGAAGGGACCAGTGCATCAAAGCACTCTGATTAGAGGTATGCAAGATCATCCCATGAAGGGACCAGCGACCCACAGATCATCCCATGAAGGGACCAGCGACCCACAGATCATCCCATGAAGGGACCAGCGACCCACAGATCACCCCATGAAGGGACCAGTGCAACAGAGATCACCCCATGAAGGGACCAGTGCATCAGAGATCATCCCATGAAGGGACCAGTGCATCAGAGATCATCCCATGAAGGGACCAGTGCATCACAGCACTCAGATTAGAGATATGCAAGATCATCCCATGAAGGGACCAGTGCATCAAAGACCATCCCATGAAGGGAATATTGCATCACAGAACAAAGATTAGAGGTATGCAAGATCATCCCATGAAGGGACCAGGTCATCAAAGATCATCCCATGAAGGGACCAGCGCATCGAAGATCATCCATTGAAGGGACCAGCGCATCGAAGATCATCCCATGAAGGGACCAATGCATCGAAGATCATCCCATGAAGGGACCAATGCATCGAAGATCATCCCATGAAGGGACCCGTGCATCACAGAACATCCCACGAAGGGACCAGTGCATCACAGAACATCCCACGAAGGGACCAGTGCATCACAGAACATCCCACGAAGGGACCAGTGCATCACAGCACTCAGATTAGAGGTACGCAAGATCATCCCATGAAGGGACCAGTGCATCAGATGATCCCATGAAGGGAGCAGTGCATCAGAGATCATCCCATGAAGGCAGAAGTGCATCAGAGATCATCCCATGAAGGGAGCAGTGCATCAGAGATCATCCCATGAAGGGAGCAGTGCATCAGAGATCATCCCATGAAGGGACTAGTGCATCAAAGATCATCCCATGAAGGGACCAGTGCATCACAGCACTCAGATTAGAGGTATGCAAGATCAACCCATAAAGGGACCAGTGCATCAAGATCATCCGATGAATAGACCATTGCATTATGGCACTAAGATTAGATGTATGCAAGATCATCCCATGAAGGGACCAGTGCAAAGATCATCCCATGAAGGGACCAGTGCAAAGATCATCCCATGAAGGGACCAGTGCAACAAAGATAGTCTCATGAAGGGACCAGTGCAACAAAGATAATCCCATGAAGGGACCAGTGCATCATATTTCATCCCATGAACGGACCAGTGCATCACAGCACTGATTAGAGGTATACAAGATAATCCCATGAAGGGACCAGTGCATCACAGCACTAAGATTAGAGGTATGCAAGATCATCCCTTGAAGGGACCAGTGCATCCAAGATCATCTCATGAAGGGAACAGTGCATCCAAGATCATCCCATGAAGGGACCAGTGCATCCAAGATCATCCCATGAAGGGAACAGTGCATGCAAGATCATCCCATGAAGGGAACAGTGCATCCAAGATCATCCCATGAAGGGAACAGTGCATCCAAGATCATCCCATGAAGGGAACAGTGCATCCAAGATCATCCCATGAAGGGAACAGTGCATCCAAGATCATCCCATGAAGGTAACAGTGCATCAAGATCATCCCATGAAAGGACCAGTGCATCACAGCACTCCGATTAGAGGTATGCAAGACCATCCCATGAAGGGACCAGTGCATCAAAGATCATCCCATGAAGGGACCAGTGCATCAAATATCATCCCATGAAGGGACCAGTGCATCAAATATCATCCCAGGAAGGGACGAGTGCATCAAAGATCAACCCAGGAAGGGACCTGTGCATCAAAGATCAACCCAGGAAGGGACCTGTGCATCAAAGATCAACCCAGGAAGGGACCTGTGCATCAAAGATCAACCCAGGAAGGGACCTGTGCATCAAAGATCAACCCAGGAAGGGACCTGTGTATCAAAGATCATCCCGTGAAGGGACCAGTGCATCAAAGATCATCCCGTGAAGGGACCAGTGCATCAAAGATCATCCCGTGAAGGGACCAGTGCATCAGATATCCCATGAAAGGACCAGTGCATCAGATATCCCATGAAGGGACCAGTGCATCAGATATCCCATGAAGGGACCAGTGCATCAAAGATCATCCCATGAAAGGACCAGTGCAACAAAGACCATCCCATGAAAGGACCAGTGCAACAAAGATCATCCCATGAAGGGACCAGTGCAAAGATCATCCCATGAAGGGACCAGTGCAAAGATCATCCCACGAAAGGGACCAGTGCATCAGATTTCATCCCACTAAGGGACCAGTGCATCACAGCACTAAGATTAGAGGTATGCAAAATCATCCCATGAAGGGACCAGTGCTAAGATCATCCCATGAAGGGACCAGTGCATCAGAGATCATTCCATGAAGAGACCAGTGCATCAGAGATCATCCCATGAAGAGACCAGTGCATCAGAGATCATCCCATGAAGGGACCAGTGCATCAAAGATCATTCCATGAAGGGACCAGTGCATCAAAAATCATCCCATGAAAGGAACAGTGCATCAAAAATCACCCCATGAAGGGACCAGTGCATCAAAAATCACCCCATGAAGGGACCAGTGCATCAAAGATCATCCCATGAAGGGACCAGTGCATCAAAGATCATCCCATGAAGGGACCAGTGCATCAAAGATCATCCCATGAAGGGACCAGTGCATCAAAGATCATCCCATGAAGGGACCAGTGCATCAGATTTCATCCCACGAAGGGACCAGTGCATCAGATTTCATCCCACGAAGGGACCAGGGCATCAGATTTCATCCAATGAAGGAAATAGTGCATCACAGCACTCAGATTAGAGGTATGCAAGATCATCCCATGAAGGGACTAGTGCATCAAAGATCATCCCATGAAGGGACCAGTGCATCAAAGATCATCCCATGAAGGTACCAGTGCATCAAAGATCAGCCCATGAAGGGACCAGTGCATCAGAGCACTCAGATTAGAGGTATGCAGGATCATCCCATGAAGGGACCAGTGTAAAGATCATCCCTTGAAGGGACCAAAGATCATCCCATGAAGGCACCAGTGCATCACAGCACTCAGATGAGGTATGCAGGATCATCCCATGAAGGGACCAGTGCATCAAAGATCATCCCCTGAAGGGACCAGTGCATCAAAGATCATCCCATGAAGGGACCAGTGCAAAGATCATCCCATGAAGGGACCAGTGCAAAGATCATCCCATGAAGGGACCAGTGCATCACAGCACTAAGATTAGAGGTATGCAAGATCATCCCATGAAGATACCAGTGCAAAGATCATCCCAGGAAGGGACCAGTGCAAAGATCATCCCAGGAAGGGACCAGTGCATCAGAGATCATCCCATGAAGGGACCAGTGCATCAGAGACCATCCCATGAAGGGACCAGTTTATCAGAGACCATCCCATGAAGGGACCAGTTTATCAGAGACCATCCCATGAAGGGACCAGTTTATCAGAGACCATCCCATGAAGGGACCAGTTTATCAGAGATCATCCCATGAAGGGGCCAGTGCATCAAAGATCACCCCATGAAGGGACCAGTGCATCAAAGATCACCCCATGAAGGGACCAGTGCATCAAAGAGGGGCCAGTGCAACAGAGATCATCCCATGAAGGGGCCAGTGCAACAGAGATCATCCCATGAAGGGGCCAGTGCAGAGATCATCCCATGAAGGGGCCAGTGCAACAGAGATCATCCCATGAAGGGACCAGTGCAACAGATCATCCCATGAAGGGACCAGTGCAACAGAGATCATCCCATGAAGGGACCAGTGCAACAGATCATCCCATGAAGGGACCAGTGCATCAGAGATCATCCCATGAAGGGACCAGTGCATCAAAGATCATCCCATGAAGGGACCAGTGCATCAAAGATCATCCCATGAAGGGACCAGTGCATCACAGATCAGCCCATGAAGGGACCAGTGCATCACAGATCAGCCCATGAAGGGACCAGTGCATCACAGATCAGCCCATGAAGGGACCAGTGCATCACAGATCAGCCCATGAAGGAACCAGTGCATCACAGATCAGCCCATGAAGGGGCCAAAGATCATCCCATGAAGGGGCCAAAGATCATCCCATGAAGGGGCCAAAGATCATCCCATGAAGGGACCAGTGCATCAAAGATCATCCCATGAAGGGACCAGTGCATCACAGCACTCAGATTAGAGGTATGTAGGATCATCCCCTGAAGGGACCAGTGCATCAAAGATCATCCCCTGAAGGGACCAGTGCATCAAAGATCATCCCCTGAAGGGACCTGTGCATCAAAGATCATCCCCTGAAGGGACCTGTGCATCAAAGATGATCCCCTGAAGGGACCAGTGCATCAAAGATGATCCCATGAAGGGACCAGTGCATCAAAGATGATCCCATGAAGGGACCAGTTTATCAGAGACCATCCCATGAAGGGACCAGTTTATCAGAGATCATCCCATGAAGGGACCAGTTTATCAGAGATCATCCCATGAAGGGGCCAGTGCATCAAAGATCACCCCATGAAGGGACCAGTGCATCAAAGATCACCTCATGAAGGGACCAGTGCATCAAAGAGGGGCCAGTGCAACAGAGATCATCCCATGAAGGGGCCAGTGCAACAGATCATCCCATGAAGGTGCCAGTGTAGAGATCATCCCATGAAGGGGCCAGTGCAACAGAGATCATCCCATGAAGGGGCCAGTGCAACAGAGATCATCCCATGAAGGGACCAGTGCAACAGATCATCCCATGAAGGGACCAGTGCAACAGAGATCATCCCATGAAGGGACCAGTGCAACAGAGATCATCCCATGAAGGGACCAGTGCAACAGATCATCCCATGAAGGGACCAGTGCATCAGAGATCATCCCATGAAGGGACCAGTGCATCAAAGATCATCCCATGAAGGGACCAGTGCATCAGAGATCATCCCATGAAGGGACCAGTGCATCAAAGATCATCCCATGAAGGGACCAGTGCATCAAAGATCATCCCATAAAGGGACCAGTGCAAAGATCATCCCATGAAGGGACCAGTGCATCACAGATCAGCCCATGAAGGGACCAGTGCATCACAGATCAGCCCATGAAGGGACCAGTGCATCACAGATCAGCCCATGAAGAGACCAGTGCATCACAGATCAGCCCATGAAGGGGCCAAAGATCATCCCATGAAGGGACCAGTGCATCAAAGATCATCCCATGAAGGGACCAGTGCATCACAGCACTCAGATTAGAGGTATGTAGGATCATCCCCTGAAGGGACCAGTGCATCAAAGATCATCCCCTGAAGGGACCAGTGCATCAAAGATCATCCCCTGAAGGGACCTGTGCATCAAAGATGATCCCCTGAAGGGACCTGTGCATCAAAGATGATCCCATGAAGGGACCAGTGCACCAAAGATGATCCCATGAAGGGACCAGTGCAAAGATGATCCCATGAAGGGACCAGTGCATCAAAGATGATCCCATGAAGGGACCAGTGCATCAAAGATGATCCCATGAAGATACCAGTGCAAAGATCATCCCATGAAGAGACCAGTGCATCAGATTTCATCCCATGAAGGGACCAGTGCATCACAGCACTAAGATTAGAGGTATGCAAGATCATCCCATGAAGGGACCAGTGCATCAGAGACCATCCCATGAAGGGACCAGTTTATCAGAGATCATCCCATGAAGGGACCAGTTTATCAGAGATCATCCCATGAAGGGGCCAGTTTATCAGAGATCATCCCATGAAGGGACCAGTGCATCAAAGATCACCCCATGAAGGGACCAGTGCATCAAAGAGGGGCCAGTGCAACAGAGATCATCCCATGAAGGGGCCAGTGCAACAGAGATCATCCCATGAAGGGGCCAGTGTAGAGATCATCCCATGAAGGGGCCAGTGCAACAGAGATCATCCCATGAAGGGGCCAGTGCAACATAGATCATCCCATGAAGGGACCAGTGCAACAGAGATCATCCCATGAAGGGACCAGTGCAACAGAGATCATCCCATGAAGGGACCAGTGCAACAGAGATCATCCCATGAAGGGGCCAGTGCAACAGAGATCATCCCATGAAGGGACCAGTGCATCAGAGATCATCCCATGAAGGGACCAGTGCATCAATGATCACCCCATGAAGGGACCAGTGCATCAAAGCACTCTGATTAGAGGTATGCAAGATCATCCCATGAAGGGACCAGCGACCCACAGATCATCCCATGAAGGGACCAGCGACCCACAGATCATCCCATGAAGGGACCAGCGACCCACAGATCATCCCATGAAGGGACCAGCGACCCACAGATCATCCCATGAAGGGACCAGTGCATCACAGCACTCAGATTAGAGGTATGCAAGATCATCCTATGAAGGGACCTGTGCACCAAAGATCATCCCATGAAGGGACCAAAGATCATCCCATGAAGGGACCAAGGATCATCCCATGAAGGGACCAAGGATCATCCCATGAAGGGACCAAGGATCATCCCATGAAGGGACCAAGGATCATCCCATGAAGGGACCAAGGATCATCCCATGAAGGGACCAAGGATAATCCCATGAAGGGACCAAAGATCATCCCATGAAGGGACCAAAGATCATCCCATGAAGGGACCAAAGATCCTCCCATGAAGGGACCAAAGATCATCCCATGAAGGGAATAGTGCATCACAGCACTCAGATTAGAGGTATGCAAGATCATCCCGTGAAGGGACCAGTGCATCAAAGATCATCCCGTGAAGGGACCAGTGCATCAAAGATCATCCCGTGAAGGGACCAGTGCATCACAAATCACCCCGTGAAGGGACCAGTGCATCACAGATCACCCCGTGAAGGGACCAGTGCATCACAGATCACCCCATGAAGGGACCAGTGCATCACAGATCACCCCATGAAGGGACCAGTGCATCACAGATCACCCCATGAAGGGACCAGTGCATCACAGATCACCCCATGAAGGGACCAGTGCATCACAGATCACCCCATGAAGGGACCAGTGCATCACAGATCACCCCATGAAGGGACCAGTGCATCACAGATCACCCCATGAAGGGACCAGTGCATCACAGATCACCCCATGAAGGGACCAGTGCATCACAGATCACCCCATGAAGGGACCAGTGCATCACAGATCACCCCATGAAGGGACCAGTGCATCACAGATCACCCCATGAAGGGACCAGTGCAACAGAGATCACCCCATGAAGGGACCAGTGCATCAGAGATCATCCCATGAAGGGACCAGTGCATCAGAGATCATCCCATGAAGGGACCAGTGCATCACAGCACTCAGATTAGAGATATTCAAGATCATCCCATGAAGGGACCAGTGCATCAAAGATCATCCCATGAAGGGAATATTGCCTCACAGAACAAAGATTAGAGGTATGCAAGATCATCCCATGAAGGGACCAGTGCATCAAAGATCATCCCATGAAGGGACCAATGCATCGAAGATCATCCCATGAAGGGACCAATGCATCGAAGATCATCCCATGAAGGGACCCGTGCATCACAGACCATCCCATGAAGGGACTAGTGCATCCAAGAACATCCCACGAAGGGACCAGTGCATCACAGAACATCCCACGAAGGGACCAGTGCATCACAGCACTCAGATTAGAGGTATGCAAGATCATCCCATGAAGGGACCAGTGCATCAGATGATCCCATGAAGGGAGCAGTGCATCAGAGGATCCCATGAAGGGAGCAGTGCATCAGAGATCATCCCATGAAGGGAGCAGTGCATCAGAGATCATCCCATGAAGGGAGCAGTGCATCAGAGATCATCCCATGAAGGGACCAGTGCATCACAGCACTAAGATTAGATGTATGCAAGATCATCCCATGAAGGGACCAGTGCAAAGATCATCCCATGAAGGGACCAGTGCAAAGATCATCCCATGAAGGGACCAGTGCAACAAAGATAGTCTCATGAAGGGACCAGTGCAACAAAGAATCCCATGAAGGGACCAGTGCATCATATTTCATCCCATGAACGGACCAGTGCATCACAGCACTCATTAGAGGTATACAAGATAATCCCATGAAGGGACCAGTGCATCACAGCACTAAGATTAGAGGTATGCAAGATCATCCCTTGAAGAACCAGTGCATCCAAGATCATCTCATGAAGGGAACAGTGCATCCAAGATCATCCCATGAAGGGAACAGTGCATCCAAGATCCTCCCATGAAGGGAACAGTGCATGCAAGATCATCCCATGAAGGGAACAGTGCATCCAAGATCATCCCATGAAGGGAACAGTGCATCCAAGATCATCCCATGAAGGGAACAGTGCATCAAGATCATCCCATGAAGGGACCAGTGCATCACAGCACTCCGATTAGAGGTATGCAAGACCATCCCATGAAGGGACCAGTGCATCAAATATCATCCCATGAAGGGACCAGTGCATCAAATATCATCCCAGGAAGGGACCAGTGCATCAAAGATCATCCCAGGAAGGGACCAGTGCATCAAAGATCAACCCAGGAAGGGACCAGTGCATCAAAGATCAACCCAGGAAGGGACCTGTGCATCAAAGATCAACCCAGGAAGGGACCTGTGCATCAAAGATCAACCCAGGAAGGGACCTGTGCATCAAAGATCAACCCGTGAAGGGACCAGTGCATCAAAGATCATCCCGTGAAGGGACCAGTGCATCAAAGATCATCCCGTGAAGGGACCAGTGCATCAGATATCCCATGAAAGGACCAGTGCATCAGATATCCCATGAAGGGACCAGTGCATCAGATATCCCATGAAGGGACCAGTGCATCAAAGATCATCCCATGAAAGGACCAGTGCAACAAAGATCATCCCATGAAAGGACCAGTGCAACAAAGATCATCCCATGAAAGGACCAGTGCAACAAAGATCATCCCATGAAGGGACCAGTGCAAAGATCATCCCACGAAGGGACCAGTGCATCAGATTTCATCCCATGAAGGGACCAGTGCATCACAGCACTAAGATTAGAGGTATGCAAGATCATCCCATGAAGGGACCAGTGCTAAGATCATCCCATGATGGGACCAGTGCATCAGATCATCCCATGAAGAGACCAGTGCATCAGATCATCCCATGAAGGGACCAGTGCATCAAAGATCATTCCATGAAGGGACCAGTGCATCAAAAATCATCCCATGAAAGGACCAGTGCATCAAAAATCACCCCATGAAGGGACCAGTGCATCAAAGATCACCCCATGAAGGGACCAGTGCATCAAAGATCATCCCATGAAGGGACCAGTGCATCAAAGATCATCCCATGAAGGGACCAGTGCATCAAAGATCATCCCATGAAGGGACCAGTGCATCAAAGATCATCCCATGAAGGGACCAGTGCATCAAAGATCAGCTCATGAAGGGACCAGTGCATCAGAGCACTCAGATTAGAGGTATGCAGGATCATCCCATGAAGGGACCAGAGTAAAGATCATCCCATGAAGGGACCAAAGATCATCCCATGAAGGCACCAGTGCATCAAAGATCATCCCATGAAGAGACCAGTGCATCAAAGATCATCCCATGAGGGGACAAATGCATCAAAGATCATCCCATGAAGGGACCAGTGCATCACAGCACTAAGATTAGAGGTATGCAAGATCATCCCATGAAGATACCAGTGCAAAGATCATCCCAGGAAGGGACCAGTGCAAAGATCATCCCAGGAAGGGACCAGTGCATCAGAGATCATCCCATGAAGGGACCAGTGCATCAGAGATCATCCCATGAAGGGACCAGTGCATCAAAGATCATCCCATGAAGGGACCAGTGCATCACAGATCAGCCCATGAAGGGACCAGTGCATCACAGATCAGCCCATGAAGGGACCAGTGCATCACAGATCAGCCCATGAAGGGACCAGTGCATCACAGATCAGCCCATGAAGGGACCAGTGCATCACAGATCATCCCATGAAGGGACCAGTGCATCACAGCACTCAGATTAGAGGTGTGTAGGATCATCCCCTGAAGGGACCAGTGCATCAAAGATCATCCCCTGAAGGGACCAGTGCATCAAAGATGATCCCATGAAGGGACCAGTGCATCAAAGATGATCCCATGAAGGGACCAGTGCATCAAAGATGATCCCATGAAGGGACCAGTGCATCAAAGATGATCCCATGAAGGGACCAGTGCATCAAAGATGATCCCATGAAGGGACCAGTGCATCAAAGATGATCCCATGAAGGGACCAGTGCATCAAAGATCATCCCATGAAGAGACCAGTGCAAAGATCATCCCATGAAGAGACCAGTGCATCAGATTTCATCCCATGAAGGGACCAGTGCATCACAGCACTAAGATTAGAGGTATGCAAGATCATCCCATGAAGGGACCAGTGCATCAGAGATCATCCAATGAAGGGACCAGTGCATCAAAGATGATCCCATGAAGGGACCAGTGCATCAAAGATCATCCCATGAAGAGACCAGTGCAAAGATCACCCCATGAAGAGACCAGTGCATCAGATTTCATCCCATGAAGGGACCAGTGCATCACAGCACTAAGATTAGAGGTATGCAAGATCATCCCATGAAGGGACCAGTGCATCAAAGATCATCCCATGAAGGGACCAAAGATCATCCCATGAAGGGACCAAAGATCATCCCATGAAGGGACCAAAGATCATCCCATGAAGGGACCAAAGATCATCCCATGAAGGGACCAAAGATCATCCCATGAAGGGACCAAAGATCATCCCATGAAGGGACCAAAGATCATCCCATGAAGGGACCAAAGATCATCCCATGAAGGGACAAAAGATCATCCCATGAAGGGACAAAAGATCATCCCATGAAGGGACCAAAGATCATCCCATGAAGGGACCAAAGATCACCCCATGAAGGGACCAGTGCATCACAGATCACCCCATGAAGGGACCAGTGCATCACAGATCACCCCATGAAGGGACCAGTGCATCACAGATCACCCCATGAAGGGACCAGTGCAACAGAGATCACCCCATGAAGGGACCAGTGCATCAGAGATCATCCCATGAAGGGACCAGTGCATCAGAGATCATCCCATGAAGGGACCAGTGCATCACAGCACTCAGATTAGAGATATGCAAGATCATCCCATGAAGGGACCAGTGCATCAAAGATCATCCCATGAAGGGAAAATTGCCTCACAGAACAAAGATTAGAGGTATGCAAGATCATCCCATTAAGGGAGCAGTGCATCAGATGATCCCATGAAGGGAGCAGTGCATCAGAGATCATCCCATGAAGGCAGAAGTGCATCAGAGATCATCCCATGAAGGGAGCAGTGCATCAGAGATCATCCCATGAAGGGAGCAGTGCATCAGAGATCATCCCATGAAGGGAGCAGTGCATCAGAGATCATCCCATGAAGGGACCAGTGCATCAAAGATCAGCCCATGAAGGGACCAGTGCATCAGAGCACTCAGATTAGAGGTATGCAGGATCATCCCATGAAGGGACCAGTGTAAAGATCATCCCATGAAGGGACCAAAGAGCATCCCATGAAGGCACCAGTGCATCAAAGATCATCCCATGAAGAGACCAGTGCATCAAAGATCATCCCATGAGGGGACAAATGCATCAAAGATCCCATGAAGTGACCAGAGCATCACAGCACTCAGATGAGCTATGCAGGATCATACCATGAAGGGACCAGTGCATCAAAGATCATCCCCTGAAGGGACCAGTGCATCAAAGATCATCCCATGAAGGGACCAGTGCAAAGATCATCCCATGAAGGGACCAGTGCAAAGATCATCCCATGAAGGGACCAGTGCAAAGATCATCCCATGAAGGGACCAGTGCAAAGATCATCCCATGAAGGGACCAGTGCAAAGATCATCCCATGAAGGGACCAGTGCAAAGATCATCCCATGAAGGGACCAGTGCATCACAACACCAAGATTAGAGGTATGCAAGATCATCCCATGAAGATACCAGTGCAAAGATCATCCCAGGAAGGGACCAGTGCAAAGATCATCCCAGGAAGGGACCAGTGCATCAGAGATCATCCCATGAAGGGACCAGTGCATCAGAGATCATCCCATGAAGGGACCAGTGCATCAGAGATCATCCCATGAAGGGACCAGTGCAAAGATCATCCCATGAAGGGACCAGTGCAAAGATCATCCCATGAAGGGACCAGTGCAAAGATCATCCCATGAAGGGACCAGTGCATCCCAGATCAGCCCATGAAGGGACCAGTGCATCACAGATCAGCCCATGAAGGGACCAGTGCATCACAGATCAGCCCATGAAGGGGCCAAAGATCATCCCATGAAGGGACCAGTGCATCAAAGATCATCCCATGAAGGGACCAGTGCATCAAAGATCATCCCATGAAGGGACCAGTGCATCACAGCACTCAGATTAGAGGTATGTAGGATCATCCCCTGAAGGGACCAGTGCATCAAAGATCATCCCCTGAAGGGACCAGTGCATCAAAGATCATCCCCTGAAGGGACCAGTGCATCAAAGATGATCCCATGAAGGGACCAGTGCATCAAAGATGATCCCATGAAGGGACCAGTGCATCAAAGATGATCCCATGAAGGGACCAGTGCATCAAAGATGATCCCATGAAGAGACCAGTGCATCAGATTTCATCCCATGAAGGGACCAGTGCATCACAGCACTAAGATTAGAGGTATGCAAGATCATCCCATGAAGGGACCAGTGCATCAGAGATCATCCCATGAAGGGACCAGTGCATCAAAGATGATCCCATGAAGGGACCAGTGCATCAAAGATCATCCCATGAAGAGACCAGTGCAAAGATCATACCATGAAGAGACCAGTGCATCAGATTTCATCCCATGAAGGGACCAGTGCATCACAGCACTAAGATTAGAGGTATGCAAGATCATCCCATGAAGGGACCAGTGCATCAAAGATGATCCCATGAAGGGACCAGTGCATCAAAGATGATCTCATGAAGAGACCAGTGCAAAGATCATCCCATGAAGAGACCAGTGCATCAGATTTCATCCCATGAAGGGACCAGTGCATCACAGCACTAAGATTAGAGGTATGCAAGATCATCCCATGAAAGGACCAGTGCATCAGAGATCATCCCATGAAGGGACCAGTGCATCAGAGATCATTCCATGAAGAGACCAGTGCATCAGAGATCATCCCATGAAGAGACCAGTGCATCAGAGATCATCCCATGAAGGGACCAGTGCATCAGAGATCATCCCATGAAGGGACTAGTGCAACAAAGATCATCCAATAAAGGGACCAGTGCAAAGATCATCACATGAAGGGACCAGTGCATCAGATATCCCATAAAAGGACCAGGGCATCACAGCACTCAGATTAGAGGTATGCAAGATCATCCCATGAAGGGACCAGTGCATCAGAGATCATCCCATGAAAGGACCAGTGCATCAGACATCATCCCATGAAGGGACCAGTGCATCAGACATCATCCCATGAAGGGACCAGTGCAACAAAGATAATCCAATGAAGGGACCAATGCATCAGATCATCCCATGAAGGGACCAGTGCATCAGAGATCATCCCATGAAGGGACCAGTGCATCAGAGATCATCTCATGAAGGGACCAGTGCATAAGATCATCCCATGAAGGGACCAGTGCATCAGAGATCATCCCATGAAGGGACCAGTGCATCAGAGATCATCCCATGAAGGGACCAGTGCATCAGAGATCATCCCGTGAAGGGACCAGTGCATCAGAGATCATCCCGTGAAGGGACCAGTGCATCAGAGATCATCCAGTGAAGGGACCAGTGCATCAGAGATCATCCCGTGAAGGGACCAGTGCATCAGAGATCATCCCATGAAGGGACAAGTGCATCAGAGATCATCCCATGTAGGGACCAGTGCATCAGAGATCATCCCATGAAGGGACCAGTGCATCAGAGATCATCCCATGAAAGGACCAGGGCATTAAAGATCATCCCATGAAGGGACCAGTGCATCACAGCACTCAGATTAGAGGTATGCAAGATGATCCCATGAAGGGACCAGTGCATCACAGCACTAAGATTAGAGGTATGCAAGATCATCCCATGAAAGGACCAGTGCATCAGAGATCATCCCATGAAAGGACCAGTGCATCAGAGATCATTCCATGAAGAGACCAGTGCATCAGAGATCATCCCATGAAGAGACCAGTGCATCAGAGATAATCCCATGAAGAGACGAGTGCATCAGAGATTATCCCATGAAGGGACCAGTGCATCAGAGATCATCCCATGAAGGGACTAGTGCAACAAAGATCATCCAATAAAGGGACCAGTGCAAAGATCATCACATGAAGGGACCAGTGCATCAGATATCCCATAAAAGGACCAGGGCATCACAGCACTCAGATTAGAGGTATGCAAGATCATCCCGTGAAGGGACCAGTGCATCAGAGATCATCCCATGAAGGGACCAGTGCATCAGAGATCATCCCATGAAGGGACCAGTGCATCAGAGATCATCCCATGAAGGGAACAGTGCATCAAGATCATCCCATGAAGGGACCAGTGCATCACAGCACTCAGATTAGAGGTATGCAAGACCATCCCATGAAGGGACCAGTGCATCAAAGATCATCCCATGAAGGGACCATTGCATCAAAGATCATCCCATGAAGGGACCAGTGCATCAAATATCATCCCATGAAGGGACCAGTGCATCAAATATCAACCCAGGAAGGGACCTGTGCATCAAAGATCAACCCAGGAAGGGACCAGTGCATCAAAGATCAACCCAGGAAGGGACCTGTGCATCAAAGATCCACCCAGGAAGGGACCTGTGCATCAAAGATCCACCCAGGAAGGGACCTGTGCATCAAAGATCCACCCAGGAAGGGACCAGTGCATCAAAGATCAACCCGTGAAGGGACCAGTGCATCAAAGATCATCCCGTGAAGTGACCAGTGCATCAAAGATCATCCCGTGAAGAGACCAGTGCATCAGATATCCCATGAAAGGACCAGTGCATCAGATATCCCATGAAGGGACCAGTGCATCAGATATCTCATGAAGGGACCAGTGCATCAAAGATCATCCCATGAAAGGACCAGTGCAACAAAGATCATCCCATGAAGGGACCAGTGCAAAGATCATCCCACGAAGGGACCAGTGCATCAGATTTCATCCCATGAAGAGACCAGTGCATCAGATCATCCCATGAAGGGACCAGTGCATCAAAGATCATTCCATGAAGGGACCAGTGCATCAAAAATCATCCCATGAAAGGAACAGTGCATCAAAAATCACCCCATGAAGGGACCAGTGCATCAAAGATCACCCCTTGAAGGGACCAGTGCATCAAAGATCACCCCTTGAAGGGACCAGTGCATCAAAGATCATCCCATGAAGGGACCAGTGCATCAAAGATCATCCCATGAAGGGACCAGTGCATCAAAGATCATCCCATGAAGGGACCAATGCATCAGATTTCATCCCACGAAGGGACCAGTGCATCACAGATCATCCCATGAAGGGACCAGTGCATCAAAGATCATCCCATGAAGGGGACCAATGCATCAGATTTCATCCCACGAAGGGACCAGGCCATCAGATTTCATCCAATGAAGGAAATAGTGCATCACAGCACTCAGATTAGAGGTATGCAAGATCATCCCATGAAGGGACCAGTGCATCAAAGATCATCCCATGAAGGGACCAGTGCATCAAAGATCATCCCATGAAGGGACCAGTGCATCAAAGATCAGCCCATGAAGGGACCAGTGCATCAGAGCACTCAGATTAGAGGTATGCAGGATCATCCCATGAAGGGACCAGTGTAAAGATCATCCCATGAAGGGACCAAAGATCATCCCATGAAGGCACCAGTGCATCACAGCACTCAGATGAGGTATGCAGGATCATCCCATGAAGGGACCAGTGCATCAAAGATCATCCCCTGAAGGGACCAGTGCATCAAAGATCATCCCATGAAGGGGCCAGTGCAAAGATCATCCCATGAAGGGACCAGTGCATCACAGCACTAAGATTAGAGGTATGCAAGATCATCCCATGAAGATACCAGTGCAAAGATCATCCCAGGAAGGGACCAGTGCAAAGATCATCCCAGGAAGGGACCAGTGCATCAGAGATCATCCCATGAAGGGACCAGTGCATCAGAGACCATCCCATGAAGGGACCAGTGCATCAGAGACCATCCCATGAAGGGACCAGTTTATCAGAGACCATCCCATGAAGGGACCAGTTTATCAGAGATCATCCCATGAAGGGACCAGTTTATCAGAGATCATCCCATGAAGGGGCCAGTGCATCAAAGATCACCCCATGAAGAGACCAGTGCATCAAAGAGGGGCCAGTGCAACAGAGAACATCCCATGAAGGGGCCAGTGCAACAGAGATCATCCCATGAAGGTGCCAGTGCAGAGATCATCCCATGAAGGGGCCAGTGCAACAGAGATCATCCCATGAAGGGGCCAGTGCAACAGAGATCATCCCATGAAGGGACCAGTGCAACAGAGATCATCCCATGAAGGGACCAGTGCAACAGAGATCATCCCATGAAGGGACCAGTGCAACAGAGATCATCCCATGAAGGGACCAGTGCAACAGATCATCCCATGAAGGGACCAGTGCATCAGAGATCATCCCATGAAGGGACCAGTGCATCAAAGATCATCCCATGAAGGGACCAGTGCAAAGATCATCCCATGAAGGGACCAGTGCATCACAGATAAGCCCATGAAGGGACCAGTGCATCACAGATAAGCCCATGAAGGGACCAGTGCATCACAGATAAGCCCATGAAGGGACCAGTGCATCACAGATCAGCCCATGAAGGGGCCAAAGATCATCCCATGAAGGGACCAGTGCATCAAAGATCATCCCATGAAGGGACCAGTGCATCACAGCACTCAGATTAGAGGTATGTAGGATCATCCCCTGAAGGGACCAGTGCATCAAAGATCATCCCCTGAAGGGACCAGTGCATCAAAGATCATCCCCTGAAGGGACCTGTGCATCAACGATCATCCCCTGAAGGGACCTGTGCATCAAAGATGATCCCATGAAGGGACCAGTGCATCAAAGATGATCCCATGAAGGGACCAGTTTATCAGAGACCATCCCATGAAGGGACCAGTTTATCAGAGATCATCCCATGAAGGGTACAGTTTATCAGAGATCATCCCATGAAGGGGCCAGTGCATCAAAGATCACCCCATGAAGGGACCAGTGCATCAAAGATCACCCCATGAAGGGACCAGTGCATCAAAGAGGGGCCAGTGCAACAGAGATCATCCCATGAAGGGGCCAGTGCAACAGATCATCCCATGAAGGTGCCAGTGCAGAGATCATCCCATGAAGGGGCCAGTGCAACAGAGATCATCCCATGAAGGGACCAGTGCAACAGAGATCATCCCATGAAGGGACCAGTGCAACAGAGATCATCCCATGAAGGGACCAGTGCATCAAAGATCATCCCATGAAGGGACCAGTGCAAAGATCTTCCCATGAAGGGACCAGTGCATCACAGATCAGCCCATGAAGGGACCAGTGCATCACAGATCAGCCCATGAAGGGACCAGTGCATCACAGATCAGCCCATGAAGAGACCAGTGCATCAAAGATCATCCCATGAAGGGACCAGTGCATCAAAGATGATCCCCTGAAGGGACCAGTGCATCAAAGATCATCCCCTGAAGGGACCAGTGCATCAAAGATCATCCCCTGAAGGGACCTGTGCATCAAAGATGATCCCCTGAAGGGACCTGTGCATCAAAGATGATCCCATGAAGGGACCTGTGCATCAAAGATGATCCCATGAAGGGACCTGTGCATCAAAGATGATCCCATGAAGGGACCAGTGCATCAAAGATGATCCCATGAAGGGACCAGTGCATCAAAGATCATCCCATGAAGAGACCAGTGCAAAGATCATCCCATGAAGGGACCAGTGCATCACAGGACTAAGATTAGAGGTATGCAAGATCATCCCATGAAGGGACCAGTGCATCAGAGACCATCCCATGAAGGGACCAGTTTATCAGAGATCATCCCATGAAGGGACCAGTTTATCAGAGATCATCCCATGAAGGGGCCAGTGCATCAAAGATCACTCCATGAAGGGACCAGTGCATCAAAGATCACCCCATGAAGGGACCAGTGCATCAAAGAGGGGCCAGTGCAACAGAGATCATCCCATGAAGGGTCCAGTGCAACAGAGATCATCCCATGAAGGGGCCAGTGTAGAGATCATCCCATGAAGGGGCCAGTGCAACAGAGATCATCCCATGAAGGGGCCAGTGCAACATAGATCATCCCATGAAGGGGCCAGTGCAACAGAGATCATCCCATGAAGGGACCAGTGCAACAGAGATCATCCCATGAAGGGACCAGTGCAACAGAGATCATCCTATGAAGGGACCAGTGCAACAGATCATCCCATGAAGGGACCAGTGCATCAGAGATCATCCCATGAAGGGACCAGTGCATCAATGATCACCCCATGAAGGGACCAGTGCATCAAAGCACTCTGATTAGAGGTATGCAAGATCATCCTATGAAGGGACCTGTGCACCAAAGATCATCCCATGAAGGGACCAAAGATCATCCCATGAAGGGACCAAAGATCATCCCATGAAGGGACCAAAGATCATCCCATGAAGGGACCAAAGATCATCCCATGAAGGGACCAAAGATCATCCCATGAAGGGACCAAAGATCATCCCATGAAGGGACCAAAGATCATCCCATGAAGGGACCAAAGATCATCCCATGAAGGGACCAAAGATCATCCCATGAAGGGACCGAAGATCATCCCATGAAGGGACCAAAGATCATCCCATGAAGGGACCAAAGATCATCCCATGAAGGGACCAAAGATCATCCCATGAAGGGAATAGTGCATCACAGCACTCAGATTAGAGGTATGCAAGATCATCCCGTGAAGGGACCAGTGCATCAAAGATCATCCCGTGAAGGGACCAGTGCATCAAAGATCATCCCGTGAAGGGACCAGTGCATCACAGATCACCCCGTGAAGGGACCAGTGCATCACAGATCACCCCGTGAAGGGACCAGTGCATCACAGATCACCCCATGAAGGGACCAGTGCATCACATATCACCCCATGAAGGGACCAGTGCATCACATATCACCCCATGAAGGGACGAGTGCATCACAGATCACCCCATGAAGGGACCAGTGCATCACAGATCACCCCATGAAGGGACCAGTGCATCACAGATCACCCCATGAAGGGACCAGTGCATCACAGATCACCCCATGAAGGGACCAGTGCATCACAGATCACCCCATGAAGGGACCAGTGCATCACAGATCACCCCATGAAGGGACCAGTGCAACAGAGATCACCCCATGAAGGGACCAGTGCATCAGAGATCATCCCATGAAGGGACCAGTGCATCAGAGATCATCCCATGAAGGGACCAGTGCATCACAGCACTCAGATTAGAGATATGCAAGATCATCCCATGAAGGGACCATTGCATCAAAGATCATTCCATGAAGGGAATATTGCCTCACAGAACAAAGATTAGAGGTATGCAAGATCATCCCATGAAGGGACCAGTGCATCAAAGATCATGCCATGAAGGGACCAGCGCATCGAAGATCATCCCGTGAAGGGACCAGCGCATCGAAGATCATCCCATGAAGGGACCAATGCATCAAAGATCATCCCATGAAGGGACCAATGCATCGAAGATCATCCCATGAAGGGACCCGTGCATCACAAAACATCCCATGAAGGGACCCGTGCATCACAGAACATCCCATGAAGGGACCCGTGCATCACAGAACATCCCACGAAGGGACCAGTGCATCACAGAACATCCCACGAAGGGACCAGTGCATCACAGCACTCAGATTAGAGGTATGCAAGATCATCCCATGAAGGGACCAGTGCATCAGATGATCCCATGAAGGGAGCAGTGCATCAGAGGATCCCATGAAGGGAGCAGTGCATCAGAGATCATCCCATGAAGGGAGCAGTGCATCAGAGATCATCCCATGAAGGGAGCAGTGCATCAGAGATCATCCCATGAAGGGAGCAGTGCATCAAAGATCATCCCATGAAGGGACCAGTGCAAAGATCATCCCATGAAGGGACCAGTGCAACAAAGATAGTCTCATGAAGGGACCAGTGCAACAAAGATAATCCCATGAAGGGACCAGTGCATTATATTTCATCCCATGAACGGACCAGTGCATCACAGCACTGATTAGAGGTATACAAGATAATCCCATGAAGGGACCAGTGCATCACAGCACTAAGATTAGAGGTATGCAAGATCATCCCTTGAAGGGACTAGTGCATCCAAGATCATCTCATGAAGGGAACAGTGCATCCAAGATCATCCCATGAAGGGAACAGTGCATCCAAGATCCTCCCATGAAGGGAACAGTGCATGCAAGATCATCCCATCAAGGGAACAGTGCATGCAAGATCATCCCATGAAGGGAACAGTGCATCCAAGATCACCCCATGAAGGGAACAGTGCATCAAGATCATCCCATGAAGGGACCAGTGCATCACAGCACTCCGATTAGAGGTATGCAAGACCATCCCATGAAGGGACCAGTGCATCAAAGATCATCCCATGAAGGGACCAGTGCATCAAAGATCATCCCATGAAGGGACCAGTGCAAAGATCATCCCATGAAGGGACCAGTGCAAAGATCATCCCATGAAGGGACCAGTGCAAAGATCATCCCATGAAGGGACCAGTGCAAAGATCATCCCATGAAGGGACCAGTGCAAAGATCATCCCATGAAGGGACCAGTGCATCAGATTTCATCCCATGAAGGGACCAGTGCATCACAGCACTAAGATTAAAGGTATACAAGATCATCCCATGAAGGGACCAGTGCAAGGATTATCCCATGAAGGGACCAGTGCATCAAAGATCATTCCATGAAGAGACCAGTGCATCAGAGATCATCCCATGAAGGGACCAGTGCATCAGATCTTCCCATGAAGGGACCAGTGCATCAGATCATCCCATGAAGGGACCAGTGCATCAAATATTCCATGAAGGGACCAGTGCATCAAATATCATCCCATGAAGGGACCAGTGCATCAGAGATCATCCCATGAAGGGACCAGTGCATCAGAGATCATCCCATGAAGGGACCAGTGCATCAGAGATCATCCCATGAAGGGACCAGTGCATCAGAGATCATCCCATGAAGGGACCAGTGCATCAGAGGAGATTATCCCATGAAGGGACCAGTGCATCAGATTTCATCCCATGAAGGGACCAGGGCATCAGATTTCATCCCATGAAGGGACCAGTGCATCACAGCACTGAGATTAGAGGTATGCAAGATAATCCCATGAAGGGACCAGTGCCAATATCATCCCATGAAGGGAACAGTGCATCAGAGATCATCCCATGAAGGGACCAGTGCATCAGATCATCCCATGAAGGGACCAGTGCATCAGAGATCATTCCATGAAGGGACCAGTGCATCAGATCATCCCATGAAGGGACCAGTGCATCAAAAATCACCCCATGAAGGGACCAGTGCATCAAAGATCATCCCATGAAGGGACCAGTGCATCAAAGATCATCCCATGAAGGTACCAGTGCATCAAAGATCCTCCCATGAAGGGACCAGTGCATCAGAGCACTCAGATTAGAGGTATGCAGGATCATCCCATGAAGGGACCAGTGTAAAGATCATCCCATGAAGGGACCAGTGCATCAGATTTTGTCCCACAAAGGGACCAGGGCATCAAAGATCATCCCATGAAGGGACCAGTGCATCAAAGATCATCCCATGAGGGGACCAGTGCATCAAAGATCATCCCATGAAGGCACCAGTGCGTCAAAGATCATCCCATGAAGGGACCAGTGCATCATAGATCATCCCGTGAAGGGACCAGTGCATCAAAGATCATCCCCTGAAGGGACCAGTGCATCATAGATCATCCCGTGAAGGGACCAGTGCATCAAAGATCATCCCCTGAAGGGACCAATGCATCAAAGATCATCCCCTGAAGGGACCAGTGCATCAGAGATCATCCCGTGAAGGGACCAGTGCATCAGAGATCATCCCAAGAAGGGACCAGTGCATCAGAGATCATCCCAAGAAGGGACCAGTGCATCAGAGATCAACCCGTGAAGGGACCAGTGCATCAGAGATCAACCCGTGAAGGGACCAGTGCATCAGATATATCATGAAAGGACCAGTGCAAAGATCATCCCATGAAGGGACCAGTGCATATTAGCTCAGATTAGAGGTATGCAACATCATCCCATGAAGGGACCAGTGCATCAAAGATCATCCCATGAAAGGACCAGTGCAAAGATCATCCCATGAAGAGACCAGTGCAAAGATCATCCCATGAAGAGACCAGTGCAAAGATCATCCCATGAAGAGACCAGTGCAAAGATCATCCCATGAAGAGACCAGTGCAAAGATCATCCCATGAAGAGACCAGTGCATCAGATTTCATCCCATGAAGGGACCAGTGCATCACAGCACTAAGATTAGAGGTATTCAAGATCATCCCATGAAGGGACCAGTGCATCAAAGATCATCCCATGAAGGGACCAGTGCATCAAAGATCATCCCGTGAAGGGACCAGTGCATCAGATATCCCATGAAAGGACCAGTGCATCAAAGATCATCCCATGAAGGGACCAGTGCATCAAAGATCATCCCATGGAGGGAATAGTGCATCACAGCACTAAGATTAGAGATATGCAAGATCATCCCATGAGGGGACCAGTGCATCAAAGATCATCCCATGAGGGGACCAGTGCATCAAAGATCATCCCATGAGGGGACCAGTGCATCAAAGATCATCCCATGAAGGGACCAGTGCCATAAAGATCATCCCATGAAGGGACCGGTGCATCACAGCTAAGATTAGAGGTATGCAAGATCATCCCATGAAGGGACCAGAGCAAAGATCATGCCATGAAGGGACCAGTGCCTCAAAGGTCATGCCACGAAGGGACCAGTGCATCAGAGATTATCCCATGAAGGGACCAGTGCATCAGAGATCATCGCATGAAGGGACCAGTGCATCAGAGATCATCGCATGAAGGGACAAGTGCATCAAATATCATCCCATGAAGGGACCAGTGCATCAAAGATCATCCCATGAAGGGACCCGTGCATTAAATATCATCCCATGAAGGGACCAGGGCATCAGATTTCATCCCATGAAGGGACCAGTGCATCACATCTCTCAGATTAGAGGTATGTGAGATCATCCCATGAAGGGACCAGTGCATCAGAGATCATCCCAAGAAGGGACCAGTGCATCAGAGATCAACCCGTGAAGGGACCAGTGCATCAGAGATCTCATGAAAGGACCAGTGCATCAAAGATCATCCCATGAAGGGAACAGTGCATCACAGCACTCAGATTAGAGGTATGCAAGAGAATCCCATGAAGGGACCAGTGCATCAGAGATCATCCAATGAAGGGACCCGTGCATCAAAGTTCATCCCATGAAGGAACCCGTGCATCAAAGATCATCCTATGAAGGGACCAGTGCATCAAAGATCATCCCATGAAGGGACCAGTGCATCAAAGATCATCCCATGAAGGGACCAGTGCATCACAGCACTCAGATTAGAGGTATGCAAGAGCATCCCATGAAGGGACCAGTGCATCAAAGATCATTCCATGAAGGGACCAGTGCATCAGACTTAATCCCATGGAGGGACCAGTGCATCACAGCACTAAGATTAGAGGTATGCAAGATCATCCCATGAGGGGACCAGTGCATCACAGATCATCCCATGAGGGGACCAGTGCATCAAAGTTCATCCCATGAAGGGACCAGTGCATCAAAGTTCATCCCATGAAGGGACCTGTGCATCAAAGATCATCCCATGAAGGGACCCGTGCATCAAAGATCATCCCATGAAGGGACCAGTGCATCAAAGATCATCCCATGAAGGGACCAGTGCATCACATTTCTCAGATTAGAGGTATGCAAGATTATCCCATGAAGGGACCAGTGCATCAAAGATCATCCCATGAAGGGACCAGTGCATCAAAGATCATCCCATGAAGGGACCAGTGCATCAAAGATCATCCCATGAAGGGACCAGTGCATCTCAGCTCAGATTAGAGGTATGCAAGATCATCCCATAAAGGGACCAGTGCATCAGATTTAATCCCATGAAGGGAACAGTGCATCAGATCTCATCCCATGAAGTGACCAGTGCATCAGATTTCATCCAGTGAAGAGAATAGTGCATAAAATCACTCAGATTAGAGGTATGCAAGATCATCCCATGAAGGGAGCAGTGCATCAGAGATCATTCCATGAAGGGAGCAGTGCATCAGAGATCATCCCATGAAGGGAGCAGTGCATCAGAGATCATCCCATGAAGGGAGCAGTGCATCAGAGATCACCCCATGGAGGGAATAGTGCATCACAGCACTAAGATTAGAGGTATGCAAGATCATCCCATGAGGGGAATAGTGCAAAGATCATCCCATGAAGAGACCAGTGCAAAGATCATCCCATGAAGAGACCAGTGCATCAGATTTCATCCCATGAAGGGACCAGTGCATCACAGCACTAAGATTAGAGGTATTCAGGATCATCCCATGAAGGGACCAGTGCATCAAAGATCATCCCATGAAGGGACCAGTGCATCAAAGATCATCCCATGAAGGGACCAGTGCATCACAGCACTCAGATTAGAGGTATGCAAGAGCATCCCATGAAGGGACCAGTGCATCAAAGATCATCCCATGAAGGGACCAGTGCATCAAAGATCATCCCATGGAGTGAATAGTGCATCACAGCACTAAGATTAGAGGTATGCAAGATCATCCCATGAGGGGACCAGTGCCATAAAGATCATCCCATGAGGGGACCAGTGCCATAAAGATCATCCCATGAAGGGACCAGAGCAAAGATCATGCCATGAAGAGACCAGTGCATCAAAGGTCATGCCACGAAGGGACCAGTGCATCAGATTATCCCATGAAGGGACCAGTGCATCAAAGATCATCCCATGAAGGGACCAGTGCATCAAAGATCATCCCATGAAGGGACAAGTGCATCAAAGATCATCCCATGAAGGGACCAGTGCATCAAAGATCATCCCATGAAGGGACCCGTGCATTAAAGATCATCCCATGAAGGGACGAGGGCATCAGATTTCATCCCATGAAGGGACCAGGGCATCACATCTCTCAGATAAGAGGTATGTGAGATCATCCCATGAAGGGACCAGTGCATCAGATATCTCATGAAAGGACCAGTGCATCAAAGATCATCCCATGAAGGGACCAGTGCATCAAAGATTATCCCATGAAGGGACCAGTGCATCAAAGATCATCCCATGAAGGGACCAGTGCATCAAAGATCATCCCATGAAGGGACCAGTGCATCAAAGATCATCCCATGAAGGGACTAGTGCATCACAGCACTCAGATTAGAGGTATGCAAGAGCATCCCATGAAGGAACCAGTGCATCAAAGATCATCCCATGAAGGGACCAGTGCATCAGATTTCATCCCATGAAGGGACCAGTGCATCACAGCACTAAGATTAGAGGTATGCCAGATCATCCCATGAGGGGACCAGTGCATCAAAGATCATCCCATGAGGGGACCAGTGCATCAAAGATCATCCCATGAGGGGACCAGTGCATCAAAGTTAATCACATGAAGGGACCAGTGCATCAAAGTTCATCCCATGAAGGGACCAGTGCATCAAAGATCATCCCATGAAGGGACCAGTGCATCAAAGATCATCCCACGAAGGGACCAGGGCATCAGATTTCATCCCACGAAGGGACCAGGGCATCAGATTTCATCCCACGAAGGGACCAGGGCATCAGATTTCATCCCATGAAGGGAATAGTGCATCACAGCACTCAGATTAGAGGTATGCAAGATCATCCCATGAGGGGACCAGTGCATCAAAGATCATCCCATGAGGGGGACCAGTGCATCAAAGATCATCCCATGAGGGGACCAGTGCATCAAAGATCATCCCATGAGGGGACCAGTGCATCAAAGATCATCCCATGAGGGGGACCAGTGCATCAACGATCATCCAATGAGGGGACCAGTGCATCAACGATCATCCCATGAGGGGACCAGTGCATCACAGCTCAGATTAGAGGTATGCAAGATCATCCCATGAAGGGACCAGAGCAAAGATCATGCCATGAAGGGACCAGTGCATCAAAGATCATCCCATGAAGGGACCAGTGCATCAGACTTCATCCCATGGAGGGAATAGTGCATCACAGCACTAAGATTAGAGGTATGCAAGATCATCCCATGAGGGGATGAGTGCATCAAAGATCATCCCATGAGGGGACCAGTGCATCAAAGATCATCCCATGAGGGGACCAGTGCATCAGAGATCATCCCATGAGGGGACCAGTGCATCAGAGATCATCCCATGAGGGGACCAGTGCATCAGAGATCATCCCATGAAGGGACCAGTGCATCAGAGTCCATCCCAGGAAGGGACCAGTGCATCAAAGATTAACCCAGAAAGGGACCAGTGCATCAAAGATTAACCCAAGAAGGGACCAGTGCTTCAAAGACCATCCCATGAAGGGGCCAGTGCATCAGAGATCATCCCATGAAGGGGCCAGTGCATCAGAGATCATCCCATGAAGGGGCCAGTGCATCAGAGATCATCCCGTGAAGGGACCAGTGCATCAGAGATCATCCCATGAAGGGACCAGTGCATCAGAGATCATCCCATGAAGGGACCAGTGCATCAGAGAACATCCCATGAAGGGACCAGAGCATCAGAGATCATCCCATGAAGGGACCAGTGCATCACAGCACTCAGAATAGAGGTATGCAAGATCATCCCATGAAGGGACCAGGGCATTAAAGATCATCCCATGAAGGGACCAGTGCTTCAAAGACCATCCCATGAAGGGACCAGTGCATCAAAGACCATCCCATGAAGGGACCAGTGCATCAAAGATCACCCCATGAAGGGACCAGTGCATCAAAGATCATCCCATGAAGGGACCAGTGCATCACAGCTCAGATTAGAGGTATGCAAGATCATCCCATGAAGGGACCAGAGCAAAGATCATGCCATGAAGGGACCAGTGCATCAAAGGTCATGCCACGAAGGGACCAGTGCATCAAAGATCATCCCATGAAGGGACCAGTGCATCAAAGATCATCCCATGAAGGGACCAAAAATCATCCCATGAAGGGACCAAAAATCATCCCATGAAGGGACCAGTGCATCACAGATCATCCCATGAAGGGACCAGTGCATCACAGATCATCCCATGAAGGGACCAGTGCATCACAGATCATCCCATGAAGGGACCAGTGCATCACAGATCATCCCATGAAGGGACCAGTGCATCACAGAACATCCCATGAAGGGACCAGTGCATCACAGAACATCCCATGAAGGGACCAGTGCATCACAGAACATCCCATGAAGGGACCAGTGCCTCACAGAACATCCCATGAAGGGACCAGTGCATCAGAGATCATCCCATGAAGGGACCAGTGCATCACAGATCATCCCATGAAGGGACCAGTGCATCATAGATCATCCCATGAAGGGACCAGTGCATCACAGAACATCCCATGAAGGGACCAGTGCATCACAGAACATCCCATGAAGGGACCAGTGCATCACAGAACATCCCATGAAGGGACCAGTGCATCACAGAACATCCCATGAAGGGACCATTGCATCACAGCACTCAGATTAGAGGTATGCAAAATCATCCCATGAAGGGACCAGTGCATCAAAGCACTCAGATTAGAGGTATGCAAGATCATCCCATGAAGGTACCAGTGCATCAGATCATCCCATGAAGGGAGCAGTGCAACAAAGATCGTCCAATGAAGGGACCAGTGCAACAAAGATCGTCCAATGAAGGGACCAGTGCATCATATTTCATCCCATGAACGGACCAATGCATCACAGCACTCAGATTAGAGGTATGCAAGATCATCCCGTGAAGGAACCAGTGCAGCAAAGATCTACCCATGAAGGGGGACCAGTGCAGCAAAGATCATCCCATGAAGGGGGACCAGTGCATCAAAGATCATCCCATGAAGGGGGACCAGTGCATCAAAGATCATCCCATGAAGGGGGACCAGTGCATCAAAGATCATCCCATGAAGGGGGACCAGTGCATCAAAGATCATCCCATGAAGGGACCAGTGCATCACAGCACTCGTATTCGAGGTATGCAAGATCATCCCATGAAGGGACCAGTGCAGAGATCATTCCATGAATGGACCAGTACATCAGAGATCATCCCATGAATGGACCAGTGCATCAGAGATCATCCCATAAATGGACCAGTGCATCAGAGATGATCCCATGAAGGGACCAGTGCATCAGAGATGATCCCATGAAGGGACCAGTGCATCAGAGATGATCCCATGAAGGGACCAGTGCATCAGAGATGATCCCATGAAGGGACCAGTGCATCAGAGATGATCCCATGAAGGGACCAGTGCATCAGAGATGATCCCATGAAGGGACCAGTGCATCAGAGATGATCCCATGAAGGGACCAGTGCATCAGAGATGATCCCATGAAGGGACCAGTGCATCAGAGATGATCCCATGAAGGGACCAGTGCATCAGAGATGATCCCATGAAGGGACCAGTGCATCAGAGATGATCCCATGAAGGGACCAGTGCATCAGAGATCATCCCATGAAGGGACCAGTGCAACAAAGACCATCCCATGAAGGGACCAGTGCAACAAAGATCATCCAATGAAGGGACCAGTGCAACAAAGACCATCCCATGAAGGGACCAGTGCAACAAAGATCATCCCATGAAGGGACCAGTGCATCAGATATCCCATGAAAGGACCAGTGCATCAAAGTTCATCCCAGGAAGGGACCAGTGCATCACATCTCTCAGATTAGAGGTATGCAAGATCATCCCATGAAGGGACCAGTGCATCAAAGATTATCCCATCAAGGGACCAGTGCATCAAAGATCATCCCATGAAGGGAGCAGTGCATCAAAGATCATCCCATGAAGGGACCAGTACATCACAGCACTCAGATTAGAGGTATGCAAGATCATCCCATGAGGGGACCAGTGCATCAAAGATCATCTCCTGAAGGGACCAGTGCATCAGAGATCATCCCATGAAGGGACCAGCGCACCAAAGATCATCCCATGAAGGGACCAGCGCACCACAGATCATCCCATGAAGGGACCAGCGACCCACAGATCATCCCATGAAGGGACCAGCGACCCACAGATCATCCCATGAAGGGACCAGCGACCCACAGATAATCCCATGAAGGGACCAGCGACCCACAGATCATCCCATGAAGGGACCAGCGACCCACAGATCATCCCATGAAGGGACCAGCGACCCACAGATCATCCCATGAAGGGACCAGCGACCCACAGATCATCCCATGAAGGGACCAGCGACCCACAGATCATCCCATGAAGGGACCAGCGACCCACAGATCATCCCATGAAGGGACCAGTGACCCACAGATCATCCCATGAAGGGACCAGCGACCCACAGATCATCCCATGAAGGGACCAGCGCAACACAGATCATCCCATGAAGGGACCAGCGCAACACAGATCATCCCATGAAGGGACCAGTGTGTGAGACCGGCCTCGTGGCGTGGGCCCTCCCGACCAGCAAGTTACACTACAACCACGCCGAACCTCGTGGACACGGCCTTCCGGCTCCCGTGGACCAACATCCCGAGGGCCGACCAGATCCCCAACAGGCATGCCTGACCGAGGGAGAGCGAAACCCCCCAACCCAGACCAGACCGAGAGGCGCCGACCCTGTCACACCTCTGGTCTCTTCCCCGAGGGAGGTTTCGATCGACCACCAGGCCCCCGGTGAGTGGGCGCCTCGCCAGCTGGGCGTCTGGATTCCCCCCCCGGACACACCTGAACAGATCAAAGGGCCGAGCGACGGGAAAACCCCCACACACCGCCCCCAGGCACGAGACCCCTCTCTGCGAGGACTCCGGACTTCAAAGAGGAGGGGGAGTATAACAAAGGGGGCTGAAGGGACGGGAGGGAGAGAAGACCTGGACTGACGAGAGCCTGCGGACTTGGTCGCGGCTCGATCGCTCCCCGAACAGAAGAACGCTACCCGAACCCCGAACCATCTGAGCCCTGCTGACGCTGTCGCGGCTCCCCGAACTCTGAACCATCTGAGCCCTGCTGACGCTGTCGCGGCTCCCCGAACTCTGAACCATCTGAGCCCTGCTGACGCTGTCGCGGCTCCCCGAACTCTGAACCATCTGAGCCCTGCTGACGCTGTCGCGGCTCCCCGAACTTTAAACCATCTGAGCCCTGCTGACGCTGGCCCGGCTCCCCGAACTCTGAACCATCTGAGCCCTGCTGACGCCGTCGCGGCTCCCTGAACTAAGACCCTTCGGTGCCTGCTGAGTGACTCCCGGCCCGCCCCTCCAAGAAAATCGGCAGAGATCGCCGAGAGAAGCAACATCCCCTCAGCTCGAGGATTGAGAGCTGGGCGCCGGATACCTCGCAGAGACACTGATTGAAAGACTGTCCCGCTACCCTTTTCCCCTCATCACAAGATCGCTGCCGCTTGTGGCATTCATTCTGCACCTGCCTGCCGGATCATACAGATCCCTGATAACCCTCGATAAAAGTATATTCTCTTGCAACGAATTACTGTGTGGTGTCCCTCTATCCGAAGAGAGTAAGCGCGGAGTGTGCGATCCTAGGTACGAGACCCTTCCAGGAAGGGCCTCCCTGCTCTTGCTCGGCCTAACTCTGGGAAAGGTGGGCCTCAGGGTGGTCAGGAACACATTCCGCAGCCTCCCCGGGGAACGCCGTCCAACACAGATCACTCCAAAAAGAGAACAGTGCATCAAAGAGCACCCCATGAAGAGACCAGTGCATCAAAGATCACCCCATGAAGAGACCAGTGCATCAAAGATCACCCCATGAAGAGACCAGTGCATCAAAGATCATCCCATGAAGGGACCAGTGCTTCAAGGATCATCCCATGAAGGGACCAGTGCATCAAAGACCATCCCATGAAGGGACCAGTGCATTACAGCACTCAGATTAGAGGTATGCAAGATCATCCCATGAAGGGACCAGTGCATCAAGATCATCCCATGAAGGGACCAGTGCATCGAAGATCATCCCATGAAGGGACCAGTGCATCAGAGATCATCCCATAAAGGGACCAGTGCATCAGAGATCATCCCATAAAGGGACCAGTGCATCACAGATCATCCCATGAAGGGACCAGTGCATCACAGATCATCCCATGAAGGGACCAGTGCATCACAGATCATCCCATGAAGGGACCAGTGCATCACAGATCATCCCATGAAGGGACCAGTGCATCACAGATCATCCCATGAAGGGACCAGTGCATCACAGATCACCCCATGAAGGGACCAGTGCATCACAGATCACCCCATGAAGGGACCAGTGCATCACAGATCACCCCATGAAGGGACCAGTGCATCACAGATCACCCCATGAAGGGACCAGTGCATCACAGATCACCCCATGAAGGGACCAGTGCATCACAGATCACCCCATGAAGGGACCAGTGCATCAAAGATCACCCCATGAAGGGACCAGTGCATCAAAGATCACCCCATGAAGGGACCAGTGCAACAAAGATCACCCCATGAAGGGAACAGTGCATCAGAGATCATCCCATGAAGGGACCAGTGCAAAGATCATCCCATGAAGGGACCAGTGCAAAGATCATCCCATGAAGGGACCAGAGCATCAAAGATCATCCCCTGAAGGGACCAGTGCATCAAAGATCATCCCATGAAGGGACTAGTGCATCAAAGATCATCCCATGAAGGGACAAGTGCAGGGACCAGTGCATCAGAGATCATCCCCATGAAGGGACCAGTGCATCAGGGATCATTCCATGAAGGGACCAGTGCATCAGATCATCCCATGAAGGGACCAGTGCATCAGAGATCATCCCATGAAGGGGCCAGTGCATCAGAGATCATACCATAAAGGGGCCAGTGCATCAGAGATCATACCATGAAGGGACCAGTGCATCAGAGATCATCCCATGAAGGGACCAGTGCATCAGAGATCATCCCATGAAGGGACCAGTGCATCAGAGATCATCCCATGAAGGGACCAGGGCATCAGAGATCATCCCATGAAGGGACCAGGGCATCAGATTTCATCCCATGAAGGGACCATTGCATCACAGCACTCAGATTAGAGGTATGCAGGATCATCCCATTAAGGGCCCAGTGCAAAGATAATCCCATGAAGGGCCCAGTGGATCAAAGATCATCCCCTGAAGGGACCAGTGCATCAAAGATCATCCCCTGAAGGGACCAGTGCATCAAAGATCATCCCCTGAAGGGACCAGTGCATCAAAGATCATCCCCTGAAGGGACCAGTGCATCAAAGATCATCCCCTGAAGGGACCAGTGCATCAAAGATCATCCCCTGAAGGGACCAGTGCATCAAAGATCATCCCCTGAAGGGACCAGTGCATCAAAGATCATCCCATGAAGGGACCAGTGCATCAAAGATCATCCCATGAAGGGACCAGTGCATCACAGAACTCAGATTAGAGGTATGCAAGATCATCCCATGAAGGGACCAGTGCATCAAAGATTACCCCATGAAGGGACCAGTGCATCAAAGATCACCCCATGAAGGGACCAGTGCATCAAAGATCACCCCATGAAGGGACCAGTGCATCAGAGATCAGCCCATGAAGGGACCAGTGCATCAGAGATCAGCCCATGAAGGGACCAGTGCATCACAGATCAGCCCATGAAGGGACCAGTGCATCACAGATCAGCCCATGAAGGGACCAGTGCATCACAGATCAGCCCATGAAGGGACCAGTGCATCACAGATCAGCCCATGAAGGAGCCAAAGATCATCCCATGAAGGCACCAGTGCATCAAAGATCATCCCATGAAGGGACCAGTGCATCAAAGATCATCCCATGAAGGGACCAGTGCATCAAAGATCATCCCATGAAGGGACCAGTGCACCAAAGATCATCCCCATGAAGGGACCAGTGCAAAAAGATCATCCCATGAAGGGACCAGGGCAAAAAGACCATCCCAGGAAGGGACCAGGGCATCAGAGATCATCCCAGGAAGGGACCAGTGCATCAATGATTAACCCAGGAAGGGACCAGTGCATCAAAGATGCTCCCATGAAGGGACCAGTGCATCAAAGATCATCCCATGAAGGGACCAGTGCATCAAAGATCATCCCATGAAGGGACCAGTGCATCAAAGATCATCCCATAAAGGGACCAGTGCATCAAAGATCATCCCATGAAGGGACCAGTGCATCAGAGAACATCCCATGAAGGGACCAGAGCATCAGAGATCATCCCATGAAGGGACCAGTGCATCACAGCACTCAGAATAGAGGTATGCAAGATCATCCCATGAAGGGACCAGGGCATTAAAGATCATCCCATGAAGGGACCAGTGCTTCAAAGACCATCCCATGAAGGGACCAGTGCATCAAAGACCATCCCATGAAGGGACCAGTGCATCAAAGACCATCCCATGAAGGGACCAGTGCATCAAAGATCATCCCATGAAGGGACCAGTGCATCAAAGATCATCCCATGAAGGGACCAGTGCATCAAAGATCATCCCATGAAGGGACCAGTGCATCAAAGATCATCCCATGAAGGGACCAGTGCATCAGATATCCCATGAAGGGACCAGTGCATCAAAGATCATCCCATGAAGGGACCAGTGCATCACAGCACTCAGATTAGAGGTATGCAAGAGCATCCCATGAAGGGACCAGTGCATCAAAGATCATCCCATGAAGGGACCAGTGCATCAAAGATCATCCCATGGAGGGAATAGTGCATCACAGCACTAAGATTAGAGATATGCAAGATCATCCCATGAGGGGACCAGTGCATCAAAGATCATCCCATGAGGGGACCAGTGCATCAAAGATCATCCCATGAAGGGACCAGTGCATCACAGCTCAGATTAGAGGTATGCAAGATCATCCCATGAAGGGACCAGAGCAAAGATCATGCCATGAAGGGACCAGTGCCTCAAAGGTCATGCCACGAAGGGACCAGTGCATCAGAGATCATCCTATGAAGGGACCAGTGCATCAGAGATCATCGCATGAAGGGACCAGTGCATCAGAGATCATCGCATGAAGGGACCAGTGCATCAGAGATCATCCCATGAAGGGACCCGTGCATTAAAGATCATCCCATGAAGGGACCAGGGCATCAGATTTCATCCCATGAAGGGACCAGTGCATCACATCTCTCAGATTAGAGGTATGTGAGATCATCCCATGAAGGGACCAGTGCATCAGAGATCATCCCAAGAAGGGACCAGTGCATCAGAGATCTCATGAAAGGACCAGTGCATCAAAGATCATCCCATGAAGGGAACAGTGCATCACAGCACTCAGATTAGAGGTATGCAAGAGAATCCCATGACGGGACCAGTGCATCAGAGATCATCCAATGAAGGGACCCGTGCATCAAAGTTCATCCTATGAAGGGACCCGTGCATCAAAGATCATCCTATGAAGGGACCAGTGCATCAAAGATCATCCCATGAAGGGACCAGTGCATCAAAGATCATCCCATGAAGGGACCAGTGCATCACAGCACTCAGATTAGAGGTATGCAAGAGCATCCCATGAAGGGACCAGTGCATCAGATATCCAAAAGGACCCGTGCATCAAAGATCATCCCATGAAGGGACCAGTGCATCAAAGATCATCCCATGAAGGGACCAGTGCATCACATTTCTCAGATTAGAGGTATGCAAGATTATCCCATGAAGGGACCAGTGCATCAAAGATCATCCCATGAAGGGACCAGTGCATCTCAGCTCAGATTAGAGGTATGCAAGATCATCCCATAAAGGGACCAGTGCATCAGATTTAATCCCATGAAGGGAACAGTGCATCAGATTTCATCCCGTGAAGAGAATAGTGCATAAAATCACTCAGATTAGAGGTATGCAAGATCATCCCATGAGGGGAATAGTGCATCAAAGATCATCCCATGAAGAGACCAGTGCAAAGATCATCCCATGAAGAGACCAGTGCATCAGATTTCATCCCATGAAGGGACCAGTGCATCACAGCACTAAGATTAGAGGTATTCAGGATCATCCCATGAAGGGACCAGTGCATCAAAGATCATCCCATGAAGGGACCAGTTCATCAAAGATCATCCCATGAAGGGACCAGTGCATCACAGCACTCAGATTAGAGGTATGCAAGAGCATCCCATGAAGGGACCAGTGCATCAAAGATCATCCCATGAAGGGACCAGTGCATCAAAGATCATCCCATGAGGGGACCAGTGCATCAAAGATCATCCCATGAGGGGACCAGTGCACCAAAGATCATCCCCATGAAGGGACCAGGGCAAAAAGACCATCCCCATGAAGGGACCAGGGCAAAAAGACCATCCCAGGAAGGGACCAGTGCATCAGAGATCATCCCAGGAAGGGACCAGTGCATCAAAGATTAACCCAGGAAGGGACCAGTGCATCAAAGATCATCCCATGAAGGGACCAGTGCATCAAAGATCATCCCATAAAGGGACCAGTGCATCAAAGATCATCCCATAAAGGGACCAGTGCATCAAAGATCATCCCATAAAGGGACCAGTGCATCAAAGGTCATCCCATAAAGGGACCAGGGCATTAAAGATCATCCCATGAAGGGACCAGTGCTTCAAAGACCATCCCATGAAGGGACCAGTGCATCAAAGATCATCCCATGAAGGGACCAGTGCATCAAAGATCATCCCATGAAGGGACCAGTGCATCAAAGATCATCCCATGAAGGGACCAGTGCATCAAAGATCATCCCCATGAAGGGACCAGTGCAAAAAGATCATCCCATGAAGGGACCAGTGCATCAGAGGTCATCCCATGAAGGGACCAGTGCATCAGAGGTCATCCCATGAAGGGACCAGTGCATCAGAGGTCATCCCATGAAGGGACCAGTGCATCAGAGGTCATCCCATGAAGGGACCAGTACATCCAAGATCATCCCATGAAGGGACCAGTGCATCCAAGATCATCCCATGAAGGGACCAGTGCATCCAAGATCATCCCATGAAGGGACCAGTGCATCCAAGATCATCCCATGAAGGGACCAGTGCATCCAAGATCATCCCATGAAGGGACCAGTGCATCCAAGACCATCCCATGAAGGGACCAGTGCATCAAGACCATCCCATGAAGGGACCAGTGCATCAAGATCATCCCATGAAGGACCAGTGCATCACAGCACTCAGATTAGAGGCATGCAAGATCATCCCATGAAGGGACCAGTGCATCAAGATCATCCCATGAAGGGACCAGTGCTTCAAAGACCATCCCATGAAGGGGCTAGTGCATCAGAGATCATCCCATGAAGGGGCCAGTGCATCAGAGATCATCCCGTGAAGGGGCCAGTGCATCAGAGATCATCCCGTGAAGGGGCCAGTGCATCAGAGATCATCCCGTGAAGGGGCCAGTGCATCAGAGATCATCCCGTGAAGGGGCCAGTGCATCAGAGATCATCCCGTGAAGGGACCAGTGCATCAGAGATCATCCCGTGAAGGGACCAGTGCATCAGAGATCATCCCATGAAGGGACCAGTGCATCAGAGATCATCCCATGAAGGGACCAGTGCATCAGAGAACATCCCATGAAGGGACCAGAGCATCAGAGATCATCCCATGAAGGGACCAGTGCATCACAGCACTCAGAATAGAGGTATGCAAGATCATCCCATGAAGGGACCAGGGCATTAAAGATCATCCCATGAAGGGACCAGTGCTTCAAAGACCATCCCATGAAGGGACCAGTGCATCAAAGACCATCCCATGAAGGGACCAGTGCATCAAAGACCATCCCATGAAGGGACCAGTGCATCAAAGATCATCCCATGAAGGGACCAGTGCATCAAAGATCATCCCATGAAGGGACCAGTGCATCAAAGATCATCCCATGAAGGGACCAGTGCATCACAGCTCAGATTAGAGGTATGCAAGATCATCCACGAAGGGACCAGTGCATCAAAGATCATCCCATGAAGGGACCAGTGCAAAGATCATCCCATGAAGGGACCAGTGCAAAGATCATCCCATGAAGGGACCAAAAATCATCCCATGAAGGGACCAGTGCATCCGAGATCATCCCATGAAGGGACCAGTGCATCACAGATCATCCCATAAAGGGACCAGTGCATCACAGATCATCCCATGAAGGGACCAGTGCATCACAGATCATCCCATGAAGGGAACAGTGCATCATAGATCATCCCATGAAGGGACCAGTGCATCACAGAACATCCCATGAAGGGACCAGTGCATCACAGAACATCCCATGAAGGGACCAGTGCATCACAGAACATCCCATGAAGGGACCAGTGCATCATAGAACATCCCATGAAGGGACCAGTGCATCCAAGATCATCCCATGATGGGACCAGTGCATCAGAGATCATCCCATGAACGGACCAGTGCACCAAAAATCATCCCATGAAGGGACCAGTGCATCACAGCAATCAGATTAGAGGTATGCAAGATCATCTCATGAAGGGACCAGTAGTTCAAAGATCATCCCATGAAGGGACCAGTGGATCAAAGATCATCCCATGAAGGGACCAGTGCACCAGAGATCATCCCATGAGGGGACCAGTGCATGAGAGAGCATCCTATAAAGGGACCAGTGCATCAAAGATCATCCCATTAAGGGACCAGTGCATCAAAGATCATCCCATGAAGGGACCAGTGCACCACAGATCATCCCATGAAGGGACCAGTGCATCAAAGATCATCCCATGAAGGGACCAGTGCACCACAGATCATTCCATGAAGGGACCAGTGCATCACAGATCATCCCATGAAGGGACCAGTGCATCAAAGATCATCCCATAAAGGGACCAGTGCATCAAAGATCATCCCATGAAGGGACCAGTGCATCAAAGATCATCCCATGAAGAGACCACTGCATCACAGCACTCAGATTAGATGTATGCAAGATCATCCCATGAAGGGACCAGTGCATTAAAGATCATCCCATGAAGGGACCAGTGCATCACAGCTCAGATTAGAGGTATGCAAGATCATACCATGAAGGGACCAGTGCATCAAAGATCATCCCATTAAGGGACCAGTGCATCAAAGATCATCCCATTAAGGGACCAGTGCAAAGATCATCCCATGAAGGGACCAGTGCATCACAGCTCAGATTAGAGGTATGCAAGATCATCCCATGAAGCGACCAGTGCAAAGATGATCCCATGAAGGGACCAGAGCATCAAAGGATATCCAATGAAGGGACCAGAGCATCAAAGGATATCCAATGAAAGGACCAGTGCATCAAAGGATATCCCATGAAGGGACCAGTGCATTAAAGATCACCCCATGAAGGGACCAGTGCATTAAAGATCACCCCATGAAGGGACCAGCGCATTAAAGATCACCCCATGAAGGGACCAGCGCATTAAAGATCACCCCATGAAGGGACCAGCGCATTAAAGATCACCCCATGAAGGGACCAGCGCATTAAAGATCACCCCATGAAGGGACCAGTACATCAGATCATCCCATGAAGGGACCAGTACATCAGAGATCATCCCATGAAGGGACCAGTGCATCAAAGATCATCCCATGAAGGGACCAGTGCATCACATATCCCATGAAAGGACCAGTGTATGAAAGATCATCCCATGAAGGGACCAGTGCATCACAGCTCAGATTAGAGGTATGCAAGATCATCCCATGAAGCGACCAGAGCAAAGATGATCCCATGAAGGGAACAGAGCATCAAAGGATATCCAATGAAAGGACCAGTGCATCAAAGGATATCCCATGAAGGGACCAGTGCATTCAAGATCATCCCATGAAGGGACCAGTGCATTAAAGATCACCCCATGAAGGGACCAGTGCATCAAAGATCACCCCATGAAGGGACCAGTGCATCACAGATCATCCCATGAAGGGACCAGTGCATCACAGATCATCCCAGGAAGGGACCAGTGCATCAAAGCACTCTGATTAGAGGTATGCAAGATCATCCCATTAAGGGACCTGTGCATTAAAGCTCATCCCATGAAGGGACCTGTGCACCAAAGATCATCCCATGAAGGGACCTGTGCACCAAAGATCATCCCATGAAGGGACCTGTGCACCAAAGATCATCCCATGAAGGGACCAGTGCATCAAAGATCATCCCATGAAGGGACCAGTGCATCAAAGATAATCCCATGAAGGGACCAGTGCATCAAAGATCATCCAATGAAGGGACCAGTGCATCACAGCTCAGATTAGAGGTATACAAGCTCATCCCATGAAGGGACCAGTGCCCCACAGATCATCCCATAAAGGGACCAGCGCCCCACAGATCATCCCATGAAGGGACCAGCGCCCCACAGATCCCCATGAAGGGACCAGCGCCCCACAGATCACCCCATGAAGGGACCAGCGCCCCACAGATCACCCCATGAAGGGACCAGCGCCCCACAGATCACCCCATGAAGGGACCAGTGCCCCACAGATCATCCCATGAAGGGACCAGTGCCCCACAGATCATCCCATGAAGGGACCAGTGCATCACAGAACATCCCATGAAGGGACCAGTGCATCACAGAACATCCCATGAAGGGACCAGTGCATCACAGATCATCCCATGAAGGGACCAGTGCATCACAGATCATCCCATGAAGGGACCAGTGCATCACAGATCATCCCATGAAGAGACCAGTGCATCACAGATCATCCCATGAAGGGACCAGTGCATCACAGATCATCCCATGAAGGGACCAGCGCCCCACAGATCATCCCATGAAGAGACCAGCGCATCACAGATCATCCCATGAAGGGACCAGTGCATCACAGATCATCCCATGAAGGGACCAGTGCATCACAGATCATCCCATGAAGGGACCAGTGCATCACAGCACTGAGATTAGAGGTATGCAAGATCATCCCATGAAGGGAGCAGTGCATCAGAGATCATCCCATGAAGGGAGAAGTGCATCAGAGATAATCCCATGAAGGGACTAGTGCATCAATGATCATCCCATGAAGGGACCAGTGCATCACAGCACTCAGATTAGAGGTATGCAAGATCAACCCATAAAGGGACCAGTGCATCAAGATCATCCGATGAAGAGACCATTACAGCACTAAGATTAGATGTATGCAAGATCATCCCATGAAGGGACCAGTGCAAAGATCATCCCATGAAGGGACCAGTGCATCAGAGATCATCCCATGAAGGGACCACTGCAACAAAGATCGTCCCATGAAGGGACCAGTGCAACAAAAATAATCCCATGAAGGGACCAGGGCATCATTTCATCCCATGAACGGACCAGTGCATCACAGCACTGATTAGAGGTATGCAATATCAAACCATGAAGGGACCAGTGCATCAAGATCATCCGATGAAGGGACCAGTGCATCACAGCACTAAGATAAGAGGTATGCAAGATCATCTCATGAAGGGACCACTGCATCAGAGATCATCCCTTGAAAGGAACCAGTGCATCAGAGATCATCCCATGAAGGGATCAGAGCATCAAAGATCAGCCCATGAAGGGAATATTGCATCACAGCACGAAGATTAGAGGTATGCAAGATCATCCCATGAAGGGACCAGTGCATCAAAGATCATCCCATGAAGGGAATATTGCATCACAGCACGAAGATTAGAGGTATGCAAGTGCATCATAGATCATCCCATGAAGGGACCAGTGCATCAAAGGATATCCCATGAAGGGACCAGTGCATCAGAGATCATCCCATAAAGGGACCAGTGCATCAGAGATCATCCCATGAAGGGACCAGTGCATCAGATATCCCATGAAAGGACCAGTGTATGAAAGATCATCCCATGAAGCGACCAGTGCAAAGATGATCCCATGAAGGGACCAGAGCATCAAAGGATATCCAATGAAGGGACCAGAGCATCAAAGGATATCCAATGAAAGGACCAGTGCATCAAAGGATATCCCATGAAGGGTCCAGTGCATTAAAGATCATCCCATGGAGGGACCAGTGCATTAAAGATCACCCCATGAAGGGACCAGCGCATTAAAGATCACCCCATGAAGGGACCAGCGCATTAAAGATCACCCCATGAAGGGACCAGCGCATTAAAGATCACCCCATGAAGGGACCAGTACATCAGATCATCCCATGAAGGGACCATTGCATCAGAGATCATCCCATGAAGGGACCAGTGCATCAAAGATCATCCCATGAAGGGACCAGTGCATCACATATCCCATGAAAGGACCAGTGTATGAAAGATCATCCCATGAAGGGACCAGTGCATCACAGCTCAGATTAGAGGTATGCAAGATCATCCCATGAAGGGACCAGTGCAAAGATGATCCTATGAAGGGACCAGAGCATCAAAGGATATCCAATGAAAGGACCAGTGCATCAAAGGATATCCCATGAAGGGACCAGTGCATCAAAGGATATCCCATGAAGGGACCAGTGCATTAAAGATCACCCCATGAAGGGACCATTGCATTAAAGATCACCCCATGAAGGGACCAGTGCATTAAAGATCACCCCATGAAGGGACCAGTGCATTAAAGATCACCCCATGAAGGGACAAGTGCATTAAAGATCACCCCATGAAGGGACAAGTGCATTAAAGATCACCCCATGAAGGGACCAGTGCATTAGAGATCACCCCATGAAGGGACCAGCGCATCAGATATCATCCCATGAAGGGACCAGCGCATCAGATATCATCCCATGAAGGGACCAGCGCATCAGAGATCATCCCATGAAGGGACCAGTGCATAAGAGATCATCCCATGAAGGGACCAGTGCATCAGAGATCGTCCCATGAAGGGACCAGTGCATCAGAGATCATCCCATGAGGGGGCCAGTGCATGAGAGAGCATCCCATAAAGGGACCAGCGCATTAAAGATCACCCCATGAAGGGACCAGAGCAACACCACTCAGATTAGAGGTATGCAAGATCAACCCATGAAGGGACCAGTGCAAAGATTATCCCATGAAGGGACCAGTGCATCACAGCACTCAGATTAGAGGTATGCAAGATCATCCCATGAAGAGACCAGTGCATCACAGCACTCAGATTAGAGGTATGCAAGATAATCCCATGAAGAGACCAGTGCATCACAGCACTCAGATTAGAGGTATGCAAGATCATCTCATGAAGGGACCAGTTCATCAAAGATCATCCCATGAAGGGACCAGTGGATCAAAGATCATCCCATGAAGGGACCAGTGGATCAAAGATCATCCCATGAAGGGACCAGTGGATCAAAGATCATCCCATGAAGGGACCAGTGGATCAAAGATCATCCCATGAAGGGACCAGTGCACCAGAGATCATCTCATGAGGGGGCCAGTGCATGAGAGCATCCCATAAAGGGACCAGCGCATTAAAGATCACCCCATGAAGGGACCAGTACATCAGATCATCCCATGAAGGGACCATTGCATCAGATATCATCCCATGAAGGGACCAGTGCATCAGATATCCCATGCAAGGACCAGTATATGAAAGATCATCCCATGAAGCGACCAGTGCATCACTGCTCAGATTAGAGGTATGCAAGATCATCCCATGAAGGGACCAGTGCAAAGATGATCCCATGAAGGGACCAGAGCATCAAAGGATATCCAATGAAGGGACCAGTGCATTAAAGATCATCCCAAGAAGGAACCAGTGCGTCAAAGATCATCCCGTGAAGGGACCAGTGCGTCAAAGATCATCCCGTGAAGGGACCAGTGCGTCAAAGATCATCCCGTGAAGGGACCAGTGCGTCAAAGATCATCCCGTGAAGGGACCAGTGCGTCAAAGATCATCCCGTGAAGGGACCAGTACGTCAAAGATCATCCCGTGAAGGGACCAGTACGTCAAAGATCATCCCGTGAAGGGACCAGTACGTCAAAGATCATCCCGTGAAGGGACCAGTGCGTCAAAGATCATCCCATGAAGGGACCAGTGCCTCAAAGATCATCCCATGAAGGGACCAGTGCCTCAAAGATCATCCAGTGAAGAGACCAGTGCATCACAGCACTCAGATTAGAGGTATGAAAGATCATCCCATGAAGGGACCAGTGCATCAAAGATCTACCCATGAAGCTACCAGTGCATCAGAGATCATTCCATGAAGGGACCAGGGCATCAGAGATCATCCCATGAAGGGACCAGGGCATCAGATCATCCCATGAAGGGACCAGGGCATCAGATCATCCCATGAAGGGACCAGGGCATCAGATCATCCCATGAAGGGACCAGGGCATCAGATCATCCCATGAAGGGACCAGGGCATCAGATCATCCCATGAAGGGACCAGGGCATCAGATCATCCCATGAAGGGACCAGGGCATCATAGATCATCCCATGAAGGGACCAGGGCATCATAGATCATCCCATGAAGGGACCAGTGCATCCAAGATCATCCCATGAAGGGACCAGTGCATCCAAGATCATCCCATGAAGGGAACAGTGCATCAAGATCATCCCATGAAGGGACCAGTATATCATAGTACTAAGATTAGAGGTTTGCAAGTTCATCCCGTGAAGGAACCAGTGCATCAGAGATCATCCCATGAAGGTACCAGTGCAACCAAGATCATCCCATGAAGGGACCAGTGCATCCAAGATCATCCCATGAAGGGACCAGTGCATCAAAGATCATCCCATGAAGTGACCAGTGCATCAAAGATCATCCCATGATGGGACTAGTGCATCAAAGATCCCATGAAAGGACCAGTGCATATCAGCTCAGATTAGAGGTATGCAAGATCATCCCATGAAGGGACCAGTGCATCAGAGATCATCCCATGAAGGGACCAGTGCATCAAAGATCATCCCATGAAGGGGCCAGAGCATCAAAGATCATCCCATGAACGGACCAGTGCATCAGATATCCCATGAAAGGACCAGTGTATGAAAGATCATCCCATGAAGGGACCAGTGCATCAGAGATCATCCCATGAAGGGACCAGTGCATCAGCGATCATCCCATGAAGGGACCAGTGCATCAGCGATCATCCCATGAAGGGGCCAGTGCATCAGCGATCATCCCATGAAGGGGCCAGTGCATCAGAGATCATCCCATGAAGGGGCCAGTGCATCAGAGATCATCCCATGAAGGGGCCAGTGCATCAGAGATCATCCCATGAAGGGGCCAGTGCATCAGAGATCATCCCATGAAGGGGCCAGTGCATCACAGCACTCAGATTAGAGGTATGCAAGATCATCCCATGAAGGGACCAGTGCATCAGAGATCATCCCATGAAGGGACCAGTGCATCAGAGATCATCCCATGAAGGGACCAGTGCAGAGATCATCCCATGAAGGGACCAGTGCATCAGATCATCCCATGAAGGGACCAGTGCATCAGATCATCCCATGAAGGGACCAGTGCATCAGATCATCCCATGAAGGGACCAGTGCATGAAAGATCATCCCATGAAGGGACCAGTGCATGAAAGATCATCCCATGAAGGGACCAGTGCATCCGAGATCATCCCATGAAGGGACCAGTGCATCAGAGATCATCCCATGAAGGGACCAGTGCATCCGAGATCATCCCATGAAGGGACCAGTGCATCCGAGATCATCCCATGAAGGGACCAGTGCATCCGAGATCATCCCATGAAGGGACCAGTGCATCCGAGATCATCCCATGAAGGGACCAGTGCATCAGAGATCATCCCATGAAGGGACCAGTGCACCAGAGATCATCCCATGAAGGGACCAGTGCATCCAAGATCATCCCATGAAGGGACCAGTGCATCAGATATCCCATGAAAGGACCAGTGTATGAAAGATCATCCCATGAAGGGACCAGTGCATCACAGCTCAGATTAGAGGTATGCAAGATCATCCCATGAAGCGACCAGAGCAAAGATGATCCCATGAAGGGAACAGAGCATCAAAGGATATCCAATGAAAGGACCAGTGCATCAAAGGATATCCCATGAAGGGACCAGTGCATTCAAGATCATCCCATGAAGGGACCAGTGCATTAAAGATCACCCCATGAAGGGACCAGTGCATCAAAGATCACCCCATGAAGGGACCAGTGCATCACAGATCATCCCATGAAGGGACCAGTGCACCAAAGATCATCCCATGAAGGGACCTGTGCACCAAAGATCATCCCATGAAGGGACCTGTGCACCAAAGATAAACCCATGAAGGGACCTGTGCACCAAAGATCCCCCATGAAGGGACCAGTGCATCAAAGATCATCCCATGAAGGGACCAGTGCATCAAAGATCATCCCAGAAAACCAGTGCAGAGATCATCCCATGAAGGGACCAGTGCATCAGAGATCACCCCATGAAGGGACCAGTGCATCAGAGATCACCCCATGAAGGGACCAGTGCATCAGAGATCACCCCATGAAGGGACCAGTGCATCAGAGATCATCCCATGAAGGGACCAGTGCAAAGATTATCCCATGAAGGGACCAGTGCATCAAAGATTATTCCATGAAGGGACCAGTGCATCAGATTTCATCCCATGAACGGACCAGTGCATCAGATTTCATCCCATGAAGGGAATAATGCATCACAGCACTCAGATTAGAGGTATGCAAGATCATCCCATGAAAGAACCAGTGCATCAGAGATCATCCCATGAAGGGACCAGAGCATCAGAGATCATCCCATGAAGGGACCAGAGCATCAGAGATCATCCCATGAAGGGACCAGAGCATCAGAGATCATCCCATGAAGGGACCAGTGCAAAGATCATCCCATGAAGGGACCAGTGCATCAGAGATCATCCCATGAAGGGACCAGTGCATCAGAGATCACCCCATGAAGGGACCAGTGCATCAGAGATCACCCCATGAAGGGACCAGAGCATCAGAGATCATCCCATGAAGGGACCAGTGCATCACAGCACTCAGATTAGAGGTATGCAAGATCATCCCATGAAGGGACTAGTGCATCAAAGATCATCCCATGAAGGGAATATTGCATCACAGCACGAAGATTAGAGGTATGGAAGATCATCCCATGAAGGGACCAGTACATCATAGATCATCCCATGAAGGGACCAGTGCATCATAGATCATCCCATGAAGGGACCAGTGCATCAGAGATCATCCCATGAAGGGACCAGTGCATCAGAGATCATCCCATGAAGGGACCAGTGCATCAGAGATCATCCCATGAAGGGACCAGAGCATCAAAGATCATCCCATGAAGGGACCAGAGCATCAAAGATCATCCCATGAAGGGACCAGAGCATCAAAGATCATCCCATGAAGGGACCAGAGCATCAAAGATCATCCCATGAAGGGACCAGAGCATCAAAGATCATCCCATGACGGGACCAGAGCATCAAAGATCATCCCATGAAGGGACCAGAGCATCAAAGATCATCCCATGAAGGGACCAGTGCATCAAAGATCATCCCATGAAGGGACCAGTGCATCAGAGATAGTCCCATGAAGGGACCAGTGCATCAGAGATAGTCCCATGAAGGGACCGGTGCATCAGAGATCATCCCATGAAGGGACCACTGCATCAAAGATCATCCCATGAAGGGACCAGTGCATCACAGCACTCAGATTAGAGGTATGCAAGATCATCTCATGAAGGGACCACTGCATCAGAGATAATCCCTTGAAAGGAACCAGTGCATCAGATCATCCCATGAAGGGACCAGCGCATCAGAGATCACCCCATGAAGGGACCAGTGCATCAAAGATCATCCCATGAAGGGACCAGTGCATCAAAGATTATCCCATGAAGGGAACAGTGCATCAGATTTCATCCCATGAAGGGACCAGTGCATCACAGCACTAAGATCAGAGGTATGCAAGATCATCCCATGAAGGGACCAGTGCATCAAAGATTATCCCATGAAGGGACCAGTGCATCAGAGATCATCCCATAAAGGGACCAGTGCATCAGAGATCATCCCATAAAGGGACCAGTGCATCAGAGATTATCCCATGAACGGACCAGTGCATCACAGCACTCAGATTAGAGGTATGCAAGATCACCCCATGAAGGGACCAGCGCATTAAAAATCACCCCATGAAGGGACCAGCGCATTAAAAATCCCCCCATGAAGGGACCAGCGCATTAAAAATCATCCCATGAAGGGACCAGTGCATCAGAGATCATCCCATGAAGGGACCAGTGCTTCAGAGATCATCCCATAAAGGGACCAGTGCATCAGAGATCATCCCATGAAGGGACCAGTGCATCAGAGATCATCCCATGAAGGGACCAGTGCATCAGAGATCATCCCATGAAGGGACCAGTGCATCAGAGATCATCCCATGATGGGACCAGTGCATCAGAGATCATCCCATGATGGGACCAGTGCATCAGAGATCATCCCATGAAGGGACCAGTGCATCAGAGATCATCCCATGAAGGGACCAGTGCATCAAAGATCCCCCCATCAAGGGACCAGTGCATCAAAGATCCCCCCATGAAGGGACCAGTGCATCAAAGATCATCCCATGAAGGGACCAGTGCATCACAGCTCAGATTAGAGGTATGCAAGATCTTCCAATGAAGGGACCAGTGCAAAGATGATCCCATGAAGGGACCAGAGCATCAAAGATCATTCCATGAAGGGACCAGTGCATCAGAGATCATCCCATGAAGGGACCAGTGCATCAGAGATCATCCCATGAAGGGACCAGTGCATCAGAGATCATCCCATTAAGGGACCAGCGCATTAAAAATCACCCCATAAAGGGACCAGCGCATTAAAAATCACCCCATGAAGGGACCAGCGCATTAAAAATCATCCCATGAAGGGACCAGTGCATCAGAGATCATCCCATGAAGGGACCAGTGCATCAGAGATCATCCCATGAAGGGACCAGTGCATCAGAGATCATCCCATGAAGGGACCAGTGCATCAGAGATCATCCCATGAAGGGACCAGTGCATCAGAGATCATCCCATGATGGGACCAGTGCATCAGAGATCATCCCATGATGGGACCAGTGCATCAGAGATCATCCCATGATGGGACCAGTGCATCAGAGATCATCCCATGATGGGACCAGTGCATCAAAGATCATCCCATGAAGGGACCAGTGCATCAAAGATCCCCCCCATCAAGGGACCAGTGCATCAAAGATCCCCCCATGAAGGGACCAGTGCATCAAAGATCATCCCATGAAGGGACCAGTGCATTAAAGATCATCCCATGAAGGGACCAGTGCAAAGATGATCCCATGAAAGGACCAGTGCATCAAAGGATATCCCATGAAGGGACCAGTGCATCAAAGGATATCCCATGAAGGGACCAGTGCATCAGAGAGCATCCCATGAAGGGACCAGTGCATCAGAGAGCATCCCATGAAGGGACCAGTGCATCAGAGAGCATCCCATGAAGGGGCCAGTGCATCAGAGAGCATCCCATGAAGGGGCCAGTGCATCAGAGAGCATCCCATGTAGGGGCCAGTGCATCAGAGATCCTCCCATGAAGGGGCCAGTGCATCAGAGATCCTCCCATGAAGGGGCCAGTGCATCAAAGCACTCTGATTAGAGGTATGCAAGATCATCCCATGAAGGGACCTGTGCACCAAAGATTATCCCATGAAGGGACCAAAGATCATCCCATGAAGGGACCAAAGATCATCCCATGAAGGGACCAGTGCATCACAGAACATCCCATGAGGGGACCAGTGCATCACAGAACATCCCATGAAGGGACCAGTGCATCACAGAACATCCCATGAAGGGAGCAGTGCATCACAGAACATCCCATGAAGGGAGCAGTGCATCAGATCATCCCATGAAGGGAGCAGTGCATCAGAGATCATCCCATGAAGGGAGACGTGCATCAGAGATCATCCCATGAAGGGAGAAATGCATCAGAGATCATCCCATGAAGGGAGACGTGCATCAGAGATCATCCCATGAAGGGAGACGTGCATCAGAGATCATCCCATGAAGGGAGACGTGCATCAGAGATCATCCCATGAAGGGAGAAGTGCATCAGAGATCATCCCATGAAGGGACCAGTGCTTCAGAGATCATCCCATGAATGGACCAGTGCATCAGATATCATCCCATGAAGGGACCAGTGCATCAGAGACGATCCCATGAAGGGACCAGTGCATCAGAGACGATCCCATGAAGGGACCAGTGCATCAGAGACGATCCCATGAAGGGACCAGTGCATCAAACATCATCCCATGAAGGGACCAGTGCATCAAACATCATCCCATGAAGGGACCAGTGCATCAAACATCATCCCATGAAGGGACCAGTGCATCAAACATCATCCCATGAAGGGACCAGTGCATCAAACATCATCCCATGAAGGGACCAGTGCATCACAGAACATCCCATGAAGGGACCAGTGCATCACAGAACATCCCATGAAGGGACCAGTGCACCAAAGCTCATCCCATGAAGGGACCAGTGCACCAAAGCTCATCCCATGAAGGGACCAGTGCACCAAAGCTCATCCCATGAAGGGACCAGTGCACCAAAGCTCATCCCATGAAGGGACCAGTGCACCAAAGCTCATCCCATGAAGGGACCAGTGCACCAAAGCTCATCCCATGAAGGGACCAGTGCACCAAAGCTCATCCCATGAAGGGACCAGTGCACCAAAGCTCATCCCATGAAGGGACCAGTGCACCAAAGCTCATCCCATGAAGGGACCAGTGCACCAAAGCTCATCCCATGAAGGGACCAGTGCACCAAAGCTCATCCCATGAAGGGACCAGTGCACCAAAGCTCATCCCATGAAGGGACCAGTGCACCAAAGCTCATCCCATGAAGGGACCAGTGCACCAAAGCTCATCCCATGAAGGGACCAGTGCATCAAAGCTCATCCCATGAAGGGACCAGTGCATCAGAGATCATCCCATGATGGGACCAGTGCATCAGAGATCATCCCATGATGGGACCAGTGCATCAGAGATCATCCCATGATGGGACCAGTGCATCAAAGATCATCCCATGAAGGGACCAGTGCATCAAAGATCATCCCATGAAGGGACCAGTGCATCAAAGATCCCCCCCATCAAGGGACCAGTGCATCAAAGATCCCCCATGAAGGGACCAGTGCATCAAAGATCATCCCATGAAGGGACCAGTGCATTAAAGATCATCCCATGAAGGGACCAGTGCATCACAGCTCAGATTAGAGGTATGCAAGATCTTCCCATGAAGGGACCAGTGCAAAGATGATCCCATGAAGGGACCAGAGCATCAAAGGATATCCCATGAAAGGACCAGTGCATCAAAGGATATCCCATGAAGGGACCAGTGCATCAAAGGATATCCCATGAAGGGACCAGTGCATCAGAGAGCATCCCATGAAGGGACCAGTGCATCAGAGAGCATCCCATGAAGGGGCCAGTGCATCAGAGAGCATCCCATGAAGGGGCCAGTGCATCAGAGATCATCCCATGAAGGGGCCAGTGCATCAGAGATCCTCCCATGAAGGGGCCAGTGCATCAAAGCACTCTGATTAGAGGTATGCAAGATCATCCCATGAAGGGACCTGTGCACCAAAGATTATCCCATGAAGGGACCAAAGATCATCCCATGAAGGGACCAAAGATCATCCCATGAAGGGACCAGTGCATCACAGAACATCCCATGAGGGGACCAGTGCATCACAGAACATCCCATGAAGGGACCAGTGCATCACAGAACATCCCATGAAGGGAGCAGTGCATCAGATCATCCCATGAAGGGAGCAGTGCATCAGAGATCATCCCATGAAGGGAGCAGTGCATCAGAGATCATCCCATGAAGGGAGACGTGCATCAGAGATCATCCCATGAAGGGAGAAATGCATCAGAGATCATCCCATGAAGGGAGAAATGCATCAGAGATCATCCCATGAAGGGAGAAGTGCATCAGAGATCATCCCATGAAGGGACCAGTGCAAAGACCATCCCATGAAGGGACCAGTGCTTCAGAGATCATCCCATGAATGGACCAGTGCATCAGATATCATCCCATGAAGGGACCAGTGCATCAGAGACGATCCCATGAAGGGACCAGTGCATCAGAGACGATCCCATGAAGGGACCAGTGCATCAGAGACGATCCCATGAAGGGACCAGTGCATCAAACATCATCCCATGAAGGGACCAGTGCATCAAACATCATCCCATGAAGGGACCAGTGCATCAAACATCATCCCATGAAGGGACCAGTGCATCAAACATCATCCCATGAAGGGACCAGTGCATCACAGAACATCCCATGAAGGGACCAGTGCACCAAAGCTCATCCCATGAAGGGACCAGTGCACCAAAGCTCATCCCATGAAGGGACCAGTGCACCAAAGCTCATCCCATGAAGGGACCAGTGCACCAAAGCTCATCCCATGAAGGGACCAGTGCACCAAAGCTCATCCCATGAAGGGACCAGTGCACCAAAGCTCATCCCATGAAGGGACCAGTGCACCAAAGCTCATCCCATGAAGGGACCAGTGCACCAAAGCTCATCCCATGAAGGGACCAGTGCACCAAAGCTCATCCCATGAAGGGACCAGTGCACCAAAGCTCATCCCATGAAGGGACCAGTGCACCAAAGCTCATCCCATGAAGGGACCAGTGCACCAAAGCTCATCCCATGAAGGGACCAGTGCATCAGAGATCATGCCATGAAGGGACCAGTGCATCAGAGATCATGCCATGAAGGGACCAGTGCATCAGAGATCATCCCATGAAGGGACCAGTGCATCAGAGATCCTCCCATAACACCAGTGCAGAGATCATCCCATGAAGGGACCAGTGCATCAGAGATCATCCCTTGAAGGGACCAGAGCATCAGAGATCATCCTTTGAAGGGACCAGAGCATCAGAGATCATCCCTTGAAGGGACCAGAGCATCAGAGATCATCCCATGAAGGGACCAGAGCATCAAAGATCATCCCATGAAGGGACCAGAGCATCAGAGATCATCCCATGAAAGGACCAGTGCATCAGAGATAGTCCCATGAAGGGACCAGTGCATCAGAGATCGTCCCATGAAGGGACCGGTGCATCAGAGATTATCCCATGAAGGGGACCACTGCATCAAAGATCATCCCATGAAGGGACCAGTGCATCACAGCACTCAGATTAGAGGTATGCAAGATCAACCCATAAAGGGACCAGTGCATCAAGATCATCCGATGAAGAGACCATTGCATTACAGCACTAAGATTAGATGTATGCAAGATCATCCCATGAAGGGACCAGTGCAAAGATCATCCCATGAAGGGACCAGTGCATCAGAGATTATCCCATGAACGGACCAGTGCATCACAGCACTCAGATTAGAGGTATGGAGGATAATCCCATGAAGGGACCAGTGCATCACAGCACTAAGATAAGAGGTATGCAAGATCATCTCATGAAGGGACCACTGCATCAGAGATCATCCCTTAAAAGGAAACAGTGCATCAGATCATCCCATGAAGGGACCAGCGCATCAGAGATCACCCCATGAAGGGACCAGTGCATCAAAGATCATCCCATGAAGGGACCAGTGCATCAAAGATTATCCCATGAAGGGAACAGTGCATCAGATTTCATCCCATGAAGGGACCAGTGCATCACAGCACTAAGATAAGAGGTATGCAAGATCATCCCATGAAGGGACCAGTGCATCAAAGATCATCCCATGAAGGGAATATTGCATCACAGCACGAAGATTAGAGGTATGAAAGATCATCCCATGAAGGGACCAGTGCATCATAGATCATCCCATGAAGGGACCAGTGCATCAGAGATCATCCCATAAAGGGACCAGTGCATCAGAGATCATCCCATAAAGGGACCAGTGCATCAGAGATCATCCCATAAAGGGACCAGTGCATCAGAGATCATCCCATGAAGGGGGCAGTGCATCAGAGATCATCCCATGAAGGGGCCAGTGCATCAGAGATCACCCCATGAAGGGGCCAGTGCATCAAAGCACTCTGATTAGAGGTATGCAAGATCATCCCATGAAGGGACCTGTGCATCAAAGATTATCCCATGAAGGGACCAAAGAACATCCCATGAAGGGACCAAAGATCATCCCATGAAGGGACCAAAGATCATCCCATGAAGGGACCAAAGATCATCCCATGAAGGGAACAGTGCATCAGAGATCATCCCATGAAGGGGCCAGTGCATCAGAGATCATCCCATGAAGGGGCCAGTGCATCAGAGATCATCCCATGAAGGGGCCAGTGCATCAGAGATCATCCCATGAAGGGGCCAGTGCATCAGAGATCATCCCATGAAGGGGCCAGTGCATCAAAGCACTCTGATTAGAGGTATGCAAGATCATCCCATGAAGGGACCTGTGCACCAAAGATTATCCCATGAAGGGACCAAAGATCATCCCATGAAGGGACCAAAGATCATCCCATAAAGGGACCAAAGATCATCCCATGAAGGGACAAGTGCATCACAGAACATCCCATGAAGGGACCAGTGCATCACAGAACATCCCATGAAGGGAGCAGTGCATCACAGAACATCCCATGAAGGGAGCAGTGCATCACAGAACATCCCATGAAGGAAGAAGTGCATCAGAGATCATCCCATGAAGGGAGACGTGCATCAGAGATCATCCCATGAAGGGAGACGTGCATCAGAGATCATCCCATGAAGGGAGACGTGCATCAGAGATCATCCCATGAAGGGAGACGTGCATCAGAGATCATCCCATGAAGGGAGACGTGCATCAGAGATCATCCCATGAAGGGAGAAGTGCATCAGAGATCATCCCATGAAGGGAGACGTGCATCAGAGATCATCCCATGAAGGGAGACGTGCATCAGAGATCATCCCATGAAGGGAGAAGTGCATCAGAGACCATCCCATGAAGGGACCAGTGCTTCAGAGATCATTCCATATATGGACCAGTGCATCAGATATCATCCCATGAATGGACCAGTGCATCAGATATCATCCCATGAAGGGACCAGTGCATCAGATATCATCCCATGAAGGGACCAGTGCATCAGATATCATCCCATGAAGGGACCAGTGCATCAAAGACGATCCCATGAAGGGACCAGTGCATCAGAGACGATCCCATGAAGGGACCAGTGCATCAGAGACGATCCCATGAAGGGACCAGTGCAACAAAGACCATCCCATGAAGGGACCAGTGCATCCAACATCATCCCATGAAGGGACCAGTGCATCAAACATCATCCCATGAAGGGACCAGTGCATCAAACATCATCCCATGAAGGGACCAGTGCATCAAACATCATCCCATGAAGGGACCAGTGCATCAAACATCATCCCATGAAGGGACCAGTGCATCAAACATCATCCCATGAAGGGACCAGTGCATCAAACATCATCCCATGAAGGGACTAGTGCATCACAGAACATCCCATGACGGGACCAGTGCACCACAGAACAACCCATGAAGCGACCAGTGCACCAAAGCTCATCCCATGAAGGGACCAGTGCACCAAAGCTCATCCCATGAAGGGACCAGTGCACCAAAGCTCATCCCATGAAGGGACCAGTGCACCAAAGCTCATCCCATGAAGGGACCAGTGCACCAAAGCTCATCCCATGAAGGGACCAGTGCACCAAAGCTCATCCCATGAAGGGACCAGTGCACCAAAGCTCATCCCATGAAGGGACCAGTGCACCAAAGCTCATCCCATGAAGGGACCAGTGCACCAAAGCTCATCCCATGAAGGGACCAGTGCATCTAAGCACTCAGATTAGAGGTATGCAAGATCATCCCATGAAGGGACCAAAGATCATCCCATGAAGGGACCAAAGATCATCCCATGAAGGGACCAAAGATCATCCCATGAAGGGACCAAAGATCATCCCATGAAGGGACCAAAGATCATCCCATGAAGGGACCAAAGATCATCCCATGAAGGGACCAAAGATCATCCCATGAAGGGACCAAAGATCATCCCATGAAGGGACCAAAGATCATCCCATGAAGGGACCAAAGATCATCCCATGAAGGGACCAAAGATCATCCCATGAAGGGACCAAAGATCATCCCATGAAGGGACCAAAGATCATCCCATGAAGGGACCAAAGATCATCCCATGAAGGGACCAAAGATCATCCCATGAAGGGACCAAAGATCATCCCATGAAGGGACCAAAGATCATCCCATGAAGGGAATAGTGCATCACAGCACTCAGATTAGAGGTATGCAAGATCAACCCATAAAGGGACCAGTGCATTAAAGATCATCCCATGAAGGGACCAGTGCATCACAGCTCAGATTAGAGGTATGCAAGATCTTCCCATGAAGGGACCAGTGCAAAGATCATCCCATGAAGGGACCAGAGCATCAAAGGATATCCCATGAAAGGACAAGTGCATCAGAGAACATCCCATGAAGGGACCAGTGCATCAGAGAGCATCCCATGAAGGGGCCAGTGCATCAGAGATCATCCCATGAACGGGCCAGTGCATCAGAGATCATCCCATGAAGGGGCCAGTGCATCAGAGATCACCCCATGAAGCGGCCAGTGCATCAAAGCACTCTGATTAGAGGTATGCAAGATCTTCCCATGAAGGGACCAGTGCAAAGATCATCCCATGAAGGGACCAGAGCATCAAAGGATATCCCATGAAAGGACAAGTGCATCAGAGAACATCCCATGAAGGGACCAGTGCATCAGAGAGCATCCCATGAAGGGGCCAGTGCATCAGAGATCATCCCATGAAGGGACCTGTGCACCAAAGATTATCCCATGAAGGGACCAAAGATTATCCCATGAAGGGACCAAAGATCATCCCATGAAGGGATCAAAGATCATCCCATGAAGGGATCAAAGATCATCCCATGAAGGGATCAAAGATCATCCCATGAAGGGATCAAAGATCATCCCATGAAGGGACCAGTGCATCACAGAACATCCCATGAAGGGACCAGTGCATCACAGAACATCCCATGAAGGGACCAGTGCATCACAGAACATCCCATGAAGGGACCAGTGCATCACAGAACATCCCATGAAGGGACCAGTGCATCACAGAACATCCCATGAAGGGACCAGTGCATCACAGAACATCCCATGAAGGGACCAGTGCATCACAGAACATCCCATGAAGGGACCAGTGCATCACAGAACATCCCATGAAGGGAGCAGTGCATCAGAGATCATCCCATGAAGGGAGACGTGCATCAGAGATCATCCCATGAAGGGAGAAGTGCATCAGAGATCATCCCATGAAGGGAGAAGTGCATCAGAGATCATCCCATGAAGGGAGAAGTGCATCAGAGATCATCCCATGAAGGGACCAGTGCAAAGACCATCCCATGAAGGGACCAGTGCTTCAGAGATCATTCCATATATGGACCAGTGCATCAGATATCATCCCATGAATGGACCAGTGCATCAGAGACGATCCCATGAAGGGACCAGTGCATCAGAGACGATCCCATGAAGGGACCAGTGCATCAGAGACGATCCCATGAAGGGACCAGTGCATCAGAGACAATCCCATGAAGGGACCAGTGCATCAGAGACAATCCCATGAAGGGACCAGTGCATCAGAGACGATCCCATGAAGGGACCAGTGCATCAGAGACGATCCCATGAAGGGACCAGAGACGATCCCATGAAGGGACCAGTGCATCAGAGACGATCCCATGAAGGGACCAGTGCATCAAACATCATCCCATGAAGGGACCAGTGCATCAAACATCATCCCATGAAGGGACCAGTGCATCAAACATCATCCCATGAAGGGACCAGTGCATCAAACATCATCCCATGAAGGGACCAGTGCATCACAGAACATCCCATGAAGGGACCAGTGCACCACAGAACATCCCATGAAGGGACCAGTGCACCACAGAACATCCCATGAAGCGACCAGTGCACCAGAGCTCATCCCATGAAGGGACCAGTGCACCAGAGCTCATCCCATGAAGGGACCAGTGCACCAGAGCTCATCCCATGAAGGGACCAGTGCACCAGAGCTCATCCCATGAAGGGACCAGTGCACCAGAGCTCATCCCATGAAGGGACCAGTGCACCAGAGCTCATCCCATGAAGGGACCAGTGCACCAGAGCTCATCCCATGAAGGGACCAGTGCACCAGAGCTCATCCCATGAAGGGACCAGTGCACCAGAGCTCATCCCATGAAGGGACCAGTGCACCAGAGCTCATCCCATGAAGGGACCAGTGCACCAGAGCTCATCCCATGAAGGGACCAGTGCACCAAAGCTCATCCCATGAAGGGACCAGTGCACCAAAGCTCATCCCATGAAGGGACCAGTGCACCAAAGCTCATCCCATGAAGGGACCAGTGCACCAAAGCTCATCCCATGAAGGGACCAGTGCACCTAAGCTCATCCCATGAAGGGACCAGTGCATCTAAGCACTCAGATTAGAGGTATGCAAGATCATCCCATGAAGGGACCAAAGATCATCCCATGAAGGGACCAAAGATCATCCCATGAAGGGACCAAAGATCATCCCATGAAGGGACCAAAGATCATCCCATGAAGGGACCAAAGATCATCCCATGAAGGGACCAAAGATCATCCCATGAAGGGACCAAAGATCATCCCATGAAGGGACCAAAGATCATCCCATGAAGGGACCAAAGATCATCCCATGAAGGGACCAAAGATCATCCCATGAAGGGACCAAAGATCATCCCATGAAGGGACCAAAGATCATCCCATGAAGGGACCAAAGATCATCCCATGAAGGGACCAAAGATCATCCCATGAAGGGACCAAAGATCATCCCATGAAGGGACCAAAGATCATCCCATGAAGGGACCAAAGATCATCCCATGAAGGGACCAAAGATCATCCCATGAAGGGACCAAAGATCATCCCATGAAGGGACCAAAGATCATCCCATGAAGGGACCAAAGATCATCCCATGAAGGGACGAGTGCATCACAGAACATCCCATGAAGGGACCAGTGCATCACAGAACATCCCATGAAGGGACCAGTGCATCACAGAACATCCCATGAAGGGACCAGTGCATCACAGAACATCCCATGAAGGGAGACGTGCATCAGAGATCATCCCATGAAGGGAGACGTGCATCAGAGATCATCCCATGAAGGGAGACGTGCATCAGAGATCATCCCATGAAGGGAGACGTGCATCAGAGATCATCCCATGAAGGGAGACGTGCATCAGAGATCATCCCATGAAGGGACCAGTGCATCAAAGATCATCCTAAGAAGGGACCAGTGCATCAAAGATCACCCTATGAAGGGACCAGTGCATCACACATCAGCCCATGAAGGGACCAGTGCAACAGAGATCCCATGAAGGGATCAGTGCATCAAAGATCACCCCATGAAGGGACCAGTGCACCAAAGATCACCCCATGAAGGGACCAGTGCATCAAAGAGGGGCCAGTGCAACAGAGATCATCCCATGAAGGGGCCAGTGCAACAGAGCATCCCATGAAGGGGCCAGTGCAACAGAGATCATCCCATGAAGGGGCCAGTGCAACAGAGATCATCCCATGAAGGGGACAGTGCAACAGAGATCATCCCATGAAGGGGACAGTGCATCAAAGATCACCCCATGAAGGGACCAGTGCATCAAAGCTCACTCCATGAAGGGACCAGTGCATCAAAGATCACCCCATGAAGGGACCAGTGCATCAAAGAGGGGCCAGTGCAACAGAGATCATCCCATGAAGGGGCCAGTGCAACAGAGATCATCCCATGAAGGGGCCAGTGCAACAGAGATCATCCCATGAAGGGGCCAGTGCAACAGAGATCATCCCATGAAGGGGCCAGTGCAACAGAGATCATCCCATGAAGGGACCAGTGCATCAAAGATCATCCCATGAAGGGACCAGTGCATCACAGCACTCAGATTAGAGGTATGCAAGATCATCCCGAGAAGGAACCAGTGCATCAAAAATCATCCCGTGAAGGAACCAGTGCATCAAAGATCATCCCATGAAGGGACCAGTGCAAAGATCATCCCTTGAAGGGACCAGTGCAAAGATCATCCCATGAAGGGACCAGTGCAAAGATCATCCCATGAAGGGACCAGTGCAAAGATCATCCCATGAAGGGACCAGTGCAAAGATCATCCCATGAAGGGACCAGTGCATCAGAGATCACCCCATGAAGGGACCAGTGCAGAGATCATCCCTTGAAGGGACCAGTGCATCAGAGATCATCCCATGGAGGGACCAGTGCATCAGAGCACTCAGATTAGAGGTATGCAAGATCATCCCATGAAGGGACCAGTGCATCAAAGATCATCCCATGAAGGGAATATTGCATCACAGCACGAAGATTAGAGGTATGCAAGATCATCCCATGAAGGGACCAGTGCATCATAGATCATCCCATGAAGGGACCAGTGCATCAAAGGATATCCCTTGAAGGGACCAGTGCATCAGAGATCATCCCATAAAGGGACCAGTGCATCAGAGATCATCCCATGAAGGGACCAGTGCATCAGAGATCATCCCATGAAGGGACCAGTGCATCAGAGATCATCCCATGAAGGGACCAGTGCATCAGAGATCATCCCATAACACCAGTGCAGAGATCATCCCATGAAGGGACCAGCGCATCAGAGATCACCCCATGAAGGGACCAGTGCATCAAAGATCATCCCATGAAGGGACCAGTGCATCAAAGATTATCCCATGAAGGGAACAGTGCATCAGATTTCATCCCATGAAGGGACCAGTGCATCACAGCACTAAGATAAGAGGTATGCAAGATCATCCCATGAAGGGACCAGTGCATCAAAGATCATCCCATGAAGGGAATATTGCATCACAGCACGAAGATTAGAGGTATGAAAGATCACCCCATGAAGGGACCAGCGCATTAAAAATCACCCCATGAAGGGACCAGCGCATTAAAAATCACCCCATGAAGGGACCAGCGCATTAAAAATCACCCCATGAAGGGACCAGCGCATTAAAAATCACCCCATGAAGGGACCAGCGCATTAAAAATCATCCCATGAAGGGACCAGCGCATCAGAGATCATCCCATGAAGGGACCAGTGCATCAGAGATCATCCCATGAAGGGACCAGTGCATCAGAGATCATCCCATGAAGGGACCAGTGCATCAGAGATCATCCCATAAAGGGACCAGTGCATCAGAGATCATCCCATAAAGGGACCAGTGCATCAGAGATCATCCCATAAAGGGACCAGTGCATTAAAAATCACCCCATAAAGGGACCAGCGCATTAAAAATCATCCCATGAAGGGACCAGCGCATCAGAGATCATCCCATGAAGGGACCAGTGCATCAGAGATCATCCCATGAAGGGACCAGTGCATCAGAGATCATCCCATGAAGGGACCAGTGCATCAGAGATCATCCCATGAAGGGACCAGTGCATCAGAGATCATCCCATGATGGGACCAGTGCATCAGAGATCATCCCATGATGGGACCAGTGCATCAGAGATCATCCCATGATGGGACCAGTGCATCAGAGATCATCCCATGATGTGACCAGTGCATCAGAGATCATCCCATGATGGGACCAGTGCATCAGAGATCATCCCATGATGGGACCAGTGCATCAGAGATCATCCCATGATGGGACCAGTGCATCAGAGATCATCCCATGATGGGACCAGTGCATCAGAGATCATCCCATGATGGGACCAGTGCATCAAAGATCCCCCCCATCAAGGGACCAGTGCATCAAAGATCCACCCATCAAGGGACCAGTGCATCAAAGATCCACCCATCAAGGGACCAGTGCATCAATGATCCCCCCCCATCAAGGGACCAGTGCATCAAAGATCCCCCCATGAAGGGACCAGTGCATCACAGCTCAGATTAGAGGTATGCAAGATCTTCCCATGAAGGGACCAGTGCAAAGATGATCCCATGAAGGGACCAGAGCATCAAAGGATATCCCATGAAAGGACAAGTGCATCAGAGAGCATCCCATGAAGGGACCAGTGCATCAGAGAGCATCCCATGAAGGGGCCAGTGCATCAGAGATCATCCCATGAAGGGGCCAGTGCATCAGAGATCACCCCATGAAGGGGCCAGTGCATCAAAGCACTCTGATTAGAGGTATGCAAGATCATCCCATGAAGGGACCTGTGCACCAAAGATTATCCCATGAAGGGACCAAAGATCATCCCATGAAGGGACCAAAGATCATCCCATGAAGGGATCAGAGATCATCCCATGAAGGGATCAGAGATCATCCCATGAAGGGGCCAGTGCATCAGAGATCATCCCATGAAGGGGCCAGTGCATCAGAGATCATCCCATGAAGGGGCCAGTGCATCAGAGATCATCCCATGAAGGGGCCAGTGCATCAGAGATCATCCCATGAAGGGGCCAGTGCATCAGAGATCATCCCATGAAGGGGCCAGTGCATCAGAGATCATCCCATGAAGGGGCCAGTGCATCAGAGATCATCCCATGAAGGGACCAGTGCATCAAAGCACTCTGATTAGAGGTATGCAAGATCATCCCATGAAGGGACCTGTGCACCAAAGATCATCCCATGAAGGGACCAAAGATCATCCCATGAAGGGACCAGTGCATCACAGAACATCCCATGAGGGGACCAGTGCATCACAGAACATCCCATGAAGGGACCAGTGCATCACAGAACATCCCATGAAGGGAGCAGTGCATCAGAGATCATCCCATGAAGGGAGCAGTGCATCAGAGATCATCCCATGAAGGGAGACGTGCATCAGAGATCATCCCATGAAGGGAGACGTGCATCAGAGATCATCCCATGAAGGGAGACGTGCATCAGAGATCATCCCATGAAGGGAGACGTGCATCAGAGATCATCCCATGAAGGGAGAAGTGCATCAGAGATCATCCCATGAAGGGACCAGTGCAAAGACCATCCCATGAAGGGACCAGTGCATCAGATATCAACCCATGAAGGGACCAGTGCATCAGAGACGATCCCATGAAGGGACCAGTGCATCAGAGACGATCCCATGAAGGGACCAGTGCATCAGAGACGATCCCATGAAGGGACCAGTGCATCAGAGACGATCCCATGAAGGGACCAGTGCAACAAAGACCATCCCATGAAGGGACCAGTGCATCCAACATCATCCCATGAAGGGACCAGTGCATCAAACATCATCCCATGAAGGGACCAGTGCATCAAACATCATCCCATGAAGGGACCAGTGCATCAAACATCATCCCATGAAGGGACCAGTGCATCAAACATCATCCCATGAAGGGACCAGTGCATCAAACATCATCCCATGAAGGGACCAGTGCATCAAACATCATCCCATGAAGGGACCAGTGCATCACAGAACATCCCATGAAGGGACCAGTGCATCACAGAACATCCCATGAAGGGACCAGTGCACCACAGAACAACCCATGAAGGGACCAGTGCACCAAAGCTCATCCCATGAAGGGACCAGTGCACCAAAGCTCATCCCATGAAGGGACCAGTGCACCAAAGCTCATCCCATGAAGGGACCAGTGCACCAAAGCTCATCCCATGAAGGGACCAGTGCACCAAAGCTCATCCCATGAAGGGACCAGTGCACCAAAGCTCATCCCATGAAGGGACCAGTGCACCAAAGCTCATCCCATGAAGGGACCAGTGCACCAAAGCTCATCCCATGAAGGGACCATTGCACCAAAGCTCATCCCATGAAGGGACCAGTGCACCAAAGCTCATCCCATGAAGGGACCAGTGCACCAAAGCTCATCCCATGAAGGGACCAGTGCACCAAAGCTCATCCCATGAAGGGACCAGTGCACCAAAGCTCATCCCATGAAGGGACCAGTGCACCAAAGCTCATCCCATGAAGGGACCAGTGCACCAAAGCTCATCCCATGAAGGGACCAGTGCACCAAAGCTCATCCCATGAAGGGACCAGTGCACCAAAGCTCATCCCATGAAGGGACCAGTGCATCTAAGCACTCAGATTAGAGGTATGCAAGATCATCCCATGAAGGGACCAAAGATCATCCCATGAAGGGACCAAAGATCATCCCATGAAGGGACCAAAGATCATCCCATGAAGGGACCAAAGATCATCCCATGAAGGGACCAAAGATCATCCCATGAAGGGACCAAAGATCATCCCATGAAGGGACCAAAGATCATCCCATGAAGGGACCAAAGATCATCCCATGAAGGGACCAAAGATCATCCCATGAAGGGACCAAAGATCATCCCATGAAGGGACCAAAGATCATCCCATGAAGGGACCAAAGATCATCCCATGAAGGGACCAAAGATCATCCCATGAAGGGACCAAAGATCATCCCATGAAGGGACCAAAGATCATCCCATGAAGGGACCAAAGATCATCCCATGAAGGGACCAAAGATCATCCCATGAAGGGAATAGTGCATCACAGCACTCAGATTAGAGGTATGCAAGATCAACCCATAAAGGGACCAGTGCATTAAAGATCATCCCATGAAGGGACCAGTGCATCACAGCTCAGATTAGAGGTATGCAAGATCTTCCCATGAAGGGACCAGTGCAAAGATCATCCCATGAAGGGAATAGTGCATCAAAGCACTCTGATTAGAGGTATGCAAGATCATCCAATGAAGGGACCTGTGCACCAAAGATTATCCCATGAAGGGACCAAAGATCATCCCATGAAGGGATCAAAGATCATCCCATGAAGGGATCAGTGCATCACAGAACATCCCATGAAGGGACCAGTGCATCACAGAACATCCCATGAAGGGACCAGTGCATCACAGAACATCCCATGAAGGGACCAGTGCATCACAGAACATCCCATGAAGGGACCAGTGCATCACAGAACATCCCATGAAGGGACCAGCGCATCAGAGATCATCCCATGAAGGGACCAGTGCATCAGAGATCATCCCATGAAGGGACCAGTGCATCAGAGATCATCCCATGAAGGGACCAGTGCATCAGAGATCATCCCATAAAGGGACCAGTGCATCAGAGATCATCCCATAAAGGGACCAGTGCATCAGAGATCATCCCATAAAGGGACCAGTGCATTAAAAATCACCCCATATAGGGACCAACGCATTAAAAATCATCCCATGAAGGGACCAGTGCATCAGAGATCATCCCATGAAGGGACCAGTGCATCAGAGATCATCCCATGAAGGGACCAGTGCATCAGAGATCATCCCATGAAGGGACCAGTGCATCAGAGATCATCCCATGAAGGGACCAGTGCATCAGAGATCATAGATCATCCCATGATGGGACCAGTGCATCAGAGATCATCCCATGATGTGACCAGTGCATCAGAGATCATCCCATGATGGGACCAGTGCATCAGAGATCATCCCATCATGGGACCAGTGCATCAGAGATCATCCCATGATGGGACCAGTGCATCAGAGATCATCCCATGATGGGACCAGTGCATCAGAGATCATCCCATGATGGGACCAGTGCATCAAAGATCCCCCCCATCATGGGACCAGTGCATCAAAGATCCCCCCCCATCAAGGGACCAGTGCATCAAAGATCCACCCATCAAGGGACCAGTGCATCAAAGATCCACCCATCAAGGGACCAGTGCATCAATGATCCCCCCCCCCCATCAAGGGACCAGTGCATCAAAGATCCCCCCATGAAGGGACCAGTGCATCACAGCTCAGATTAGAGGTATGCAAGATCTTCCCATGAAGGGACCAGTGCAAAGATGATCCCATGAAGGGACCAGAGCATCAAAGGATATCCCATGAAAGGACAAGTGCATCAGAGAGCATCCCATGAAGGGACCAGTGCATCAGAGAGCATCCCATGAAGGGGCCAGTGCATCAGAGATCATCCCATGAAGGGGCCAGTGCATCAGAGATCACCCCATGAAGGGGCCAGTGCATCAAAGCACTCTGATTAGAGGTATGCAAGATCATCCCATGAAGGGACCTGTGCACCAAAGATTATCCCATGAAGGGACCAAAGATCATCCCATGAAGGGACCAAAGATCATCCCATGAAGGGACCAAAGATCATCCCATGAAGGGATCAGAGATCATCCCATGAAGGGGCCAGTGCATCAGAGATCATCCCATGAAGGGGCCAGTGCATCAGAGATCATCCCATGAAGGGGCCAGTGCATCAGAGATCATCCCATGAAGGGGCCAGTGCATCAGAGATCATCCCATGAAGGGGCCAGTGCATCAGAGATCATCCCATGAAGGGGCCAGTGCATCAGAGATCATCCCATGAAGGGGCCAGTGCATCAGAGATCATCCATGAAGGGACCAGTGCATCAAAGCACTCTGATTAGAGGTATGCAAGATCATCCCATGAAGGGACCTGTGCACCAAAGATTATCCCATGAAGGGACCAAAGATCATCCCATGAAGGGACCAAAGATCATCCCATGAAGGGACCAGTGCATCACAGAACATCCCATGAGGGGACCAGTGCATCACAGAACATCCCATGAAGGGACCAGTGCATCACAGAACATCCCATGAAGGGAGCAGTGCATCAGAGATCATCCCATGAAGGGAGCAGTGCATCAGAGATCATCCCATGAAGGGAGACGTGCATCAGAGATCATCCCATGAAGGGAGACGTGCATCAGAGATCATCCCATGAAGGGAGACGTGCATCAGAGATCATCCCATGAAGGGAGACGTGCATCAGAGATCATCCCATGAAGGGAGACGTGCATCAGAGATCATCCCATGAAGGGAGAAGTGCATCAGAGATCATCCCATGAAGGGACCAGTGCAAAGACCATCCCATGAAGGGACCAGTGCATCAGATATCATCCCATGAAGGGACCAGTGCATCAGAGACGATCCCATGAAGGGACCAGTGCATCAGAGACGATCCCATGAAGGGACCAGTGCATCAGAGACGATCCCATGAAGGGACCAGTGCAACAAAGACCATCCCATGAAGGGACCAGTGCATCCAACATCATCCCATGAAGGGACCAGTGCATCCAACATCATCCCATGAAGGGACCAGTGCATCAAACATCATCCCATGAAGGGACCAGTGCATCAAACATCATCCCATGAAGGGACCAGTGCATCAAACATCATCCCATGAAGGGACCAGTGCATCAAACATCATCCCATGAAGGGACCAGTGCATCACAGAACATCCCATGAAGGGACCAGTGCATCACAGAACATCCCATGAAGGGACCAGTGCACCACAGAACAACCCATGAAGGGACCAGTGCACCAAAGCTCATCCCATGAAGGGACCAGTGCACCAAAGCTCATCCCATGAAGGGACCAGTGCACCAAAGCTCATCCCATGAAGGGACCAGTGCACCAAAGCTCATCCCATGAAGGGACCAGTGCACCAAAGCTCATCCCATGAAGGGACCAGTGCACCAAAGCTCATCCCATGAAGGGACCATTGCACCAAAGCTCATCCCATGAAGGGACCAGTGCACCAAAGCTCATTCCATGAAGGGACCAGTGCACCAAAGCTCATCCCATGAAGGGACCAGTGCACCAAAGCTCAACCCATGAAGGGACCAGTGCACCAAAGCTCATCCCATGAAGGGACCAGTGCACCAAAGCTCATCCCATGAAGGGACCAGTGCACCAAAGCTCATCCCATGAAGGGACCAGTGCACCAAAGCTCATCCCATGAAGGGACCAGTGCATCTAAGCACTCAGATTAGAGGTATGCAAGATCATCCCATGAAGGGACCAAAGATCATCCCATGAAGGGACCAAAGATCATCCCATGAAGGGACCAAAGATCATCCCATGAAGGGACCAAAGATCATCCCATGAAGGGACCAAAGATCATCCCATGAAGGGACCAAAGATCATCCCATGAAGGGACCAAAGATCATCCCATGAAGGGACCAAAGATCATCCCATGAAGGGACCAAAGATCATCCCATGAAGGGACCAAAGATCATCCCATGAAGGGACCAAAGATCATCCCATGAAGGGACCAAAGATCATCCCATGAAGGGACCAAAGATCATCCCATGAAGGGACCAAAGATCATCCCATGAAGGGACCAAAGATCATCCCATGAAGGGACCAAAGATCATCCCATGAAGGGACCAAAGATCATCCCATGAAGGGACCAAAGATCATCCCATGAAGGGACCAAAGATCATCCCATGAAGGGACCAAAGATCATCCCATGAAGGGACCAAAGATCATCCCATGAAGGGAATAGTGCATCACAGCACTCAGATTAGAGGTATGCAAGATCTTCCCATGAAGGGACCAGTGCAAAGATCATCCCATGAAGGGAATAGTGCATCAAAGCACTCTGATTAGAGGTATGCAAGATCATCCAATGAAGGGACCTGTGCACCAAAGATTATCCCATGAAGGGACCAAAGATCATCCCATGAAGGGATCAAAGATCATCCCATGAAGGGACCAGTGCATCACAGATCATCCCATGAAGGGACCAGTGCATCACAGAACATCCCATGAAGGGACCAGTGCATCACAGAACATCCCATGAAGGGACCAGTGCATCACAGAACATCCCATGAAGGGACCAGTGCATCACAGAACATCCCATGAAGGGACCAGTGCATCACAGAACATCCCATGAAGGGACCAGTGCATCACAGAACATCCCATGAAGGGACCAGTGCATCACAGAACATCCCATGAAGGGACCAGTGCATCACAGAACATCCCATGAAGGGACCAGTGCATCACAGAACATCCCATGAAGGGAGACGTGCATCAGAGATCATCCCATGAAGGGAGACGTGCATCAGAGATCATCCCATGAAGGGAGACGTGCAGAGATCATCCCATGAAGGGAGACGTGCATCAGAGATCATCCCATGAAGGGAGAAGTGCATCAGAGATCATCCCATGAAGGGAGAAGTGCATCAGAGATCATCCCATGAAGGGACCAGTGCAAAGACCATCCCATGAAGGGACCAGTGCTTCAGAGATCATTCCATATATGGACCAGTGCATCAGATATCATCCCATGAATGGACCAGTGCATCAGAGACGATCCCATGAAGGGACCAGTGCATCAGAGACGATCCCATGAAGGGACCAGTGCATCAGAGACGATCCCATGAAGGGACCAGTGCATCAGAGACGATCCCATGAAGGGACCAGTGCATCAGAGACGATCCCATGAAGGGACCAGTGCATCAGAGACGATCCCATGAAGGGACCAGTGCATCAGAGACAATCCCATGAAGGGACCAGTGCATCAGAGACAATCCCATGAAGGGACCAGTGCATCAAACATCATCCCATGAAGGGACCAGTGCATCAAACATCATCCCATGAAGGGACCAGTGCATCAAACATCATCCCATGAAGGGACTAGTGCATCACAGAACATCCCATGAAGGGACCAGTGCACCACAGAACATCCCATGAAGGGACCAGTGCACCACAGAACATCCCATGAAGCGACCAGTGCACCAAAGCTCATCCCATGAAGGGACCAGTGCACCAGAGCTCATCCCATGAAGGGACCAGTGCACCAGAGCTCATCCCATGAAGGGACCAGTGCACCAGAGCTCATCCCATGAAGGGACCAGTGCACCAGAGCTCATCCCATGAAGGGACCAGTGCACCAGAGCTCATCCCATGAAGGGACCAGTGCACCAAAGCTCATCCCATGAAGGGACCAGTGCACCAAAGCTCATCCCATGAAGGGACCAGTGCACCTAAGCTCATCCCACGAAGGGACCAGTGCATCTAAGCACTCAGATTAGAGGTATGCAAGATCATCCCATGAAGGGACCAAAGATCATCCCATGAAGGGACCAAAGATCATCCCATGAAGGGACCAAAGATCATCCCATGAAGGGACCAAAGATCATCCCATGAAGGGACCAAAGATCATCCCATGAAGGGACCAAAGATCATCCCATGAAGGGACCAAAGATCATCCCATGAAGGGACCAAAGATCATCCCATGAAGGGACCAAAGATCATCCCATGAAGGGACCAAAGATCATCCCATGAAGGGACCAAAGATCATCCCATGAAGGGACCAAAGATCATCCCATGAAGGGACCAAAGATCATCCCATGAAGGGACCAAAGATCATCCCATGAAGGGACCAAAGATCATCCCATGAAGGGACCAAAGATCATCCCATGAAGGGACCAAAGATCATCCCATGAAGGGAATAGTGCATCACAGCACTCAGATTAGAGGTATGCAAGATCATCCCATGAAGGGAATAGTGCATCACAGCACTCAGATTAGAGGTATGCAAGATCAGCCCATGAAGGGACCTGTGCATCAAAGATCATCCCGTGAAGGGACCAGTGCATCAAAGATCATCCCGTGAAGGGACCAGTGCATCAAAGATCATCCCGTGAAGGGACCAGTGCATCAAAGATCATCCCGTGAAGGGACCAAAGATCATCCCATGAAGGGACCAAAGATCATCCCATGAAGGGACCAAAGATCATCCCATGAAGGGACCAGTGCATCACAGAACATCCCATGAAGGGACCAGTGCATCACAGAACATCCCATGAAGGGACCAGTGCATCACAGAACATCCCATGAAGGGACCAGTGCATCACAGAACATCCCATGAAGGGACCAGTGCATCAGAGATCATCCCATGAAGGGAGACGTGCATCAGAGATCATCCCATGAAGGGAGACGTGCATCAGAGATCATCCCATGAAGGGAGACGTGCATCAGAGATCATCCCATGAAGGGAGACGTGCATCAGAGATCATCCCATGAAGGGAGATGTGCATCAGAGATCATCCCATGAAGGGACCAGTGCATCAAAGATCACCCTATGAAGGGACCAGTGCATCACACATCAGCCCATGAAGGGACCAGTGCAACAGAGATCCCATGAAGGGATCAGTGCATCAAAGATCACCCCATGAAGGGACCAGTGCACCAAAGATCACCCCATGAAGGGACCAGTGCACCAAAGATCACCCCATGAAGGGACCAGTGCATCAAAGAGGGGCCAGTGCAACAGAGATCATCCCATGAAGGGGCCAGTGCAACAGAGCATCCCATGAAGGGGCCAGTGCAACAGAGATCATCCCATGAAGGGAGAAGTGCATCAGAGATCATCCCATGAAGGGAGAAGTGCATCAGAGATCATCCCATGAAGGGAGAAGTGCAAAGACCATCCCATGAAGGGACCAGTGCTTCAGAGATCATCCCATATATGGACCAGTGCATCAGATATCATCCCATGAATGGACCAGTGCATCAGAGACGATCCCATGAATGGACCAGTGCATCAGAGACGATCCCATGAAGGGACCAGTGCATCAGAGACGATCCCATGAAGGGACCAGTGCATCAGAGACGATCCCATGAAGGGACCAGTGCATCAGAGACGATCCCATGAAGGGACCAGTGCATCAGAGACGATCCCATGAAGGGACCAGTGCATCAGAGACGATCCCATGAAGGGACCAGTGCATCAGAGACGATCCCATGAAGGGACCAGTGCATCAGAGACGATCCCATGAAGGGACCAGTGCATCAGAGACGATCCCATGAAGGGACCAGTGCATCAGAGACGATCCCATGAAGGGACCAGTGCATCAAACATCATCCCATGAAGGGACCAGTGCATCAAACATCATCCCATGAAGGGACCAGTGCATCAAACATCATCCCATGAAGGGACCAGTGCATCAAACATCATCCCATGAAGGGACCAGTGCATCAAACATCATCCCATGAAGGGACCAGTGCACCACAGAACATCCCATGAAGGGACCAGTGCACCAAAGCTCATCCCATGAAGGGACCAGTGCACCAGAGCTCATCCCATGAAGGGACCAGTGCACCAGAGCTCATCCCATGAAGGGACCAGTGCACCAGAGCTCATCCCATGAAGGGACCAGTGCACCAGAGCTCATCCCATGAAGGGACCAGTGCACCAGAGCTCATCCCATGAAGGGACCAGTGCACCAGAGCTCATCCCATGAAGGGACCAGTGCACCAGAGCTCATCCCATGAAGGGACCAGTGCACCAGAGCTCATCCCATGAAGGGACCAGTGCACCAGAGCTCATCCCATGAAGGGACCAGTGCACCAGAGCTCATCCCATGAAGGGACCAGTGCACCAGAGCTCATCCCATGAAGGGACCAGTGCACCAGAGCTCATCCCATGAAGGGACCAGTGCACCAGAGCTCATCCCATGAAGGGACCAGTGCACCAGAGCTCATCCCATGAAGGGACCAGTGCACCAAAGCTCATCCCATGAAGGGACCAGTGCACCAAAGCTCATCCCATGAAGGGACCAGTGCATCTAAGCACTCCGATTAGAGGTATGCAAGATCATCCCATGAAGGGACCAAAGATCATCCCATGAAGGGACCAAAGATCATCCCATGAAGGGACCAAAGATCATCCCATGAAGGGACCAAAGATCATCCCATGAAGGGACCAAAGATCATCCCATGAAGGGACCAAAGATCATCCCATGAAGGGACCAAAGATCATCCCATGAAGGGACCAAAGATCATCCCATGAAGGGACCAAAGATCATCCCATGAAGGGACCAAAGATCATCCCATGAAGGGACCAAAGATCATCCCATGAAGGGACCAAAGATCATCCCATGAAGGGACCAAAGATCATCCCATGAAGGGACCAAAGATCATCCCATGAAGGGAATAGTGCATCACAGCACTCAGATTAGAGGTATGCAAGATCAGCCCATGAAGGGACCAGTGCATCAAAGATCATCCCGTGAAGGGACCAGTGCATCAAAGATCATCCCGTGAAGGGACCAGTGCATCAAAGATCATCCCGTGAAGGGACCAGTGCATCAAAGATCATCCCGTGAAGGGACCAGTGCATCAGAGATCATCCCATGAAGGGGCCAGTGCAGAGATCATCCCATGAAGGGGCCAGTGCATCAGAGATCATCCCATGAAGGGGCCAGTAGATCAGAGATCACCCCATGAAGGGGCCAGTGCATCAGAGATCACCCCATGAAGGGGCCAGTGCATCAAAGCACTCCGATTAGAGGTATGCAAGATCATCCCATGAAGGGACCTGTGCACCAAAGATTATCCCATGAAGGGACCAAAGATTATCCCATGAAGGGACCAAAGATTATCCCATGAAGGGACCAAAGATCATCCCATGAAGGGACCAAAGATCATCCCATGAAGGGACCAAAGATCATCCCATGAAGGGACCAAAGATCATCCCATGAAGGGACCAAAGATCATCCCATGAAGGGACCAAAGATCATCCCATGAAGGGACCAAAGATCATCCCATGAAGGGACCAAAGATCATCCCATGAAGGGACCAAAGATCATCCCATGAAGGGACCAAAGATCATCCCATGAAGGGACCAAAGATCATCCCATGAAGGGACCAAAGATCATCCCATGAAGGGACGAGTGCATCACAGAACATCCCATGAAGGGACCAGTGCATCACAGAACATCCCATGAAGGGACCAGTGCATCACAGAACATCCCATGAAGGGACCAGTGCATCACAGAACATCCCATGAAGGGAGACGTGCATCAGAGATCATCCCATGAAGGGAGACGTGCATCAGAGATCATCCCATGAAGGGAGACGTGCATCAGAGATCATCCCATGAAGGGAGACGTGCATCAGAGATCATCCCATGAAGGGAGAGGTGCATCAGAGATCATCCCATGAAGGGACCAGTGCATCAAAGATCACCCTATGAAGGGACCAGTGCATCACACATCAGCCCATGAAGAGACCAGTGCAACAGAGATCCCATGAAGGGATCAGTGCATCAAAGATCACCCCATGAAGGGACCAGTGCACCAAAGATCACCCCATGAAGGGACCAGTGCATCAAAGAGGGGCCAGTGCAACAGAGATCATCCCATGAAGGGGCCAGTGCAACAGAGCATCCCATGAAGGGGCCAGTGCAACAGAGCATCCCATGAAGGGGCCAGTGCAACAGAGATCATCCCATGAAGGGGCCAGTGCAACAGAGATCATCCCATGAAGGGGACAGTGCAACAGAGATCATCCCATGAAGGGGACAGTGCATCAAAGATCACCCCATGAAGGGACCAGTGCATCAAAGATCACCCCATGAAGGGACCAGTGCATCAAAGATCACCCCATGAAGGGACCAGTGCATCAAAGAGGGGCCAGTGCAACAGAGATCATCCCATGAAGGGGCCAGTGCAACAGAGATCATCCCATGAAGGGGCCAGTGCAACAGAGATCATCCCATGAAAGGGCCAGTGCAACAGAGATCATCCCATGAAGGGGCCAGTGCAACAGAGATCATCCCATGAAGGGACCAGTGCATCAAAGATCATCCCATGAAGGGACCAGTGCATCAAAGATCATCCCATGAAGGGACCAGTGCAAAGATCATCCCATGAAGGGACCAGTGCAAAGATCATCCCATGAAGGGACCAGTGCAAAGATCATCCCATGGAGGGACCAGTGCATCAGAGATCACCCCATGAAGGGACCAGTGCATCAGAGATCATCCCTTGAAGGGACCAGTGCATCAGAGATCATCCCATGGAGGGACCAGTGCATCAGAGCACTCAGATTAGAGGTATGCAAGATCATCCCGAGAAGGAACCAGTGCATCAAAAATCATCCCGTGAAGGAACCAGTGCATCAAAGATCATCCCATGAAGGGACCAGTGCAAAGATCATCCCATGAAGGGACCAGTGCAAAGATCATCCCATGAAGGGACCAGTGCAAAGATCATCCCATGAAGGGACCAGTGCAAAGATCATCCCATGAAGGGACCAGTGCAAAGATCATCCCATGGAGGGACCAGTGCATCAGAGATCACCCCATGAAGGGACCAGTGCATCAGAGATCATCCCTTGAAGGGACCAGTGCATCAGAGATCATCCCATGGAGGGACCAGTGCATCAGAGCACTCAGATTAGAGGTATGCAAGATCATCCCATGAAGGGACCAGTGCATCAAAGATCATCCCATGAAGGGAATATTGCATCACAGCACGAAGATTAGAGGTATGCAAGATCATCCCATGAAGGGACCAGTGCATCATAGATCATCCCATGAAGGGACCAGTACATCAAAGGATATCCCTTGAAGGGACCAGTGCATCAGAGATCATCCCATAAAGGGACCAGTGCATCAGAGATCATCCCATGAAGGGACCAGTGCATCAGAGATCATCCCATGAAGGGACCAGTGCATCAGAGATCATCCCATGAAGGGACCAGTGCATCAGAGATCATCCCATAACACCAGTGCAGAGATCATCCCATGAAGGGACCAGTGCATCAGAGATAATCCCTTAAAAGGAAACAGTGCATCAGATCATCCCATGAAGGGACCAGCGCATCAGAGATCACCCCATGAAGGGACCAGTGCATCAAAGATCATCCCATGAAGGGACCAGTGCATCAAAGATTATCCCATGAAGGGAACAGTGCATCAGATTTCATCCCATGAAGGGACCAGTGCATCACAGCACTAAGATAAGAGGTATGCAAGATCATCCCATGAAGGGACCAGTGCATCAAAGATCATCCCATGAAGGGAATATTGCATCACAGCACGAAGATTAGAGGTATGAAAGATCATCCCATGAAGGGACCAGTGCATCATAGATCATCCCATGAAGGGACCAGTGCATCAGAGATCATCCCATAAAGGGACCAGTGCATCAGAGATCATCCCATAAAGGGACCAGTGCATCAGAGATCATCCCATAAAGGGACCAGTGCATCAGAGATCATCCCATGAAGGGACCAGCGCATTAAAAATCACCCCATGAAGGGACCAGCGCATTAAAAATCACCCCATGAAGGGACCAGCGCATTAAAAATCACCCCATGAAGGGACCAGCGCATTAAAAATCACCCCATGAAGGGACCAGCGCATTAAAGATCATCCCATGAAGGGACCAGTGCATCAGAGATCATCCCATGAAGGGACCAGTGCATCAGAGATCATCCCATGAAGGGACCAGTGCATCAGAGATCATCCCATGAAGGGACCAGTGCATCAGAGATCATCCCATGAAGGGACCAGTGCATCAGAGATCATCCCATAAAGGGACCAGTGCATCAGAGATCATCCCATAAAGGGACCAGTGCATCAGAGATCATCCCATAAAGGGACCAGTGCATTAAAAATCACCCCATAAAGGGACCAGCGCATTAAAAATCATCCCATGAAGGGACCAGCGCATCAGAGATCATCCCATGAAGGGACCAGCGCATCAGAGATCATCCCATGAAGGGACCAGTGCATCAGAGATCATCCCATGAAGGGACCAGTGCATCAGAGATCCTCCCATGAAGGGACCAGTGCATCAGAGATCATCCCATGAAGGGACCAGTGCATCAGAGATCATCCCATGATGGGACCAGTGCATCAGAGATCATCCCATGATGGGACCAGTGCATCAGAGATCATCCCATGATGGGACCAGTGCATCAGAGATCATCCCATGATGGGACCAGTGCATCAGAGATCATCCCATGATGTGACCAGTGCATCAGAGATCATCCCATGATGGGACCAGTGCATCAGAGATCATCCCATGATGGGACCAGTGCATCAGAGATCATCCCATGATGGGACCAGTGCATCAGAGATCATCCCATGATGGGACCAGTGCATCAGAGATCATCCCATGATGGGACCAGTGCATCAAAGATCCCCCCATCAAGGGACCAGTGCATCAAAGATCCCCCCATCAAGGGACCAGTGCATCAATGATCCCCCCCCCCCCATCAAGGGACCAGTGCATCAAAGATCCCCCCATGAAGGGACCAGTGCATCACAGCTCAGATTAGAGGTATGCAAGATCTTCCCATGAAGGGACCAGTGCAAAGATGATCAAATGAAGGGACCAGAGCATCAAAGGATATCCCATGAAAGGACAAGTGCATCAGAGAGCATCCCATGAAGGGACCAGTGCATCAGAGAGCATCCCATGAAGGGGCCAGTGCATCAGAGAGCATCCCATGAAGGGGCCAGTGCATCAGAGATCATCCCATGAAGGGGCCAGTGCATCAGAGATCACCCCATGAAGGGGCCAGTGCATCAAAGCACTCTGATTAGAGGTATGCAAGATCATCCCATGAAGGGACCTGTGCACCAAAGATTATCCCATGAAGGGACCAAAGATCATCCCATGAAGGGACCAAAGATCATCCCATGAAGGGATCAAAGATCATCCCATGAAGGGATCAAAGATCATCCCATGAAGGGATCAAAGATCATCCCATGAAGGGAACAGTGCATCCGAGATCATCCCATGAAGGGGCCAGTGCATCAGAGATCATCCCATGAAGGGGCCAGTGCATCAGAGATCATCCCATGAAGGGGCCAGTGCATCAGAGATCATCCCATGAAGGGGCCAGTGCATCAGAGATCATCCCATGAAGGGACCAGTGCATCAAAGCACTCTGATTAGAGGTATGCAAGATCATCCCATGAAGGGACCTGTGCACCAAAGATTATCCCATGAAGGGACCAAAGATCATCCCATGAAGGGACCAAAGATCATCCCATGAAGGGACCAGTGCATCACAGAACATCCCATGAGGGGACCAGTGCATCACAGAACATCCCATGAAGGGACCAGTGCATCACAGAACATCCCATGAAGGGAGCAGTGCATCAGATCATCCCATGAAGGGAGCAGTGCATCAGAGATCATCCCATGAAGGGAGACGTGCATCAGAGATCATCCCATGAAGGGAGACGTGCATCAGAGATCATCCCATGAAGGGAGACGTGCATCAGAGATCATCCCATGAAGGGAGACGTGCATCAGAGATCATCCCATGAAGGGAGACGTGCATCAGAGATCATCCCATGAAGGGAGAAGTGCATCAGAGATCATCCCATGAAGGGACCAGTGCAAAGACCATCCCATGAAGGGACCAGTGCATCAGATATCATCCCATGAAGGGACCAGTGCATCAGAGACGATCCCATGAAGGGACCAGTGCATCAGAGACGATCCCATGAAGGGACCAGTGCATCAGAGACGATCCCATGAAGGGACCAGTGCAACAAAGACCATCCCATGAAGGGACCAGTGCATCCAACATCATCCCATGAAGGGACCAGTGCATCAAACATCATCCCATGAAGGGACCAGTGCATCAAACATCATCCCATGAAGGGACCAGTGCATCAAACATCATCCCATGAAGGGACCAGTGCATCACAGAACATCCCATGAAGGGACCAGTGCACCACAGAACAACCCATGAAGCGACCAGTGCACCAAAGCTCATCCCATGAAGGGACCAGTGCACCAAAGCTTATCCCATGAAGGGACCAGTGCACCAAAGCTCATCCCATGAAGGGACCAGTGCACCAAAGCTCATCCCATGAAGGGACCAGTGCACCAAAGCTCATCCCATGAAGGGACCAGTGCACCAAAGCTCATCCCATGAAGGGACCAGTGCACCAAAGCTCATCCCATGAAGGGACCAGTGCACCAAAGCTCATCCCATGAAGGGACCAGTGCACCAAAGCTCATCCCATGAAGGGACCAGTGCACCAAAGCTCATCCCATGAAAGGACCAGTGCATCTAAGCACTCAGATTAGAGGTATGCAAGATCATCCCATGAAGGGACCAAAGATCATCCCATGAAGGGACCAAAGATCATCCCATGAAGGGACCAAAGATCATCCCATGAAGGGACCAAAGATCATCCCATGAAGGGACCAAAGATCATCCCATGAAGGGACCAAAGATCATCCCATGAAGGGACCAAAGATCATCCCATGAAGGGACCAAAGATCATCCCATGAAGGGACCAAAGATCATCCCATGAAGGGACCAAAGATCATCCCATGAAGGGACCAAAGATCATCCCATGAAGGGACCAAAGATCATCCCATGAAGGGACCAAAGATCATCCCATGAAGGGACCAAAGATCCTCCCATGAAGGGACCAAAGATCCTCCCATGAAGGGACCAAAGATCCTCCCATGAAGGGACCAAAGATCCTCCCATGAAGGGACCAAAGATCCTCCCATGAAGGGACCAAAGATCCTCCCATGAAGGGACCAAAGATCATCCCATGAAGGGACCAAAGATCATCCCATGAAGGGACCAAAGATCATCCCATGAAGGGACCAAAGATCATCCCATGAAGGGACCAAAGATCATCCCATGAAGGGACCAAAGATCATCCCATGAAGGGAATAGTGCATCACAGCACTCAGATTAGAGGTATGCAAGATCAACCCATAAAGGGACCAGTGCATTAAAGATCATCCCATGAAGGGACCAGTGCATCGCAGCTCAGATTAGAGGTATGCAAGATCTTCCCATGAAGGGACCAGTGCAAAGATCATCCCATGAAGGGACCAGAGCATCAAAGGATATCCCATGAAAGGACAAGTGCATCAGAGAACATCCCATGAAGGGACCAGTGCATCAGAGAGCATCCCATGAAGGGGCCAGTGCATCAGAGATCATCCCATGAAGGGGCCAGTGCATCAGAGATCATCCCATGAAGGGGCCAGTGCATCAGAGATCATCCCATGAAGGGGCCAGTGCATCAGAGATCACCCCATGAAGCGGCCAGTGCATCAGAGATCACCCCATGAAGCGGCCAGTGCATCAAAGCACTCTGATTAGAGGTATGCAAGATCATCCAATGAAGGGACCTGTGCACCAAAGATTATCCCATGAAGGGACCAAAGATCATCCCATGAAGGGACCAAAGATCATCCCATGAAGGGACCAAAGATCATCCCATGAAGGGACCAAAGATCATCCCATGAAGGGACCAAAGATCATCCCATGAAGGGACCAGTGCATCACAGAACATCCCATGAAGGGACCAGTGCATCACAGAACATCCCATAAAGGGACCAGTGCATCACAGAACATCCCATGAAGGGACCAGTGCATCACAGAACATCCCATGAAGGGACCAGTGCATCACAGAACATCCCATGAAGGGACCAGTGCATCACAGAACATCCCATGAAGGGACCAGTGCATCACAGAACAGCCCATGAAGGGACCAGTGCATCACATAACATCCCATGAAGGGACCAGTGCATCACAGAACATCCCATGAAGGGACCAGTGCATCACAGAACATCCCATGAAGGGAGACGTGCATCAGAGATCATCCCATGAAGGGAGACGTGCATCAGAGATCATCCCATGAAGGGAGACGTGCATCAGAGATCATCCCATGAAGGAAGACGTGCATCAGAGATCATCCCATGAAGGGAGACGTGCATCAGAGATCATCCCATGAAGGGAGAAGTGCATCAGAGATCATCCCATGAAGGGAGAAGTGCATCAGAGATCATCCCATGAAGGGACCAGTGCAAAGACCATCCCATGAAGGGACCAGTGCTTCAGAGATCATTCCATATATGGACCAGTGCATCAGATATCATCCCATGAATGGACCAGTGCATCAGAGACGATCCCATGAATGGACCAGTGCATCAGAGACGATCCCATGAAGGGACCAGTGCATCAGAGACGATCCCATGAAGGGACCAGTGCATCAGAGACGATCCCATGAAGGGACCAGTGCATCAGAGACGATCCCATGAAGGGACCAGTGCATCAGAGACGATCCCATGAAGGGACCAGTGCATCAGAGACGATCCCATGAAGGGACCAGTGCATCAAACATCATCCCATGAAGGGACCAGTGCATCAAACATCATCCCATGAAGGGACCAGTGCATCAAACATCATCCCATGAAGGGACCAGTGCATCAAACATCATCCCATGAAGGGACCAGTGCATCAAACATCATCCCATGAAGGGACTAGTGCATCACAGAACATCCCATGAAGGGACCAGTGCACCACAGAACATCCCATGAAGGGACCAGTGCACCACAGAACATCCCATGAAGCGACCAGTGCACCAAAGCTCATCCCATGAAGGGACCAGTGCACCAGAGCTCATCCCATGAAGGGACCAGTGCATCAGAGCTCATCCCATGAAGGGACCAGTGCACCAGAGCTCATCCCATGAAGGGACCAGTGCACCAGAGCTCATCCCATGAAGGGACCAGTGCACCAAAGCTCATCCCATGAAGGGACCAGTGCACCAAAGCTCATCCCATGAAGGGACCAGTGCACCAAAGCTCATCCCATGAAGGGACCAGTGCACCAAAGCTCATCCCATGAAGGGACCAGTGCACCAAAGCTCATCCCATGAAGGGACCAGTGCACCAAAGCTCATCCCATGAAGGGACCAGTGCACCTAAGCTCATCCCATGAAGGGACCAGTGCATCTAAGCACTCAGATTAGAGGTATGCAAGATCATCCCATGAAGGGACCAAAGATCATCCCATGAAGGGACCAAAGATCATCCCATGAAGGGACCAAAGATCATCCCATGAAGGGACCAAAGATCATCCCATGAAGGGACCAAAGATCATCCCATGAAGGGACCAAAGATCATCCCATGAAGGGACCAAAGATCATCCCATGAAGGGACCAAAGATCATCCCATGAAGGGACCAAAGATCATCCCATGAAGGGACCAAAGATCATCCCATGAAGGGACCAAAGATCATCCCATGAAGGGACCAAAGATCATCCCATGAAGGGACCAAAGATCATCCCATGAAGGGACCAGTGCATCCGAGATCATCCCATGAAGGGACAAGTGCATCAGTGATCATCCCATGAAGAGACTAGTGCATCAGTGATCATCCCATGAAGAGACTAGTGCATCAGAGATCATCCCATGAAGAGACTAGTGCATCAGAGATCATCCCATGAAGTGACCAGTGCATCAGAGATCATCCCATGAAGTGACCAGTGCATCACAGCACTCAGATTAGAGGTATGCAAGATCATCCCATGAAGGGACCAGTGCATCAAAGATCATCCCATGAAGGGACCGTTAGTGCATCAAAGATCATCCAATGAAGGGACCAGTGCATCAAACATCCCGTGAAGGGAACAGTGCATCAAAGATCATGCCGTGAAGGGAACAGTGCAAAGATCATGCCGTGAAGGGAACAGTGCAAAGATCATGCCGTGAAGGGAACAGTGCAAAGATCATGCCGTGAAGGGGCCAGTGCAAAGATCATGCCGTGAAGGGGCCAGTGCATCAAAGATCATGCCGTGAAGGGGCCAGTGCATCAAAGATCATGCCGTGAAGGGGCCAGTGCATCAAAGATCATCCCATGAAGGGGCCAGTGCATCAAAGATCATCCCATGAAGGGGCCAGTGCATCAAAGATCATCCCATGAAGGGGCCAGTGCATCAGAGATCATCCCATGAAGGGGCCAGTGCATCAGAGATCATCCCATGAAGGGGCCAGTGCATCAGAGATCATCCCATGAAGGGGCCAGTGCATCAGAGATCATCCCATGAAGGGGCCAGTGCATCAGAGATCATCCCATGAAGGGGCCAGTGCATCAGAGATCATCCCATGAAGGGGCCAGTGCATCAGAGATCATCCCATGAAGGGGCCAGTGCATCACAGCTCAGATTAGAGGTATGCAAGATCATCCCATGAAGGGACCAGTGCAAAGATGATCCCATGAAGTGACCAGAGCATCAAAGACCATCCCATGAAGGGACTAGTGCATCAAAGACCATCCCATGAAGGGACCAGCGCATCAAAGATCATCCCATGAAGGGACCAGTGCATCAAAGATCATCCCATGAAGGGACCAGTGCATCACAGCTCTCAGATTAGAGAGCTGTGCAAGATCATCCTGGGAAGGGACCAGTGCATCAAAGATCAACCCATGAAGGGACCATTAGTGCATCAAAGATCATCCAATGAAGGGACCATTAATGCATCAAAGATCATCCAATGAAGGGACCATTAGTGCATCAAGATCATCCCATGAAGGGACCAGTGCATCAAGATCATCCCATGAAGGGACCAGTGCATCAGAGATCATCCCATGAAGGGACCAGTGCATCAAGGATCATCCCATGAAGGGGCCAGTGCATCAGAGATCATCCCATGAAGGGACCAGTGCATCAAACATCCCGTGAAGGGAACAGTGCATCAAAGATCATGCCGTGAAGGGAACAGTGCAAAGATCATGCCGTGAAGGGAACAGTGCAAAGATCATGCCGTGAAGGGAACAGTGCAAAGATCATGCCGTGAAGGGGCCAGTGCAAAGATCATGCCGTGAAGGGGCCAGTGCATCAAAGATCATGCCGTGAAGGGGCCAGTGCATCAAAGATCATGCCGTGAAGGGGCCAGTGCATCAGAGATCATCCCATGAAGGGGCCAGTGCATCAGAGATCATCCCATGAAGGGGCCAGTGCATCAGAGATCATCCCATGAAGGGGCCAGTGCATCACAGCTCAGATTAGAGGTATGCAAGATCATCCCATGAAGGGACCAGTGCAAAGATGATCCCATGAAGTGACCAGAGCATCAAAGACCATCCCATGAAGGGACTAGTGCATCAAAGACCATCCCATGAAGGGACCAGCGCATCAAAGATCATCCCATGAAGGGACCAGTGCATCAAAGATCATCCCATGAAGGGACCAGTGCATCACAGCTCTCAGATTAGAGAGCTGTGCAAGATCATCCTGGGAAGGGACCAGTGCATCAAAGATCAACCCATGAAGGGACCATTAGTGCATCAAAGATCATCCAATGAAGGGACCATTAATGCATCAAAGATCATCCAATGAAGGGACCATTAGTGCATCAAGATCATCCCATGAAGGGACCAGTGCATCAAGATCATCCCATGAAGGGACCAGTGCATCAGAGATCATCCCATGAAGGGACCAGTGCATCAAGGATCATCCCATGAAGGGGCCAGTGCATCAGAGATCATCCCATGAAGGGACCAGTGCATCAGATCATCCCATGAAGGGACCAGTGCATCAGATCATCCCATGAAGGGACCAGTGCATCAGATCATCCCATGAAGGGACCAGTGCAAAGATCATCCCATGAAGGGACCAGTGCATCACAGCACTCAGATTAGAGGTATGCAAGATCATCCCATGAAAAGACCAGTGCATCAGATCATCCCATGAAGGGACCATTAATGCATCAAAGATCATCCCGTGAAGGGACCAGTGCAAAGATCTTCCCATGAAGGGACCAGTGCATCACAGCACTCAGATTAGAGGTATGCAAGATCATCCCATGAAGGGACCAGTGCAAAGATCATCCCATGAAGGGACCGGTGCATCAGAGATCATCCCATGAAAAAACCGGTGCATCAGAGATCATCCCATGAAGGGACCTGTGCATCAGAGATCATCCCATGAAGGGACCAGTGCATCAGAGATCATCCCATGAAGGGACCAGTGCATCAGAGATCATCCCATGAAGGGACCAGTGCATCAGAGCATCAGAGATCATCCCATGAAGGGACCAGTGCATCAGAGCATCAGAGATCATCCCATGAAGGGACCAGTGCATCAGAGATCATCCCATGAAGGGACCAGTGCATCAGAGATCATCCCATGAAGGGACCAGTGCATCAGAGATCATCCCATGAAGGGACCAGTGCATCAGAGATCATCCCATGAAGGCACCAGTGCATCAGAGATCATCCCATGAAGGGGCCGGTGCATCAGAGATCATCCCATGAAGGGGCCAGTGCATCAGAGATCATCCCATGAAGGGGCCAGTGCATCACAGCACTCAGATTAGAGAGCTGTGCAAGATCATCCTGGGAAGGGACCAATGCATCAAAGATCAACCCATGAAGGCACCAGTGCATCAGAGATCATCCCATGAAGGGACCAGTGCATCAGAGATCATCCTATGAAGGGACCAGTGCATCAGAGATCATCCCATGAAGGGACCAGTGCATCCAAGATCATCCCATGAAGGGACCAGTGCATCAAGATAATCCCATGAAGGGACCAGTGCATCACAGCTCTCAGATTAGAGAGCTGTGCAAGATCATCCTGGGAAGGGACCAGTGCATCAAAGATCAACCCATGAAGGGACTAGTGCATCAAAGACCATCCCATGAAGGGACCAGCACATCAAAGATCATCCCATGAAGGGACCAGTGCATCAAAGATCATCCCATGAAGGGACCAGTGCATCACAGCTCTCAGATTAGAGAGCTGTGCAAGATCATCCTGGGAAGGGACCAGTGCATCAAAGATCAACCCATGAAGGGACCATTAATGCATCAAAGATCATCCAATGAAGGGACCATTAGTGCATCAAGATCATCCCATGAAGGGACCAGTGCATCAAGATCATCCCATGAAGGGACCAGTGCATCAGAGATCATCCCATGAAGGGACCAGTGCATCAAGGATCATCCCATGAAGGGGCCAGTGCATCAGAGATCATCCCATGAAGGGACCAGTGCATCAAACATCCCGTGAAGGGAACAGTGCATCAAAGATCATGCCGTGAAGGGAACAGTGCAAAGATCATGCCGTGAAGGGAACAGTGCAAAGATCATGCCGTGAAGGGAACAGTGCAAAGATCATGCCGTGAAGGGGCCAGTGCAAAGATCATGCCGTGAAGGGGCCAGTGCATCAAAGATCATGCCGTGAAGGGGCCAGTGCATCAAAGATCATGCCGTGAAGGGGCCAGTGCATCAAAGATCATGCCGTGAAGGGGCCAGTGCATCAAAGATCATGCCATGAAGGGGCCAGTGCATCAAAGATCATCCCATGAAGGGGCCAGTGCATCAAAGATCATCCCATGAAGGGGCCAGTGCATCAAAGATCATCCCATGAAGGGGCCAGTGCATCAGAGATCATCCCATGAAGGGGCCAGTGCATCAGAGATCATCCCATGAAGGGGCCAGTGCATCAGAGATCATCCCATGAAGGGGCCAGTGCATCAGAGATCATCCCATGAAGGGGCCAGTGCATCAGAGATCATCCCATGAAGGGGCCAGTGCATCACAGCTCAGATTAGAGGTATGCAAGATCATCCCATGAAGGGACCAGTGCAAAGATGATCCCATGAAGTGACCAGAGCATCAAAGACCATCCCATGAAGGGACTAGTGCATCAAAGACCATCCCATGAAGGGACCAGCGCATCAAAGATCATCCCATGAAGGGACCAGTGCATCAAAGATCATCCCATGAAGGGACCAGTGCATCACAGCTCTCAGATTAGAGAGCTGTGCAAGATCATCCTGGGAAGGGACCAGTGCATCAAAGATCAACCCATGAAGGGACCATTAGTGCATCAAAGATCATCCAATGAAGGGACCATTAATGCATCAAAGATCATCCAATGAAGGGACCATTAGTGCATCAAGATCATCCCATGAAGGGACCAGTGCATCAAGATCATCCCATGAAGGGACCAGTGCATCAGAGATCATCCCATGAAGGGACCAGTGCATCAAGGATCATCCCATGAAGGGGCCAGTGCATCAGAGATCATCCCATGAAGGGACCAGTGCATCAGATCATCCCATGAAGGGACCAGTGCATCAGATCATCCCATGAAGGGACCAGTGCATCAGATCATCCCATGAAGGGACCAGTGCAAAGATCATCCCATGAAGGGACCAGTGCATCACAGCACTCAGATTAGAGGTATGCAAGATCATCCCATGAAAAGACCAGTGCATCAGATCATCCCATGAAGGGACCATTAATGCATCAAAGATCATCCCGTGAAGGGACCAGTGCAAAGATCTTCCCATGAAGGGACCAGTGCATCACAGCACTCAGATTAGAGGTATGCAAGATCATCCCATGAAGGGACCAGTGCAAAGATCATCCCATGAAGGGACCGGTGCATCAGAGATCATCCCATGAAAAAACCGGTGCATCAGAGATCATCCCATGAAGGGACCTGTGCATCAGAGATCATCCCATGAAGGGACCAGTGCATCAGAGATCATCCCATGAAGGGACCAGTGCATCAGAGATCATCCCATGAAGGGACCAGTGCATCAGAGCATCAGAGATCATCCCATGAAGGGACCAGTGCATCAGAGCATCAGAGATCATCCCATGAAGGGACCAGTGCATCAGAGATCATCCCATGAAGGGACCAGTGCATCAGAGATCATCCCATGAAGGGACCAGTGCATCAGAGATCATCCCATGAAGGCACCAGTGCATCAGAGATCATCCCATGAAGGCACCAGTGCATCAGAGATCATCCCATGAAGGGGCCGGTGCATCAGAGATCATCCCATGAAGGGGCCAGTGCATCAGAGATCATCCCATGAAGGGGCCAGTGCATCACAGCACTCAGATTAGAGAGCTGTGCAAGATCATCCTGGGAAGGGACCAATGCATCAAAGATCAACCCATGAAGGCACCAGTGCATCAGAGATCATCCCATGAAGGGACCAGTGCATCAGAGATCATCCTATGAAGGGACCAGTGCATCAGAGATCATCCCATGAAGGGACCAGTGCATCCAAGATCATCCCATGAAGGGACCAGTGCATCAAGATAATCCCATGAAGGGACCAGTGCATCACAGCTCTCAGATTAGAGAGCTGTGCAAGATCATCCTGGGAAGGGACCAGTGCATCAAAGATCAACCCATGAAGGGACCATTAGTGCATCAAAGATCATCCAATGAAGGGACCATTAATGCATCAAAGATCATCCAATGAAGGGACCATTAGTGCATCAAGATCATCCCATGAAGGGACCAGTGCATCAAGATCATCCCATGAAGGGACCAGTGCATCAGAGATCATCCCATGAAGGGACCAGTGCATCAGAGATCATCCCATGAAGGGACCAGTGCATCAGAGATCATCCCATGAAGGGACCAGTGCATCAGAGATCATCCCATGAAGGGACCAGTGCATCAGAGATCATCCCATGAAGGGGCCAGTGCATCAGAGATCATCCCATGAAGGGACCAGTGCAAAGATCATCCCATGAAGGGACCAGTGCAAAGATCATTCCATGAAGGGACCAGTGCATCAGAGACCATCCCATGAAGGGACCAGTGCATCAGAGACCATCCCATGAAGGGACCAGTGCATCAGAGATCATCCCATGAAGGGACCAGTGCATCAGAGATCATCCCATGAAGGGACCAGTGCATCAGAGATCATCCCATGAAGGGACCAGGGCATTAAAGATCATCCCATGAAGGGACCAGTGCATCAAAGATCATCCCATGAAGGGACCAGTGCATCAAAGACCATCCCATGAAGGGACCAGTGCATCAGATCATCCCATGAAGGGACCATTCATGCATCAAAGATCATCCCGTGAAGGGACCAGTGCAAAGATCATCCCATGAAGGGACCAGTGCATCACAGCACTCAGATTAGAGGTATGCAAGATCATCCCATGAAGGGACCAGTGCAAAGATCAACCCATGAAGGGACCGGTGCATCAGAGTTCATCCCATGAAGGGACCAGTGCATCAGAGCATCAGAGATCATCCCATGAAGGGACCAGTGCATCAGAGATCATCCCATAAAGGGACCAGTGCATCAGAGATCATCCCATGAAGGGACCAGTGCATCAGAGATCATCCCATGAAGGGACCAGTGCATCCAAGATCATCCCATGAAGGGACCAGTGCATCAAGATAATCCCATGAAGGGACCAGTATATCTCAGTACTCTGATTAGAGGTATGGAAGATCATCCCATGAAGGGACCAGTGCATCAGAGATCATCCCATGAAGGGACCAGTGCGTCACAGCACTAAGATTAGAGGTATGCAAGTTCATCCCATGAAGGAACCAGTGCAAAGATCATCCCGTGAAGGGACCAGTGCATCAAAGATCATCCAGTGAAGGGACCAGTTCATCAAAGATCATCCCGTGAAGGGACCAGTTCATCAAAGATCATCCCGTGAAGGGACCAGTTCATCAAAGATCATCCCGTGAAGGGACCAGTTCATCAAAGATCATCCCGTGAAGGGACCAGTTCATCAAAGATCATCCCGTGAAGGGACCAGTGCATCAAAGATCATCCCGTGAAGGGACCAGTTCATCAAAGATCATCCCGTGAAGGGACCAGTTCATCAAAGATCATCCCGTGAAGGGACAAGTGCATCAGAGATCATCCCGTGAAGGGACCAGTGCATCAAAGATGATCCCGTGAAGGGACCAGTGCATCAAAGATGATCCCATGAAGGGACCAGTGCATCAAAGATGATCCCATGAAGGGACCAGTGCATCAAAGATGATCCCATGAAGGGACCAGAGCATCAAAGATCATCCCATGAAGAGACCAGTGCAAAGATCATCCCATGAAGAGGCCAGTGCATCAGATTTCATCCCATGAAGGGACCAGTGCATCACAGCACTAAGATTAGAGGTATGCAAGATCATCCCATGAAGGGACCAGTGCATCAGAGATCATCCCATGAAGGGACCAGTGCATCAAAGATGATCCCATGAAGGGACCAGTGCAAAGATCATCCCATGAAGAGACCAGTGCATCAGATTTCATCCCATGAAGGGACCAGTGCATCACAGCACTAAGATTAGAGGTATGCAAGCTCATCCCATGAAGGGACCAGTGCACCAAAGCTCATCCCATGAAGGGACCAGTGCATCTAAGCACTCAGATTAGAGGTATGCAAGATCATCCCATGAAGGGACCAAAGATCATCCCATGAAGGGACCAAAGATCATCCCATGAAGGGACCAAAGATCATCCCATGAAGGGACCAAAGATCATCCCATGAAGGGACCAAAGATCATCCCATGAAGGGACCAAAGATCATCCCATGAAGGGACCAAAGATCATCCCATGAAGGGACCAAAGATCATCCCATGAAGGGACCAAAGATCATCCCATGAAGGGACCAAAGATCATCCCATGAAGGGACCAAAGATCATCCCATGAAGGGACCAAAGATCATCCCATGAAGGGACCAAAGATCATCCCATGAAGGGACCAAAGATCATCCCATGAAGGGAATAGTGCATCACAGCACTCAGATTAGAGGTATGCAAGATCAACCCATAAAGGGACCAGTGCATTAAAGATCATCCCATGAAGGGACCAGTGCATCACAGCTCAGATTAGAGGTATGCAAGATCTTCCCATGAAGGGACCAGTGCAAAGATCATCCCATGAAGGGACCAGAGCATCAAAGGATATCCCATGAAAGGACAAGTGCATCAGAGAACATCCCATGAAGGGACCAGTGCATCAGAGAGCATCCCATGAAGGGGCCAGTGCATCAGAGATCATCCCATGAAGGGGCCAGTGCATCAGAGATCATCCCATGAAGGGGCCAGTGCATCAGAGATCACCCCATGAAGCGGCCAGTGCATCAAAGCACTCTGATTAGAGGTATGCAAGATCAACCCATAAAGGGACCAGTGCATTAAAGATCATCCCGTGAAGGGACCAGTGCATCAAAGATCATCCCGTGAAGGGACCAGTGCATCAGAGATCATCCCGTGAAGGGACCAGTGCATCAAAGATCATCCCGTGAAGGGACCAGTGCATCAGAGATCATCCCATGAAGGGGCCAGTGCATCAGAGATCATCCCATGAAGGGGCCAGTGCATCAGAGATCATCCCATGAAGGGGCCAGTGCATCAGAGATCACCCCATGAAGGGGCCAGTGCATCAGAGATCACCCCATGAAGGGGCCAGTGCATCAAAGCACTCCGATTAGAGGTATGCAAGATCATCCCATGAAGGGACCAAAGATCATCCCATGAAGGGACCAAAGATCATCCCATGAAGGGACCAAAGATCATCCCATGAAGGGACCAAAGATCATCCCATGAAGGGACCAAAGATCATCCCATGAAGGGACCAAAGATCATCCCATGAAGGGACCAAAGATCATCCCATGAAGGGACCAAAGATCATCCCATGAAGGGACGAGTGCATCACAGAACATCCCATGAAGGGACCAGTGCATCACAGAACATCCCATGAAGGGACCAGTGCATCACAGAACATCCCATGAAGGGACCAGTGCATCAGAGATCATCCCATGAAGGGAGACGTGCATCAGAGATCATCCCATGAAGGGAGACGTGCATCAGAGATCATCCCATGAAGGGAGACGTGCATCAGAGATCATCCCATGAAGGGAGACGTGCATCAGAGATCATCCCATGAAGGGAGACGTGCATCAGAGATCATCCCATGAAGGGACCAGTGCATCAAAGATCATCCTAAGAAGGGACCAGTGCATCAAAGATCACCCTATGAAGGGACCAGTGCATCACACATCAGCCCATGAAGGGACCAGTGCAACAGAGATCCCATGAAGGGATCAGTGCATCAAAGATCACCCCATGAAGGGACCAGTGCACCAAAGATCACCCCATGAAGGGACCAGTGCATCAAAGAGGGGCCAGTGCAACAGAGATCATCCCATGAAGGGGCCAGTGCAACAGAGCATCCCATGAAGGGGCCAGTGCAACAGAGATCATCCCATGAAGGGGCCAGTGCAACAGAGATCATCCCATGAAGGGGACAGTGCAACAGAGATCATCCCATGAAGGGGACAGTGCAACAGAGATCATCCCATGAAGGGGACAGTGCATCAAAGATCACCCCATGAAGGGACCAGTGCATCAAAGATCACCCCATGAAGGGACCAGTGCATCAAAGATCACCCCATGAAGGGACCAGTGCATCAAAGAGGGGCCAGTGCAACAGAGATCATCCCAAGAAGGGGCCAGTGCAACAGAGATCATCCCATGAAGGGGCCAGTGCAACAGAGATCATCCCATGAAGGGGCCAGTGCAACAGAGATCATCCTATGAAAGGGCCAGTGCAACAGAGATCATCCCATGAAGGGGCCAGTGCAACAGAGATCATCCCATGAAGGGACCAGTGCATCAAAGATCATCCCATGAAGGGACCAGTGCATCACAGCACTCAGATTAGAGGTATGCAAGATCATCCCGAGAAGGAACCAGTGCATCAAAAATCATCCCGTGAAGGAACCAGTGCATCAAAGATCATCCCATGAAGGGACCAGTGCAAAGATCATCCCATGAAGGGACCAGTGCAAAGATCATCCCATGAAGGGACCAGTGCAAAGATCATCCCATGAAGGGACCAGTGCAAAGATCATCCCATGAAGGGACCAGTGCAAAGATCATCCCATGAAGGGACCAGTGCATCAGAGATCACCCCATGAAGGGACCAGTGCATCAGAGATCACCCCATGAAGGGACCAGTGCATCAGAGATCATCCCTTGAAGGGACCAGTGCATCAGAGATCATCCCATGGAGGGACCAGTGCATCAGAGCACTCAGATTAGAGGTATGCAAGATCATCCCATGAAGGGACCAGTGCATCAAAGATCATCCCATGAAGGGAATATTGCATCACAGCACGAAGATTAGAGGTATGCAAGATCATCCCATGAAGGGACCAGTGCATCATAGATCATCCCATGAAGGGACCAGTGCATCAAAGGATATCCCTTGAAGGGACCAGTGCATCAGAGATCATCCCATAAAGGGACCAGTGCATCAGAGATCATCCCATGAAGGGACCAGTGCATCAGAGATCATCCCATGAAGGGACCAGTGCATCAGAGATCATCCCATAACACCAGTGCAGAGATCATCCCATGAAGGGACCAGTGCATCAGAGATCATCCCTTGAAGGGACCAGAGCATCAGAGATCATCCCTTGAAGGGACCAGAGCATCAGAGATCATCCCTTGAAGGGACCAGAGCATCAGAGATCATCCCATGAAGGGACCAGAGCATCAAAGATCATCCCATGAAGGGACCAGAGCATCAGAGATCATCCCATGAAAGGACCAGTGCATCAGAGATAGTCCCATGAAGGGACCAGTGCATCAGAGATCATCCCATGAAGGGACCGGTGCATCAGAGATCATCCCATGAAGGGACCACTGCATCAAAGATCATCCCATGAAGGGACCAGTGCATCACAGCACTAAGATAAGAGGTATGCAAGATCATCTCATGAAGGGACCACTGCATCAGAGAAAATCCCTTAAAAGGAAACAGTGCATCAGATCATCCCATGAAGGGACCAGCGCATCAGAGATCACCCCATGAAGGGACCAGTGCATCAAAGATCATCCCATGAAGGGACCAGTGCATCAAAGATTATCCCATGAAGGGAACAGTGCATCAGATTTCATCCCATGAAGGGACCAGTGCATCACAGCACTAAGATAAGAGGTATGCAAGATCATCCCATGAAGGGACCAGTGCATCAAAGATCATCCCATGAAGGGAATATTGCATCACAGCACGAAGATTAGAGGTATGAAAGATCATCCCATGAAGGGACCAGTGCATCATAGATCATCCCATGAAGGGACCAGTGCATCGGAGATCATCCCATAAAGGGACCAGTGCATCAGAGATCATCCCATAAAGGGACCAGTGCATCAGAGATCATCCCATAAAGGGACCAGTGCATCACAGATCATCCCATGAAGGGACCAGCGCATTAAAAATCATCCCATGAAGGGACCAGCGCATTAAAAATCACCCCATGAAGGGACCAGCGCATTAAAAATCACCCCATGAAGGGACCAGCGCATTAAAAATCACCCCATGAAGGGACCAGCGCATTAAAAATCATCCCATGAAGGGACCAGCGCATCAGAGATCATCCCATGAAGGGACCAGTGCATCAGAGATCATCCCATGAAGGGACCAGTGCATCAGAGATCATCCCATGAAGGGACCAGTGCATCAGAGATCATCCCATGAAGGGACCAGTGCATCAGAGATCATCCCATAAAGGGACCAGTGCATCAGAGATCATCCCATAAAGGGACCAGTGCATTAAAAATCACCCCATAAAGGGACCAGCGCATTAAAAATCACCCCATAAAGGGACCAGCGCATCAAAAATCATCCCATGAAGGGACCAGCGCATCAGAGATCATCCCATGAAGGGACCAGCGCATCAGAGATCATCCCATGAAGGGACCAGTGCATCAGAGATCATCCCATGAAGGGACCAGTGCATCAGAGATCATCCCATGAAGGGACCAGTGCATCAGAGATCATCCCATGAAGGGACCAGTGCATCAGAGATCATCCCATGATGGGACCAGTGCATCAGAGATCATCCCATGATGGGACCAGTGCATCAGAGATCATCCCATGATGGGACCAGTGCATCAGAGATCATCCCATGATGGGACCAGTGCATCAAAGATCCCCCCATCAAGGGACCAGTGCATCAAAGATCCCCCCATCAAGGGACCAGTGCATCAATGATCCCCCCCCATCAAGGGACCAGTGCATCAATGATCCCCCCCATGAAGGGACCAGTGCATCACAGCTCAGATTAGAGGTATGCAAGATCTTCCCATGAAGGGACCAGTGCAAAGATGATCCCATGAAGGGACCAGAGCATCAAAGGATATCCCATGAAAGGACAAGTGCATCAGAGCATCCCATGAAGGGACCAGTGCATCAGAGAGCATCCCATGAAGGGGCCAGTGCATCAGAGATCATCCCATGAAGGGGCCAGTGCATCAGAGATCATCCCATGAAGGGGCCAGTGCATCAGAGATCACCCCATGAAGGGGCCAGTGCATCAAAGCACTGATTAGAGGTATGCAAGATCATCCCATGAAGGGACCTGTGCACCAAAGATTATCCCATGAAGGGACCAAAGATCATCCCATGAAGGGACCAAAGATCATCCCATGAAGGGATCAAAGATCATCCCATGAAGGGATCAAAGATCATCCCATGAAGGGAACAGTGCATCAGAGATCATCCCATGAAGGGGCCAGTGCATCAGAGATCATCCCATGAAGGGGCCAGTGCATCAGAGATCATCCCATGAAGGGACCAGTGCATCAAAGCACTCTGATTAGAGGTATGCAAGATCATCCCATGAAGGGACCTGTGCACCAAAGATTATCCCATGAAGGGACCAAAGATCATCCCATGAAGGGACCAGTGCATCACAGAACATCCTATGAGGGGACCAGTGCATCACAGAACATCCCATGAAGGGACCAGTGCATCACAGAACATCCCATGAAGGGAGCAGTGCATCAGATCATCCCATGAAGGGAGCAGTGCATCAGAGATCATCCCATTAAGGAAGAAGTGCATCAGAGATCATCCCATGAAGGGAGACGTGCATCAGAGATCATCCCATGAAGGGAGACGTGCATCAGAGATCATCCCATGAAGGGAGACGTGCATCAGAGATCATCCCATGAAGGGAGACGTGCATCAGAGATCATCCCATGAAGGGAGACGTGCATCAGAGATCATCCCATGAAGGGAGAAGTGCATCAGAGATCATCCCATGAAGGGACCAGTGCAAAGACCATCCCATGAAGGGACCAGTGCATCAGATATCATCCCATGAAGGGACCAGTGCATCAGAGACGATCCCATGAAGGGACCAGTGCATCAGAGACGATCCCATGAAGGGACCAGTGCATCAGAGACCATCCCATGAAGGGACCAGTGCATCAGAGACCATCCCATGAAGGGACCAGTGCATCAGAGACCATCCCATGAAGGGACCAGTGCATCCAACATCATCCCATGAAGGGACCAGTGCATCCAACATCATCCCATGAAGGGACCAGTGCATCCAACATCATCCCATGAAGGGACCAGTGCATCAAACATCATCCCATGAAGGGACCAGTGCATCAAACATCATCCCATGAAGGGACCAGTGCATCAAACATCATCCCATGAAGGGACCAGTGCATCAAACATCATCCCATGAAGGGACCAGTGCATCAAACATCATCCCATGAAGGGACCAGTGCATCAAACATCATCCCATGAAGGGATTAGTGCATCACAGAACATCCCATGAAGGGACCAGTGCACCACAGAACAACCCATGAAGCGACCAGTGCACCAAAGCTCATCCCATGAAGGGACCAGTGCACCAAAGCTCATCCCATGAAGGGACCAGTGCACCAAAGCTCATCCCATGAAGGGACCAGTGCACCAAAGCTCATCCCATGAAGGGACCAGTGCACCAAAGCTCATCCCATGAAGGGACCAGTGCACCAAAGCTCATCCCATGAAGGGACCAGTGCACCAAAGCTCATCCCATGAAGGGACCAGTGCATCTAAGCACTCAGATTAGAGGTATGCAAGATCATCCCATGAAGGGACCAAAGATCATCCCATGAAGGGACCAAAGATCATCCCATGAAGGGACCAAAGATCATCCCATGAAGGGACCAAAGATCATCCCATGAAGGGACCAAAGATCATCCCATGAAGGGACCAAAGATCATCCCATGAAGGGACCAAAGATCATCCCATGAAGGGACCAAAGATCATCCCATGAAGGGACCAAAGATCATCCCATGAAGGGACCAAAGATCCTCCCATGAAGGGACCAAAGATCCTCCCATGAAGGGACCAAAGATCCTCCCATGAAGGGACCAAAGATCCTCCCATGAAGGGACCAAAGATCCTCCCATGAAGGGACCAAAGATCATCCCATGAAGGGACCAAAGATCATCCCATGAAGGGACCAAAGATCATCCCATGAAGGGACCAAAGATCATCCCATGAAGGGACCAAAGATCATCCCATGAAGGGAATAGTGCATCACAGCACTCAGATTAGAGGTATGCAAGATCAACCCATAAAGGGACCAGTGCATTAAAGATCATCCCATGAAGGGACCAGTGCATCACAGCTCAGATTAGAGGTATGCAAGATCTTCCCATGAAGGGACCAGTGCAAAGATCATCCCATGAAGGGACCAGAGCATCAAAGGATATCCCATGAAAGGACAAGTGCATCAGAGAACATCCCATGAAGGGACCAGTGCATCAGAGAGCATCCCATGAAGGGGCCAGTGCATCAGAGATCATCCCATGAAGGGGCCAGTGCATCAGAGATCATCCCATGAAGGGGCCAGTGCATCAGAGATCACCCCATGAAGCGGCCAGTGCATCAAAGCACTCTGATTAGAGGTATGCAAGATCATCCAATGAAGGGACCTGTGCACCAAAGATTATCCCATGAAGGGACCAAAGATCATCCCATGAAGGGACCAGTGCATCACAGAACATCTCATGAAGGGACCAGTGCATCACAGAACATCCCATGAAGGGACCAGTGCATCACAGAACATCCCATGAAGGGACCAGTGCATCACAGAACATCCCATGAAGGGACCAGTGCATCACAGAACATCCCATGAAGGGACCAGTGCATCACAGAACATCCCATGAAGGGACCAGTGCATCACAGAACATCCCATGAAGGGACCAGTGCATCACAGAACATCCCATGAAGGGACCAGTGCATCACAGAACATCCCATGAAGGGACCAGTGCATCAGAGATCATCCCATAAAGGGACCAGTGCATCAGAGATCATCCCATAAAGGGACCAGTGCATCAGAGATCATCCCATAAAGGGACCAGTGCATCTAAGCACTCAGATTAGAGGTATGCAAGATCATCCCATGAAGGGACCAAAGATCATCCCATGAAGGGACCAAAGATCATCCCATGAAGGGACCAAAGATCATCCCATGAAGGGACCAAAGATCATCCCATGAAGGGACCAAAGATCATCCCATGAAGGGACCAAAGATCATCCCATGAAGGGACCAAAGATCATCCCATGAAGGGACCAAAGATCATCCCATGAAGGGACCAAAGATCATCCCATGAAGGGACCAAAGATCATCCCATGAAGGGACCAAAGATCATCCCATGAAGGGACCAAAGATCATCCCATGAAGGGACCAAAGATCATCCCATGAAGGGACCAAAGATCATCCCATGAAGGGACCAAAGATCATCCCATGAAGGGAATAGTGCATCACAGCACTCAGATTAGAGGTATGCAAGATCAGCCCATGAAGGGACCAGTGCATCAAAGATCATCCCGTGAAGGGACCAGTGCATCAAAGATCATCCCGTGAAGGGACCAGTGCATCAAAGATCATCCCGTGAAGGGACCAGTGCATCAGAGATCATCCCATGAAGGGGCCAGTGCATCAGAGATCATCCCATGAAGGGGCCAGTGCATCAGAGATCATCCCATGAAGGGGCCAGTGCATCAGAGATCACCCCATGAAGGGGCCAGTGCATCAGAGATCACCCCATGAAGGGGCCAGTGCATCAGAGATCACCCCATGAAGGGGCCAGTGCATCAGAGATCACCCCATGAAGGGGCCAGTGCATCAGAGATCACCCCATGAAGGGGCCAGTGCATCAGAGATCACCCCATGAAGGGGCCAGTGCACCAAAGATCATCCCATGAAGGGACCAAAGATCATCCCATGAAGGGACCAAAGATCATCCCATGAAGGGACCAAAGATCATCCCATGAAGGGACCAAAGATCATCCCATGAAGGGACCAAAGATCATCCCATGAAGGGACCAAAGATCATCCCATGAAGGGACCAAAGATCATCCCATGAAGGGACCAAAGATCATCCCATGAAGGGACCAGTGCATCACAGAACATCCCATGAAGGGACCAGTGCATCACAGAACATCCCATGAAGGGACCAGTGCATCACAGAACATCCCATGAAGGGACCAGTGCATCACAGAACATCCCATGAAGGGACCAGTGCATCACAGAACATCCCATGAAGGGACCAGTGCATCAGAGATCATCCCATGAAGGGAGAAGTGCATCAGAGATCATCCCATAAAGGGAGACGTGCATCAGAGATCATCCCATGAAGGGAGACGTGCATCAGAGATCATCCCATGAAGGGAGACGTGCATCAGAGATCATCCCATGAAGGGAGACGTGCATCAGAGATCATCCCATGAAGGGACCAGTGCATCAAAGATCATCCTAAGAAGGGACCAGTGCATCAAAGATCACCCTATGAAGGGACCAGTGCATCACACATCAGCCCATGAAGGGACCAGTGCAACAGAGATCCCATGAAGGGATCAGTGCATCAAAGATCACCCCATGAAGGGACCAGTGCACCAAAGATCACCCCATGAAGGGACCAGTGCATCAAAGAGGGGCCAGTGCAACAGAGATCATCCCATGAAGGGGCCAGTGCAACAGAGCATCCCATGAAGGGGCCAGTGCAACAGAGCATCCCATGAAGGGGCCAGTGCAACAGAGATCATCCCATGAAGGGGCCAGTGCAACAGAGATCATCCCATGAAGGGGACAGTGCAACAGAGATCATCCCATGAAGGGGACAGTGCAACAGAGATCATCCCATGAAGGGGACAGTGCATCAAAGATCACCCCATGAAGGGACCAGTGCATCAAAGATCACCCCATGAAGGGACCAGTGCATCAAAGATCACCCCATGAAGGGACCAGTGCATCAAAGATCACCCCATGAAGGGACCAGTGCATCAAAGAGGGGCCAGTGCAACAGAGATCATCCCATGAAGGGGCCAGTGCAACAGAGATCATCCCATGAAGGGGCCAGTGCAACAGAGATCATCCCATGAAGGGGCCAGTGCAACAGAGATCATCCCATGAAAGGGCCAGTGCAACAGAGATCATCCCATGAAGGGGCCGGTGCAACAGAGATCATCCCATGAAGGGGCCAGAGCATCAAAGATAATCCCATGAAGGCATCAGTGCATCACAGCACTCAGATTAGAGGTATGCAAGATCATCCCGAGAAGGAACCAGTGCATCAAAAATCATCCCGTGAAGGAACCAGTGCATCAAAGATCATCCCATGAAGGGACCAGTGCAAAGATCATCCCATGAAGGGACCAGTGCAAAGATCATCCCATGAAGGGACCAGTGCAAAGATCATCCCATGAAGGGACCAGTGCAAAGATCATCCCATGAAGGGACCAGTGCTTATCAGCACTCAGATTAGAGGTATGCAAGATCATCCCATGAAGGGACCAGGGCATTAAAGATCATCCCATGAAGGGACTAGTTTATCAAAGATCCCATGCATGGACCAGTGCATATCAGCTCAGATTAGAGGTATGCAAGATCATCCCATGAAGGGACCAGGGCATTAAAGATCATCCCATGAAGGGGCCAGGGCATTAAAGATCATCCCATGAAGGGGCCAGGGCATTAAAGATCATCCCATGAAGGGAATAGGGCATCAAAGATCATCCCATGAAGGGACCAGTGCATCAAAGACCATCCCATGAAGGGACCAGTGTATCAGAGATCATCCCATGAAGGGACCAGTGCATCCGAGATCATCCCATGAAGGGACCAGTGCATCCGAGATCATCCCATGAAGGGACCAGTGCATCCGAGATCATCCCATGAAGGGACCAGTGCATCCGAGATCATCCCATGAAGGGACCAGTGCATCCGAGATCATCCCATGAAGGGACCAGTGCAACCGAGATCATCCCATGAAGGGACCAGTGCATCCGAGATCATCCCATGAAGGGACCAGTGCATCCGAGATCATCCCATGAAGGGACCAGTGCATCCGAGATCATCCCATGAAGGGACCAGTGCATCCGAGATCATCCCATGAAGGGACCAGTGCATCCGAGATCATCCCATGAAGGGACCAGTGCATCCGAGATCATCCCATGAAGGGACCAGTGCATCCGAGATCATCCCATGAAGGGACCAGTGCATCCGAGATCATCCCATGAAGGGACCAGTGCATCAAAGGATATCCCATGAAGGGACCAGTGCATCAGAGATCATCCCATGAAGGGACCAGTGCATCAGAGATCATCCCATGAAGGGACCAGTGCATCAGAGATCACCCCTTGAAGGGACCAGTTCATTAAAGATCATCCCATGAAGGGACCAGTGCATTAAAGATCATCCCATGAAGGGACCAGTAGATCAAAGATCATCCCATGAAGGGACCAGTGCACCAAAGATCATCCCATAAAGGGACCAGTGCACCAAAGATCATCCCATAAAAGGACCAGTACATCAAAGATCCCATGAAAGGACCAGTGCATATCAGCTCAGATTAGAGGTATGTAAGATCATCCCATGAAGGGACCATTAGTGCATCAAAGATCATCCCATGAAGGGACCATTAGTGCATCAAAGATCATCCCATGAAGGGACCAGTGCTTCAAAGATCATCCCATGAAGGGACCAGTGCATCAGAGATCCTCCCGTGAAGGGACCAGTGCATCAAAGATTATCCCATGAAGGGACCAGTGCATCAAAGATCATCCCATGAAGGGACCAGTGCATCAAAGATCATCTCATGAAGGGACCAGTGCATCAAAGAACATCCCATGAAGGGACCAGTGCAACAAAGATCATCCCATAAGGGACAAATGCATCAAAGATCATCCCATAAGGGACCAATGCATCACAGCACTCAGATTAGAGGTATGCAAGATCATCCCGAGAAGGAACCAGTGCATCACAGCACTCAGATTAGAGGTATGCAAGATCATCCCGTGAAGGAACCAGTGCATCAAAGATCATCCCGTGAAGGGACCAGTGCATCAAAGACCATCCCGTGAAGGGACCAGTGCATCAAAGACCATACCGTGAAGGGACCAGTGCAAAGACCATCCCGTGAAGGGACCAGTGCATCAAAGACCATCCCGTGAAGGGACCAGTGCATCAAAGACCATCCCGTGAAGGGACCAGTGCATCAGAGATCATCCCATGACGGGACCAGGGCATCAGAGATCATCCCATGACGGGACCAGGGCATCAGAGATCATCCCATGACGGGACCAGGGCATCAGAGATCATCCCATGACGGGACCAGGGCATCAGAGATCATCCCATGAAGGGACCAGGGCATCAAAGATCATCCCATGAAGGGACCAGGGCATCAGAGATCATCCCATGAAGGGACCAGTGCATGCAAGATCATCCCATGAAGGAAACCGTGCACCAAGATCATCCCATGAAGGAAACTGTGCACCAAGATCATCCCTTGAAGGGACCAGTGCATCAAGATCATCCCATGAAGGGACCAGTATATCACAGCACTAAGATTAGAGGTATGCAAGATCATCCCGTGAAAGAACCAGTGCATCAAAGATCATTCCGTGAAGGGACCAGTGCATCAAACATCATCCCGTGAAGGGACCAGTGCATCAAACATCCCATGAAGGGACCAGTGCATCAAACATCATCCCGTGAAGGGACCAGTGCATCAAACATCATCCCGTGAAGGGACCTGTGCATCAAAGATCATCCCGTGAAGGGACCTGTGCATCACAGCACTCAGATTAGAGGTATGCAAGATCATCCCATGAAGGGACCAGTGCATCAAAGACCATCCCAAGAAGGGACCAGGGCCTCAGCGATCCCATGAAGGGACCAGTGCATCAAAGATCATCCTATGAAGGGACCAGTGCATCAAAGATCATCCCATGAAGGGACCAGTGCATCAAAGATCCCATGAAAGGACCAGTGTATAAAAGATCATCCCATGAAGGGACCAGTGCATCACAGCTCAGATTAGAGGTATGCAAGATCATCCCATGAAGGGACCAGGGCAAAGATCATCCCATGAAGGGACCAGTGCATCAGAGATCAATCCCATGAAGGGACCAGTGCGTCAGAGATCATCCCATGAAGGGACCAGTGCATCACACTACTCAGATTAGAGGTATGCAAGATCATCCCATGAAGGGACCAGTGCCTCCGAGATCATCCCATGAAGGGACCAGTGCATCCGAGATCATCCCATGAAGGGACCAGTGCATCCGAGATCATCCCATGAAGGGACCAGTGCATCCGAGATCATCCCATGAAGGGACCAGTGCATCCGAGATCATCCCATGAAGGGACCAGTGCATCACATCACTCAGATTAGAGGTATGCAAGATCATCCCATGAAGGGACCAGTGCAAAGATCATCCCATGAAGGGACCAGTGCATCAAAGATCATCCCATGAAGGGACTAGTTTATCAAAGATCCCATGAAAGGACCAGTGCATATAAGCTCAGATTAGAGGTATGCAAGATCATCCCATGAAGGGACCAGTGCATCAGAGATCATCCCATGAAGGGACCAGTGCATCAGAGACCATCCCATGAAGGGACCAGTGCATCAGAGACCATCCCATGAAGGGACCAGTGAATCAGAGACCATCCCATGAAGGGACCAGTGCATCAGAGACCATCCCATGAAGGGACCAGTGCATCAGAGACCATCCCATGAAGGGACCAGTGCATCAGAGACCATCCCATGAAGGGACCAGTGCATCAGAGACCATACCATGAAGGGACCAGTGCATCAGAGACCATCCCATGAAGGGACCATTGCATCAGAGACCATCCCATGAAGGGACCAGTGCTTCAAAGATCATCCCATGAAGGGACCAGTGCATCAGAGATCATCCCATGAAGGGACCATTAGTGCATCAAAGATCATCCCATGAAGGGACCATTAGTGCATCAAAGATCATCCCATGAAGGGACCAGTGCTTCAAAGATCATCCCATGAAGGGACCAGTGCATCAGAGATCCTCCCGTGAAGGGACCAGTGCATCAAAGATTATCCCATGAAGGGACCAGTGCATCAAAGATCATCCCATGAAGGGACCAGTGCATCAAAGATCATCTCATGAAGGGACCAGTGCATCAAAGAACATCCCATGAAGGGACCAGTGCAACAAAGATCATCCCATAAGGGACAAATGCATCAAAGATCATCCCATAAGGGACCAATGCATCACAGCACTCAGATTAGAGGTATGCAAGATCATCCCGAGAAGGAACCAGTGCATCACAGCACTCAGATTAGAGGTATGCAAGATCATCCCGTGAAGGAACCAGTGCATCAAAGATCATCCCGTGAAGGGACCAGTGCATCAAAGACCATCCCGTGAAGGGACCAGTGCATCAAAGACCATACCGTGAAGGGACCAGTGCATCAAAGACCATCCCGTGAAGGGACCAGTGCATCAAAGACCATCCCGTGAAGGGACCAGTGCATCAAAGACTATCCCGTGAAGGGACCAGTGCATCAGAGATCATCCCATGACGGGACCAGGGCATCAGAGATCATCCCATGACAGGACCAGGGCATCAGAGATCATCCCATGACGGGACCAGGGCATCAGAGATCATCCCATGACGGGACCAGGGCATCAGAGATCATCCCATGAAGGGACCAGGGCATCAAAGATCATCCCATGAAGGGACCAGGGCATCAGAGATCATCCCATGAAGGGACCAGTGCATGCAAGATCATCCCATGAAGGAAACCGTGCACCAAGATCATCCCATGAAGGAAACTGTGCACCAAGATCATCCCTTGAAGGGACCAGTGCATCAAGATCATCCCATGAAGGGACCAGTATATCACAGCACTAAGATTAGAGGTATGCAAGATCATCCCGTGAAAGAACCAGTGCATCAAAGATCATTCCGTGAAGGGACCAGTGCATCAAACATCATCCCGTGAAGGGACCAGTGCATCAAACATCCCGTGAAGGGACCAGTGCATCAAACATCATCCCGTGAAGGGACCAGTGCATCAAACATCATCCCGTGAAGGGACCTGTGCATCAAAGATCATCCCGTGAAGGGACCTGTGCATCACAGCACTCAGATTAGAGGTATGCAAGATCATCCCATGAAGGGACCAGTGCATCAAAGACCATCCCAAGAAGGGACCAGGGCCTCAGCGATCCCATGAAGGGACCAGTGCATCAAAGATCATCCTATGAAGGGACCAGTGCATCAAAGATCATCCCATGAAGGGACCAGTGCATCAAAGATCCCATGAAAGGACCAGTGTATAAAAGATCATCCCATGAAGGGACCAGTGCATCACAGCTCAGATTAGAGGTATGCAAGATCATCCCATGAAGGGACCAGGGCAAAGATCATCTCATGAAGGGACCAGTGCATCAGAGATCAATCCCATGAAGGGACCAGTGCGTCAGAGATCATCCCATGAAGGGACCAGTGCATCACACTACTCAGATTAGAGGTATGCAAGATCATCCCATGAAGGGACCAGTGCCTCCGAGATCATCCCATGAAGGGACCAGTGCATCCGAGATCATCCCATGAAGGGACCAGTGCATCCGAGATCATCCCATGAAGGGACCAGTGCATCCGAGATCATCCCATGAAGGGACCAGTGCATCCGAGATCATCCCATGAAGGGACCAGTGCATCACATCACTCAGATTAGAGGTATGCAAGATCATCCCATGAAGGGACCAGTGCAAAGATCATCCCATGAAGGGACCAGTGCATCAAAGATCATCCCATGAAGGGACCAGTGCATCAAAGATCCCATGAAAGGACCAGTGCATATAAGCTCAGATTAGAGGTATGCAAGATCATACTATGAAGGGACCAGGGCATTAAAGATCATCCCATGAAGGGACCAGTGCATCAAAGACCATCCCATGAAGGGACTAGTGCATCAAAGACCATCCCATGAAGGGACCAGTGCTTTACAGCTCTCAGATTAGAGAGCTGTGCAAGATCATCCTGGGAAGGGACCAGTGCATCAAAGATCAACCCATGAAGGGACCATTAGTGCATCAAAGATCATCCAATGAAGGGACCATTAATGCATCAAAGATCATCCAATGAAGGGACCATTAATGCATCAAAGATCATCCCATGAAGGGACCATTAATGCATCAAAGATCATCCCATGAAGGGACCATTAATGCATCAAAGATCATCCCATGAAGGGACCAGTGCATCAAGATCATCCCATGAAGGGACCAGGGCATCAGAGATCATCCCATGAAGGGACCAGGGCATCAGAGATCATCCCATGAAGGGACCAGGGCATCAGAGATCATCCCATGAAGGGACCAGGGCATCAGAGATCATCCCATGAAGGGACCAGGGCATCAGAGATCATCCCATGAAGGGACCAGGGCATCAGAGATCATCCCATGAAGGGACCAGGGCATCAGAGATCATCCCATGAAGGGACCAGTGCATCGAGATCATCCCATGAAGGGACCAGTGCATCCGAGATCATCCCATGAAGGGACAAGTGCATCCGAGATCATCCCATGAAGGGACAAGTGCATCAGTGATCATCCCATGAAGAGACTAGTGCATCAGTGATCATCCCATGAAGAGACTAGTGCATCAGTGATCATCCCATGAAGAGACTAGTGCATCAGATCATCCCATGAAGTGACCAGTGCATCAGAGATCATCCCATGAAGTGACCAGTGCATCACAGCACTCAGATTAGAGGTATGCAAGATCATCCCATGAAGGGACCAGGGCATTAAAGATCATCCCATGAAGGGACCAGTGCATCAAAGATCATCCCATGAAGGGACCGTTAGTGCATCAAAGATCATCCAATGAAGGGACCAGTGCATCAAACATCCCGTGAAGGGAACAGTGCATCAAAGATCATGCCGTGAAGGGAACAGTGCAAAGATCATGCCGTGAAGGGAACAGTGCAAAGATCATGCCGTGAAGGGGCCAGTGCATCAAAGATCATGCCGTGAAGGGGCCAGTGCATCAAAGATCATCCCATGAAGGGGCCAGTGCATCAAAGATCATCCCATGAAGGGGCCAGTGCATCAAAGATCATCCCATGAAGGGGCCAGTGCATCAAAGATCATCCCATGAAGGGGCCAGTGCATCAGAGATCATCCCATGAAGGGGCCAGTGCATCAGAGATCATCCCATGAAGGGGCCAGTGCATCAGAGATCATCCCATGAAGGGGCCAGTGCATCAGAGATCATCCCATGAAGGGGCCAGTGCATCAGAGATCATCCCATGAAGGGGCCAGTGCATCAGAGATCATCCCATGAAGGGGCCAGTGCAGAGATCATCCCATGAAGGGGCCAGTGCATCACAGCTCAGATTAGAGGTATGCAAGATCATCCCATGAAGGGACCAGTGCAAAGATGATCCCATGAAGTGACCAGAGCATCAAAGACCATCCCATGAAGGGACTAGTGCATCAAAGACCATCCCATGAAGGGACCAGCGCATCAAAGATCATCCCATGAAGGGACCAGTGCATCAAAGATCATCCCATGAAGGGACCAGTGCATCACAGCTCTCAGATTAGAGAGCTGTGCAAGATCATCCTGGGAAGGGACCAGTGCATCAAAGATCAACCCATGAAGGGACCATTAGTGCATCAAAGATCATCCAATGAAGGGACCATTAATGCATCAAAGATCATCCAATGAAGGGACCATTAGTGCATCAAGATCATCCCATGAAGGGACCAGTGCATCAAGATCATCCCATGAAGGGACCAGTGCATCAGAGATCATCCCATGAAGGGACCAGTGCATCAGAGATCATCCCATGAAGGGGCCAGTGCATCAGAGATCATCCCATGAAGGGGCCAGTGCATCAAGATCATCCCATGAAGGGGCCAGTGCATCAGAGATCATCCCATTAAGGGACCAGTGCATCAAAGATCATCCCATTAAGGGACCAGTGCATCAGAGATCATCCCATGAAGGGACCAGTGCATCAGAGATCATCCCATGAAGGGACCAGTGCATCAGAGATCATCCCATGAAGGGACCAGTGCATCAGAGATCATCCCATGAAGGGACCAGTGCATCAGAGATCATCCCATGAAGGGACCAGTGCATCAGAGATCATCCCATGAAGGGACCAGTGCATCAGATCATCCCATGAAGGGACCAGTGCATCAGATCATCCCATGAAGGGACCAGTGCAAAGATCATCCCATGAAGGGACCAGTGCATCACAGCACTCAGATTAGAGGTATGCAAGATCATCCCATGAAGGGACCAGGGCATTAAAGATCATCCCATGAAGGGACCAGTGCATCAAAGATCACCCCATGAAGGGACCAGTGCATCAAAGAGGGGCCAGTGCAACAGAGATCATCCCATGAAGGGGCCAGTGCAACAGAGCATCCCATGAAGGGGCCAGTGCAACAGAGCATCCCATGAAGGGGACAGTGCAACAGAGAGATCATCCCATGAAGGGGACAGTGCAACAGATCATCCCATGAAGGGGACAGTGCAACAGAGATCATCCCATGAAGGGGACAGTGCAACAGAGATCATCCCATGAAGGGGACAGTGCAACAGAGAGATCATCCCATGAAGGGGACAGTGCAACAGAGATCATCCCATGAAGGGGACAGTGCAACAGAGATCATCCCATGAAGGGGACAGTGCAACAGAGATCATCCCATGAAGGGGCCAGTGCATCAAAGATCACCCCATGAAGGGACCAGTGCATCAAAGATCACCCCATGAAGGGACCAGTGCATCAAAGATCACCCCATGAAGGGACCAGTGCATCAAAGAGGGGCCAGTGCAACAGAGATCATCCCATGAAGGGGCCAGTGCAACAGAGATCATCCCATGAAGGGGCCAGTGCAACAGAGATCATCCCATGAAGGGGCCAGTGCAACAGAGATCATCCCATGAAAGGGCCAGTGCAACAGAGATCATCCCATGAAGGGGCCAGTGCAACAGAGATCATCCCGTGAAGGGGCCAGTGCAACAGAGATCATCCCATGAAGGGGCCAGAGCATCAAAGATAATCCCATGAAGGCATCAGTGCATCACAGCACTCAGATTAGAGGTATGCAAGATCATCCCGAGAAGGAACCAGTGCATCAAAAATCATCCCGTGAAGGAACCAGTGCAAAGATCATCCCATGAAGGGACCAGTGCAAAGATCATCCCATGAAGGGACCAGTGCAAAGATCATCCCATGAAGGGACCAGTGCAAAGATCATCCCATGAAGGGACCAGTGCTTATCAGCACTCAGATTAGAGGTATGCAAGATCATCCCATGAAGGGACCAGGGCATTAAAGATCATCCCATGAAGGGACTAGTTTATCAAAGATCCCATGCAAGGACCAGTGCATATCAGCTCAGATTAGAGGTATGCAAGATCATCCCATGAAGGGACCAGGGCATTAAAGATCATCCCATGAAGGGGCCAGGGCATTAAAGATCATCCCATGAAGGGGCCAGGGCATCAAAGATCATCCCATGAAGGGACCAGTGCATCAAAGATCATCCCATGAAGGGACCAGTGCATCAAAGACCATCCCATGAAGGGACCAGTGCATCAAAGACCATCCCATGAAGGGACCAGTGCATCCGAGATCATCCCATGAAGGGACCAGTGCATCCGAGATCATCCCATGAAGGGACCAGTGCATCCGAGATCATCCCATGAAGGGACCAGTGCATCCGAGATCATCCCATGAAGGGACCAGTGCATCCGAGATCATCCCATGAAGGGACCAGTGCATCCGAGATCATCCCATGAAGGGACCAGTGCATCACATCACTCAGATTAGAGGTATGCAAGATCATCCCATGAAGGGACCAGTGCATCAAAGATCATCCCATGAAGGGACTAGTTTATCAAAGATCCCATGAAAGGACCAGTGCATATCAGCTCAGATTAGAGGTATGCAAGATCATCCCATGAAGGGACCAGTGCATCAGAGATCATCCCATGAAGGGACCAGTGCATCAAAGGATATCCCATGAAAGGACCAGTGCATCAAAGGATATCCCATGAAGGGACAAGTGCATCAAAGATCATCCCATGAAGGGGCCAGGGCATTAAAGATCATCCCATGAAGGGGCCAGGGCATTAAAGATCATCCCATGAAGGGAATAGGGCATCAAAGATCATCCCATGAAGGGACCAGTGCATCAAAGACCATCCCATGAAGGGACCAGTGCATCAAAGATCATCCCATGAAGGGACCAGTGCATCCGAGATCATCCCATGAAGGGACCAGTGCATCCGAGATCATCCCATGAAGGGACCAGTGCATCCGAGATCATCCCATGAAGGGACCAGTGCATCCGAGATCATCCCATGAAGGGACCAGTGCATCCGAGATCATCCCATGAAGGGACCAGTGCATCCGAGATCATCCCATGAAGGGACCAGTGCATCCGAGATCATCCCATGAAGGGACCAGTGCATCCGAGATCATCCCATGAAGGGACCAGTGCATCCGAGATCATCCCATGAAGGGACCAGTGCATCCGAGATCATCCCATGAAGGGACCAGTGCATCCGAGATCATCCCATGAAGGGACCAGTGCATCCGAGATCATCCCATGAAGGGACCAGTGCATCAGAGATCATCCCATGAAGGGACCAGTTCATTAAAGATCACCCCATGAAGGGACCAGTGCATTAAAGATCATCCCATGAAGGGACCAGTAGATCAAAGATCATCCCATGAAGGGACCAGTGCACCAAAGATCATCCCATAAAAGGACCAGTGCACCAAAGATCATCCCATAAAGGGACCAGTACATCAAAGATCCCATGAAAGGACCAGTGCATATCAGCTCAGATTAGAGGTATGCAAGATCATCCCATGAAGGGACCATTAGTGCATCAAAGATCATCCCATGAAGGGACCAGTGCAAAGATCATCCCATGAAGGGACCAGGGCATTAAAGATCATCCCATGAAGGGACCAGGGCATTAAAGATCATCCCATGAAGGGACTAGTTTATCAAAGATCCCATGCAAGGACCAGTGCATATCAGCTCAGATTAGAGGTATGCAAGATCATCCCATGAAGGGACCAGGGCATTAAAGATCATCCCATGAAGGGGCCAGGGCATTAAAGATCATCCCATGAAGGGGCCAGGGCATTAAAGATCATCCCATGAAGGGGCCAGGGCATCAAAGATCATCCCATGAAGGGAATAGGGCATCAAAGATCATCCCATGAAGGGACCAGTGCATCAAAGACCATCCCATGAAGGGACCAGTGCATCAAAGACCATCCCATGAAGGGACCAGTGCATCCGAGATCATCCCATGAAGGGACCAGTGCATCCGAGATCATCCCATGAAGGGACCAGTGCATCCGAGATCATCCCATGAAGGGACCAGTGCATCCGAGATCATCCCATGAAGGGACCAGTGCATCCGAGATCATCCCATGAAGGGACCAGTGCATCCGAGATCATCCCATGAAGGGACCAGTGCATCCGAGATCATCCCATGAAGGGACCAGTGCATCCGAGATCATCCCATGAAGGGACCAGTGCATCCGAGATCATCCCATGAAGGGACCAGTGCATCCGAGATCATCCCATGAAGGGACCAGTGCATCACATCACTCAGATTAGAGGTATGCAAGATCATCCCATGAAGGGACCAGTGCATCAACGATCATCCCATGAAGGGACCAGTGCTTCAAAGATCATCCCATGAAGGGACCAGTGCATCAGAGATCCTCCCGTGAAGGGACCAGTGCATCAAAGATTATCCCATGAAGGGACCAGTGCATCAAAGAACATCCCATGAAGGGACCAGTGCAACAAAGATCATCCCATAAGGGACAAATGCATCAAAGATCATCCCATAAGGGACCAATGCATCACAGCACTCAGATTAGAGGTATGCAAGATCATCCCATAAGGGACCAATGCATCACAGCACTCAGATTAGAGGTATGCAAGATCATCCCGTGAAGGAACCAGTGCATCAAAGACCATCCCGTGAAGGGACCAGTGCATCAAAGACCATCCCGTGAAGAGACCAGTGCATCAAAGACCATCCCGTGAAGGGACCAGTGCATCAAAGACCATCCCGTGAAGGGACCAGTGCATCAAAGACCATCCTGTGAAGGGACCAGTGCATCAAAGACCATCCCGTGAAGGGACCAGTGCATCAAAGACCATCCCGTGAAGGGACCAGTGCATCAAAGACCATCCCGTGAAGGGACCAGTGCATCAAAGACCATCCCGTGAAGGGACCAGTGCATCAAAGACTATCCCGTGAAGGGACCAGTGCATCAAAGATCATCCCATGAAGGGACCAGTGCATCACAGCACTCAGATTAGAGGTATGCAAGATCACCCTATGAAGGGACCAGGGCATCAGAGATCATCCCATGAAGGGACCAGGGCATCAGAGATCATCCCATGAAGGGACCAGGGCATCAGAGATCATCCCATGACGGGACCAGGGCATCAGAGATCATCCCATGACGGGACCAGGGCATCAGAGATCATCCCATGAAGGGACCAGGGCATCAGAGATCATCCCATGAAGGGACCAGGGCATCAGAGATCATCCCATGAAGGGACCAGGGCATCAGAGATCATCCCATGAAGGGACCAGTGCATGCAAGATCATCCCATGAAGGAAACCGTGCACCAAGATCATCCCATGAAGGAAACCGTGCACCAAGATCATCCCATGAAGGGACCAGTGCATCAAGATCATCCCATGAAGGGACCAGTATATCACAGCACTAAGATTAGAGGTATGCAAGATCATCCCGTGAAGGAACCAGTGCATCAAAGATCATTCCGTGAAGGGACCAGTGCATCAAACATCATCCCGTGAAGGGACCAGTGCATCAAACATCCCGTGAAGGGACCAGTGCATCAAACATCCCGTGAAGGGACCAGTGCATCAAACATCCCGTGAAGGGACCAGAGCATCAAACATCATCCCGTGAAGGGACCTGTGCATCAAAGATCATCCTATGAAGGGACCAGTGCATCAAAGATCATCCCATGAAGGGACCAGTGCATCAAAGATCCCATGAAAGGACCAGTGTATAAAAGATCATCCCATGAAGGGACCAGTGCATCACAGCTCAGAATAGAGGTATGCAAGATCATCCCATGAAGGGACCAGGGCAAAGATCATCCCATGAAGGGACCAGTGCATCAGAGATCAATCCCATGAAGGGACCAGTGCGTCAGAGATCATCCCATGAAGGGACCAGTGTATAAAAGATAAACCCATGAAGGGACCAGTGCATCACACTACTCAGATTAGAGGTATGCAAGATCATCCCATGAAGGGACCAGTGCAAAGATCATCCCATGAAGGGACCAGTGCATCAAAGATCATCCCATGAAGGGACTAGTTTATCAAAGATCCCATGAAAGGACCAGTGCATATAAGCTCAGATTAGACGTATGCAAGATCATCCCATGAAGGGACCAGTGCATCAGAGATCATCCCATGAAGGGACCAGTGCATCAAAGGATATCCCATGAAGGGACCAGTGCATTAAAGATTACCCCATGAAGGGACCAGTGCATCAGAGACCATCCCATGAAGGGACCAGTGCATCAGAGACCATCCCATGAAGGGACCAGTGCATCAGAGACCATCCCATGAAGGGACCAGTGCATCAGAGACCATCCCATGAAGGGACCAGTGCATCAGAGACCATCCCATGAAGGGACCAGTGCATCAGAGACCATCCCATGAAGGGACCAGTGCATCAGAGACCATCCCATGAAGGAACCAGTGCATCAGAGACCATCCCATGAAGGGACCAGTGCATCAGAGACCATCCCATGAAGGGACCAGTGCATCAGAGACCATCCCATGAAGGGACCAGTGCATCAGAGACCATCCCATGAAGGGACCAGTGCATCAGAGACCATCCCATGAAGGGACCAGTGCATCAGAGACCATCCCATGAAGGGACCATTGCATCAGAGACCATCCCATGAAGGGACCATTGCATCAGAGACCATCCCATGAAGGGACCAGTGCATCAGAGACCATCCCATGAAGGGACCAGTGCATCAGAGACCATCCCATGAAGGGACCAGTGCATCACAGCACTCCGATTAGAGGTATGCAAGATCATACTATGAAGGGACCAGTGCATCAAAGACCATCCCATGAAGGTACTAGTGCATCAAAGACCATCCCATGAAGGGACCAGTGCTTTACAGCTCTCAGATTAGAGAGCTGTGCAAGATCATCCTGGGAAGGGACCAGTGCATCAAAGATCAACCCATGAAGGGACCATTAGTGCATCAAAGATCATCCAATGAAGGGACCATTAATGCATCAAAGATCATCCAATGAAGGGACCATTAATGCATCAAAGATCATCCCATGAAGGGACCATTAATGCATCAAAGATCATCCCATGAAGGGACCATTAATGCATCAAAGATCATCCCATGAAGGGACCAGTGCATCAAGATCATCCCATGAAGGGACCAGGGCATCAGAGATCATCCCATGAAGGGACCAGGGCATCAGAGATCATCCCATGAAGGGACCAGGGCATCAGAGATCATCCCATGAAGGGACCAGGGCATCAGAGATCATCCCATGAAGGGACCAGGGCATCAGAGATCATCCCATGAAGGGACCAGGGCATCAGAGATCATCCCATGAAGGGACCAGTGCATCAAGATCATCCCATGAAGGGACCAGTGCATCGAGATCATCCCATGAAGGGACCAGTGCATCCGAGATCATCCCATGAAGGGACAAGTGAATCCGAGATCATCCCATGAAGGGACAAGTGCATCAGTGATCATCCCATGAAGTGACCAGTGCATCAGAGATCATCCCATGAAGTGACCAGTGCATCACAGCAGTCAGATTAGAGGTATGCAAGATCATCCCATGAAGGGACCAGGGCATTAAAGATCATCCCATGAAGGGACCAGTGCATCAAAGATCATCCCATGAAGGGACCGGTGCATCAGAGATCATCCCATGAAGGGGCCAGTGCATCAGAGATCATCCCATGAAGGGGCCAGTGCATCAGAGATCATCCCATGAAGGGGCCAGTGCATCAGAGATCATCCCATGAAGGGACCAGTGCATCAGAGATCATCCCATGAAGGGGCCAGTGCATCAGAGATCATCCCATGAAGGGGCCAGTGCATCAGAGATCATCCCATGAAGGGGCCAGTGCATCAGAGATCATCCCATGAAGGGGCCAGTGCATCAGAGATCATCCCATGAAGGGGCCAGTGCATCAGAGATCATCCCATGAAGGGGCCAGTGCATCAGAGATCATCCCATGAAGGGGCCAGTGCATCAGAGATCATCCCATGAAGGGGCCAGTGCATCAGAGATCATCCCATGAAGGGGCCAGTGCATCACAGCTCAGATTAGAGGTATGCAAGATCATCCCATGAAGGGACCAGTGCAAAGATGATCCCATGAAGTGACCAGAGCATCAAAGACCATCCCATGAAGGGACTAGTGCATCAAAGACCATCCCATGAAGGTACCAGCGCATCAAAGATCATCCCATGAAGGGACCAGTGCATCACAGCTCTCAGATTAGAGAGCTGTGCAAGATCATCCTGGGAAGGGACCAGTGCATCAAAGATCAACCCATGAAGGGACCATTAGTGCATCAAAGATCATCCAATGAAGGGACCATTAATGCATCAAAGATCATCCAATGAAGGGACCATTAGTGCATCAAGATCATCCCATGAAGGGACCAGTGCATCAAGATCATCCCATGAAGGGACCAGTGCATCAGAGATCATCCCATGAAGGGACCAGTGCATCAGAGATCATCCCATGAAGGGACCAGTGCATCAGAGATCATCCCATGAAGGGACCAGTGCATCAGAGATCATCCCATGAAGGGACCAGTGCATCAGAGATCATCCCATGAAGGGACCAGTGCATCAGAGATCATCCCATGAAGGGACCAGTGCATCAGAGATCATCCCATGAAGGGACCAGTGCATCAGAGATCATCCCATGAAGGGACCAGTGCATCAGAGATCATCCCATGAAGGGGCCAGTGCATCAAGATCATCCCATGAAGGGGCCAGTGCATCAGAGATCATCCATGAAGGGGCCAGTGCATCAGAGATCATCCCATTAAGGGACCAGTGCATCAGAGATCATCCCATTAAGGGACCAGTGCATCAGAGATCATCCCATGAAGGGACCAGTGCATCAGAGATCATCCCATGAAGGGACCAGTGCATCAGAGATCATCCCATGAAGGGACCAGTGCATCAGAGATCATCCCATGAAGGGACCAGTGCATCAGATCATCCCATGAAGGGACCAGTGCAAAGATCATCCCATGAAGGGACCAGTGCATCACAGCACTCAGATTAGAGGTATGCAAGATCATCCCATGAAGGGACCAGGGCATTAAAGATCATCCCATGAAGGGACCAGTGCATCAAAGATCATCCCATGAAGGGACCAGTGCATCAAAGACCATCCCATGAAGGGACCAGTGCATCAAAGACCATCCCATGAAGGGACCATTAATGCATCAAAGATCATCCCGTGAAGGGACCAGTGCAAAGATCATCCCATGAAGGGACCAGTGCATCACAGCACTCAGATTAGAGGTATGCAAGATCATCCCATGAAGGGACCAGTGCAAAGATCATCCCATGAAGGGACCGGTGCATCAGAGATCATCCCATGAAAAAACCGGTGCATCAGAGATCATCCCATGAAGGGACCAGTGCATCAGAGATCATCCCATGAAGGGACCAGTGCATCAGAGATCATCCCATGAAGGGACCAGTGCATCAGAGATCATCCCATGAAGGGACCAGTGCATCAGAGCATCAGAGATCATCCCATGAAGGGACCAGTGCATCAGAGCATCAGAGATCATCCCATGAAGGGACCAGTGCATCAGAGATCATCCCATGAAGGGACCAGTGCATCAGAGATCATCCCATGAAGGGACCAGTGCATCAGAGCATCAGAGATCATCCCATGAAGCGACCAGGGCATCAGAGATCATCCCATGAAGGGACCAGTGCATCAGAGATCATCCCATGAAGGGACCAGTGCATCAGAGATCATCCCATGAAGGGGCCAGTGCATCAGAGATCATCCCATGAAGGGGCCAGTGCATCAGAGATCATCCCATGAAGGGGCCAGTGCATCACAGCACTCAGATTAGAGAGCTGTGCAAGATCATCCTGGGAAGGGACCAATGCATCAAAGATCAACCCATGAAGGCACCAGTGCATCAGAGATCATCCCATGAAGGGACCAGTGCATCAGAGATCATCCTATGAAGGGACCAGTGCATCAGAGATCATCCCATGAAGGGACCAGTGCATCCAAGATCATCCCATGAAGGGACCAGTGCATCAAGATAATCCCATGAAGGGACCAGTGCATCACAGCTCTCAGATTAGAGAGCTGTGCAAGATCATCCTGGGAAGGGACCAGTGCATCAAAGATCAACCCATGAAGGGACCATTAGTGCATCAAAGATCATCCAATGAAGGGACCATTAGTGCATCAAGATCATCCCATGAAGGGACCAGTGCATCAAGATCATCCCATGAAGGGACCAGTGCATCAGAGATAATCCCATGAAGGGACCAGTGCATCAGAGATCATCCCATGAAGGGACCAGTGCATCAGAGATCATCCCATGAAGGGACCAGTGCATCAGAGATCATCCCATGAAGGGACCATTGCATCAGAGATCATCCCATGAAGGGACCATTGCATCAGAGATCATCCCATGAAGGGACCAGTGCATCAGAGATCATCCCATGAAGGGACCTGTGGTAAATAAAATCTTCTTTACCGGACTGAATTTCATACGGGATCTTAAAATAAAGTAAAATAGCTCAAAATAACAAGAGGCAGAATCCGTGGTATAAGAGTTTCTAAATGGGCTTTATTCCATTCAAAATGGCCGACTCGAGTCACGGCCTTCAGGTTCCGTCACCACGAGGGTTCAGGAAGTGAAGTACAATACTTTATTGACAGACATGCATTTTTATAATAAGTACATTACAATGAAACGAATGTAGAAGGCGTAACATTTGATAAGAAAAGTGACATGACAGGTACGTAATCGAAACTAGGCGTAATAAGGAATAAAAGAAACATGATTGGTTAGGATTATCAGACATAGGTGGATCTATAAGATAATACTTGGCATAGATGCGCGCGCAGCAGCATGACGTGTAATTGACGTGCAACTAGGGGGTGAAGGGACTTGACATTTAGCTCTACATGTGGAGACGAGAAGTCTGAGGGGTCAAGTCAACCTAATCCCAAATCATATCTAACATCCTATGTTTAAAGAACTATGTTATCCACAAGGAAGGACTCTCGGACAGAATCTAGTCTATACTGACTGTGTGCGTGCACAAACGCCTAAGTGTCTATATGAGAAGCGAGAGGCAGAAAACTTTCCATGGCAGCAGGGCTATGAATCACTTGCAGGAGGACGGAAAGGCTGAGTCCTTTGCTTGTGAGCTAAAGGAAATGTTTACCTAAATCACTAGACAGGAATGCATCGGCTGAAGAGCAAAATAGATAATTCGAAGGTGAAATACAGCTTCTTGGCAGGCAGGCGAAAACTGGCCGAGGCAGGCACCGTTAGCTGCACAGGGAGTAGGACAAAGTTCATGGATACAGATGCGAGCTCAAGCTGAAGCTGTCAGAGACAGAGAGCAGGGAAAGGCTTTGAGGACAGAATCGGGCCTACTTGCCTGAACTGTAAAAATGGAGTAACTTAGCCATATAAAGTCGGTGGCCTTTCATGCTTAGGAATCGAATATCCAGCCCATTGATGGCGGATCTGACAGAGAACATGTCGACGGTAGACACACATATGTTTGCGTCTTCGAAACTGGAACTGGAGGGAACATACATGTACTTGTAACATGCATATAGAACCGTTGGGGTCCAAGATAGGGGACATAACTGATCAGGAAAATCCACATTTCCACAGACCAGTGCATCAGAGATCATCCCATGAAGGGGCCAGTGCATCAGAGATCATCCCATGAAGGGGCCAGTGCATCAGAGATCATCCCATGAAGGGACCAGTGCATCAGAGATCATCCCATGAAGGGACCAGTGCAAAGATCATCCCATGAAGGGACCAGTGCAAAGATCATCCCATGAAGGGACCAGTGCATCAAAGACCATCCCATGAAGGGACCAGTGCTTCAGAGACCATCCCATGAAGGGACCAGTGCTTCAGAGACCATCCCATGAAGGGACCAGTGCATCAGAGATCATCCCATGAAGGGACCAGTGCATCACAGCACTCAGATTAGAGGTATGCAAGATCATCCCATGAAGGGACCAGGGCATTAAAGATCATCCCATGAAGGGACCAGTGCATCAAAGATCATCCCATGAAGGGACGAGTGCATCAAAGACCATCCCATGAAGGGACCAGTGCATCAGATCATCCCATGAAGGGACCAATCATGCATCAAAGATCATCCCGTGAAGGGACCAGTGCAAAGATCATCCCATGAAGGGACCAGTGCAAAGATCAACCCATGAAGGGACCGGTGCATCAGAGTTCATCCCATGAAGGGACCAGTGCATCAGAGCATCAGAGATCATCCCATGAAGGGACCAGTGCATCAGAGATCATCCCATAAAGGGACCAGTGCATCAGAGATCATCCCATGAAGGGACCAGTGCATCCAAGATCATCCCATGAAGGGACCAGTGCATCAAGATAATCCCATGAAGGGACCAGTATATCTCAGTACTCTGATTAGAGGTATGGAAGATCATCCCATGAAGGGACCAGTGCATCAGAGATCATCCCGTGAAGGGACCAGTGCATCAAAGATCATCCCGTGAAGGGACCAGTTCATCAAAGATCATCCCGTGAAGGGACCAGTTCATCAAAGATCATCCCGTGAAGGGACCAGTTCATCAAAGATCATCCCGTGAAGGGACCAGTTCAAAGATCATCCCGTGAAGGGACCAGTTCATCAAAGATCATCCCGTGAAGGGACCAGTTCATCAAAGATCATCCCGTGAAGGGACCAGTTCATCAAAGATAATCCCGTGAAGGGACCAGTTCATCAAAGATCATCCCGTGAAGGGACCAGTTCATCAAAGATCATCCCGTGAAGGGACCAGTTCATCAAAGATCATCCCGTGAAGGGACCAGTTCATCAAAGATCATCCCGTGAAGGGACCAGTTCATCAAAGATCATCCCGTGAAGGGACCAGTTCATCAAAGATCATCCCGTGAAGGGACCAGTTCATCAAAGATCATCCCGTGAAGGGACCAGTTCATCAAAGATCATCCCGTGAAGGGACCAGTTCATCAAAGATCATCCCGTGAAGGGACCAGTTCATCAAAGATCATCCCGTGAAGGGACCAGTTCATCAAAGATCATCCCATGAAGGGACAAGTGCATCAGAGATCATCCCGTGAAGGGACCAGTGCATCAAAGACCATCCCATGAAGGGACCAGGGCCTCAGCGATCCCATGAAGGGACCAGTGCGTCAAAGATCATCCCATGAAGGGACCAGTGCATCAAAGATCATCCCATGAAGGGACTAGTGCAAAGATCCCATGAAAGGACCAGTGCATCACAGCACTCAGATTAGAGGTATGCAGGAACATCCCATGAAGGGACCAGTGCATCGGAGATCATCCCATGAAGGGACCAGTGCATCAGGGATCATCCCAAGAAGGGACCAGTGCATCAAAGATCATCCCATGAAGGGACCAGTGCATCAAGATCATCCCATGAAGGGACCAGTGCATCAGAGATCATCCCATGAAGGGACAAGTGCATCAGAGATCATCCCATGAAGGGACAAGTGCATCAGAGATCATCCCATGAAGGGACAAGTGCAGAGATCATCCCATGAAGGGACCAGTGCATCAGAGATCATCCCATGAAGTGACCAGTGCATCAGAGATCATCCCATGAAGTGACCAGTGCATCAGAGATCATCCCATGAAGTGACCAGTGCATCAAGATCATCCCATGAAGTGACCAGTGCATCACAGCACTCAGATTAGAGGTATGCAAGATCATCCCATGAAGGGACCAGGGCATTAAAGATCATCCCATGAAGGGACCAGTGCATCAAAGATCATCCCATGAAGGGACCATTAGTGCATCAAAGATCATCCAATGAAGGGACCAGTGCATCAAACATCATCCAATGAAGGGACCAGTGCATCAAACATCATCCAATGAAGGGACCAGTGCATCAAACATCATCCAATGAAGGGACCAGTGCAAAGATCATCCCGTGAAGGGAACAGTGCAAAGATCATCCCGTGAAGGGAACAGTGCATCAGAGATCATCCCATGAAGGGGCCAGTGCATCAGAGATCATCCCATGAAGGGGCCAGTGCATCAGAGATCATCCCATGAAGGGGCCAGTGCATCAGAGATCATCCCATGAAGGGGCCAGTGCATCAGAGAACATCCCATGAAGGGGCCAGTGCATCAGAGATCATCCCATGAAGGGGCCAGTGCATCAGAGATCATCCCATGAAGGGGCCAGTGCATCAGAGATCATCCCATGAAGGGGCCAGTGCTTCAGAGATCATCCCATGAAGGGGCCAGTGCATCAGAGATCATCCCATGAAGGGGCCAGTGCATCAGAGATCATCCCATGAAGGGACCAGTGCATCAGAGATCATCCCATGAAGGGACCAGTGCATCACAGCACTCAGATTAGAGGTATGCAAGATCATCCCGTGAAGGAACCAGTGCATCAAAGATCATCCCGTGAAGGGACCAGTGCATCAAAGATGATCCCATGAAGGGACCAGTGCAAAGATGATCCCATGAAGGGACCAGTGCATCAAAGGTCATCCCAAGAAGGGACCAGTGCATCAAAGATCATCCCAAGAAGGGACCAGTGCATCAAAGATCATCCCAAGAAGGCACCAGTGCATCAGAGATCATCCCATGAAGGGGCCGGTGCATCAGAGATCATCCCATGAAGGGGCCAGTGCATCACAACACTCAGATTAGAGCTGTGCAAGATCATCCTGGGAAGGGACCAATGCATCAAAGATCAACCCATGAAGGGACCATTAGTGCATCAAAGATCATCCCATGAAGGCACCAGTGCATCAGAGATCATCCCATGAAGGGACCAGTGCATCAGAGATCATCCCATGAAGGGACCAGTGCAGAGATCATCCCATGAAGGGACCAGTGCATCAGAGATCATCCCATGAAGGGACCAGTGCATCAAGATAATCCCATGAAGGGACCAGTATATCTCAGTACTCTGATTAGAGGTATGGAAGATCATCCCATGAAGGGACCAGTTCAAAGATCATCCCATGAAGGGACCAGTGCGTCAAAGATCATCCCATGAAGGGACCAGTGCGTCACAGCACTAAGATTAGAGGTATGCAAGTTCATCCCGTGAAGGAACCAGTGCAAAGATCATCCCGTGAAGGGACCAGTGCATCAAAGATCATCCCGTGAAGGGACCAGTGCATCAAAGATCATCCCGTGAAGGGACTAGTTCATCAAAGATCATCCCGTGAAGGGACCAGTTCATCAAAGATCATCCCGTGAAGGGACCAGTGCATCAAAGACCATCCCATGAAGGGACCAGGGCCTCAGCGATCCCATGAAGGGACCAGTGCGTCAAAGATCATCCCATGAAGGGACCAGTGCATCAAAGATCATCCCATGAAGGGACCAGTGCATCAAGATCATCCCATGAAGGGACAAGTGCATCAGAGATCATCCCATGAAGGGACAAGTGCATCAGAGATCATCCCATGAAGGGACAAGTGCATCAGAGATCATCCCATGAAGAGACCAGTGCATCAGATATCATCCCATGAAGTGACCAGTGCATCAAGATCATCCCATGAAGTGACCAGTGCATCACAGCACTCAGATTAGAGGTATGCAAGATCATCCCATGAAGGGACCAGGGCATTAAAGATCATCCCATGAAGGGACCAGTGCATCAAAGATCATCCCATGAAGGGACCATTAGTGCATCAAAGATCATCCCATGAAGGGACCATTAGTGCATCAAAGATCATCCAATGAAGGGACCAGTGCATCAAACATCATCCAATGAAGGGACCAGTGCATCAAACATCATTCAGTGAAGGGACCAGTGCAAAGATCATCCCGTGAAGGGAACAGTGCAAAGATCATCCCGTGAAGGGAACAGTGCAAAGATCATGCCGTGAAGGGGCCAGTGCATCAGAGATCATCCCATGAAGGGGCCAGTGCATCAGAGATCATCCCATGAAGGGGCCAGTGCATCAGAGATCATCCCATGAAGGGGCCAGTGCATCAGAGATCATCCCATGAAGGGGCCAGTGCATCAGAGATCATCCCATGAAGGGGCCAGTGCATCAGAGATCATCCCATGAAGGGGCCAGTGCATCAGAGATCATCCCATGAAGGGGCCAGTGCATCACAGCTCAGATTAGAGGTATGCAAGATCATCCCATGAAGGGACCAGTGCAAAGATGATCCCATGAAGGGACCAGTGCATCAAAGATGATCCCATGAAGGGACCAGTGCATCACAGCACTCAGATTAGAGGTATGCAAGATCATCCCGAGAAGGAACCAGTACATCACAGCACTCAGATTAGAGGTATGCAAGATCATCCCGTGAAGGAACCAGTGCATCAAAGATCATCCCGTGAAGGGACCAGTGCATCAAAGATGATCCCATGAAGGGACCAGTGCAAAGATGATCCCATGAAGGGACCAGTGCATCAAAGGTCATCCCAAGAAGGGACCAGTGCATCAAAGATCATCCCAAGAAGGGACCAGTGCATCAAAGATCATCCCAAGAAGGGACCAGTGCATCAAAGATCATCCCATGAAGGGACCAGTGGATCAAAGATCATCCCATGAAGGGACCAGTGGATCAGATATCATCCCATGAAGGGACCAGTGCATAAAGATCATCCCATGAAGGGACCAGTGCATCAAGATATTCCCATGAAGGGACCAGTGCATCAAGATATTCCCATGAAGGGACCAGTGCATCACAGCACTCAGATTAGAGGTACGCAAGATCATCCCATGAAGGGACCAGTGCATCAGAGATCATCCCATGAAGGGACAAGTGCATCAGAGATCATCCCATGAAGTGACCAGTGCATCAGAGATCATCCCATGAAGGGACCAGTGCATCAGAGATCATCCCATGAAGGGACCAGTGCATCAGAGATCATCCCATGAAGGGACCAGTGCATCAGAGATCATCCCATGAAGGGACCAGTGCATCCAAGATCATCCCATGAAGGGACCAGTGCATCAAGATAATCCCATGAAGGGACCAGTATATCTCAGTACTCTGATTAGAGGTATGGAAGATCATCCCATGAAGGGACCAGTGCATCAGAGATCATCCCATGAAGGGACCAGTGCGTCACAGCACTAAGATTAGAGGTATGCAAGTTCATCCCGTGAAGGAACCAGTGCAAAGATCATCCCGTGAAGGGACCAGTGCATCAAAGATCATCCCGTGAAGGGACCAGTGCATCAAAGATCATCCCGTGAAGGGACCAGTGCATCAAAGATCATCCCGTGAAGGGACCAGTTCATCAAAGATCATCCCGTGAAGGGACCAGTTCATCAAAGATCATCCCGTGAAGGGACCAGTTCATCAAAGATCATCCCGTGAAGGGACCAGTTCATCAAAGATCATCCCGTGAAGGGACCAGTTCATCAAAGATCATCCCGTGAAGGGACCAGTTCATCAAAGATCATCCCGTGAAGGGACCAGTTCATCAAAGATCATCCCGTGAAGGGACCAGTTCATCAAAGATCATCCCGTGAAGGGACCAGTTCATCAAAGATCATCCCATGAAGGGACAAGTGCATCAGAGATCATCCCGTGAAGGGACCAGTGCATCAAAGACCATCCCATGAAGGGACCAGGGCCTCAGCGATCCCATGAAGGGACCAGTGCGTCAAAGATCATCCCATGAAGGGACCAGTGCATCAAAGATCATCCCATGAAGGGACTAGTGCAAAGATCCCATGAAAGGACCAGTGCATCACAGCACTCAGATTAGAGGTATGCAGGAACATCCCATGAAGGGACCAGTGCATCGGAGATCATCCCATGAAGGGACCAGTGCATCAGGGATCATCCCAAGAAGGGACCAGTGCATCAAAGATCATCCCATGAAGGGACCAGTGCATCAAAGATCATCCCATGAAGGGACCAGTGCATCAGAGATCATCCCATGAAGGGACAAGTGCATCAGAGATCATCCCATGAAGGGACAAGTGCATCAGAGATCATCCCATGAAGGGACAAGTGCATCAGAGATCATCCCATGAAGGGACAAGTGCAGAGATCATCCCATGAAGGGACCAGTGCATCAGAGATCATCCCATGAAGTGACCAGTGCATCAGAGATCATCCCATGAAGTGACCAGTGCATCAGAGATCATCCCATGAAGTGACCAGTGCATCAAGATCATCCCATGAAGTGACCAGTGCATCACAGCACTCAGATTAGAGGTATGCAAGATCATCCCATGAAGGGACCAGGGCATTAAAGATCATCCCATGAAGGGACCAGTGCATCAAAGATCATCCCATGAAGGGACCATTAGTGCATCAAAGATCATCCAATGAAGGGACCAGTGCATCAAACATCATCCAATGAAGGGACCAGTGCATCAAACATCATCCAATGAAGGGACCAGTGCATCAAACATCCAATGAAGGGAACAGTGCAAAGATCATCCCGTGAAGGGAACAGTGCAAAGATCATGCCGTGAAGGGGCCAGTGCATCAGAGATCATCCCATGAAGGGGCCAGTGCATCAGAGATCATCCCATGAAGGGGCCAGTGCATCAGAGATCATCCCATGAAGGGGCCAGTGCATCAGAGATCATCCCATGAAGGGGCCAGTGCATCAGAGAACATCCCATGAAGGGGCCAGTGCATCAGAGATCATCCCATGAAGGGGCCAGTGCATCAGAGATCATCCCATGAAGGGGCCAGTGCATCAGAGATCATCCCATGAAGGGACCAGTGCATCAGAGATCATCCCATGAAGGGACCAGTGCATCACAGCTCAGATTAGAGGTATGCAAGATCATCCCATGAAGGGACCAGTGCAAAGATGATCCCATGAAGGGACCAGTGCATCAAAGATGATCCCATGAAGGGACCAGTGCATCACAGCACTCAGATTAGAGGTATGCAAGATCATCCCGTGAAGGAACCAGTGCATCAAAGATCAACCCATGAAGGGACCATTAGTGCATCAAAGATCATCCCATGAAGGCACCAGTGCATCAGAGATCATCCCATGAAGGGACCAGTGCATCAGAGATCATCCCATGAAGGGACCAGTGCATCAGAGATCATCCCATGAAGGGACCAGTGCATCCAAGATCATCCCATGAAGGGACCAGTGCATCAAGATAATCCCATGAAGGGACCAGTATATCTCAGTACTCTGATTAGAGGTATGGAAGATCATCCCATGAAGGGACCAGTTCAAAGATCATCCCATGAAGGGACCAGTGCGTCAAAGATCATCCCATGAAGGGACCAGTGCGTCACAGCACTAAGATTAGAGGTATGCAAGTTCATCCCGTGAAGGAACCAGTGCAAAGATCATCCCGTGAAGGGACCAGTGCATCAAAGATCATCCCGTGAAGGGACCAGTGCATCAAAGATCATCCCGTGAAGGGACCAGTTCATCAAAGATCATCCCGTGAAGGGACCAGTTCATCAAAGATCATCCCGTGAAGGGACCAGTTCATCAAAGATCATCCCGTGAAGGGACCAGTTCATCAAAGATCATCCCGTGAAGGGACCAGTTCATCAAAGATCATCCCGTGAAGGGACCAGTTCATCAAAGATCATCCCGTGAAGGGACCAGTTCATCAAAGATCATCCCGTGAAGGGACCAGTTCATCAAAGATCATCCCGTGAAGGGACCAGTTCATCAAAGATCATCCCGTGAAGGGACCAGTGCATCAAAGACCATCCCATGAAGGGACCAGGGCCTCAGCGATCCCATGAAGGGACCAGTGCGTCAAAGATCATCCCATGAAGGGACCAGTGCATCAAAGATCATCCCATGAAGGGACCAGTGCATCAAGATCATCCCATGAAGGGACAAGTGCATCAAGATCATCCCATGAAGGGACAAGTGCATCAGAGATCATCCCATGAAGGGACAAGTGCATCAGAGATCATCCCATGAAGGTACAAGTGCATCAGAGATCATCCCATGAAGAGACCAGTGCATCAGATATCATCCCATGAAGTGACCAGTGCATCAGAGATCATCCCATGAAGTGACCGGTGCATCAAGATCATCCCATGAAGTGACCAGTGCATCACAGCACTCAGATTAGAGGTATGCAAGATCATCCCATGAAGGGACCAGGGCATTAAAGATCATCCCATGAAGGGACCAGTGCATCAAAGATCATCCCATGAAGGGACCATTAGTGCATCAAAGATCATCCAATGAAGGGACCATTAGTGCATCAAAGATCATCCAATGAAGGGACCATTAGTGCATCAAAGATCATCCAATGAAGGGACCAGTGCATCAAACATCATCCAATGAAGGGACCAGTGCATCAAACATCATTCAGTGAAGGGAACAGTGCAAAGATCATCCCGTGAAGGGAACAGTGCAAAGATCATGCCGTGAAGGGGCCAGTGCATCAGAGATCATCCCATGAAGGGGCCAGTGCATCAGAGATCATCCCATGAAGGGGCCAGTGCATCAGAGATCATCCCATGAAGGGGCCAGTGCATCAGAGATCATCCCATGAAGGGGCCAGTGCATCAGAGATCATCCCATGAAGGGGCCAGTGCATCAGAGATCATCCCATGAAGGGGCCAGTGCATCAGAGATCATCCCATGAAGGGGCCAGTGCATCAGAGATCATCCCATGAAGGGGCCAGTGCATCAGAGATCATCCCATGAAGGGGCCAGTGCATCACAGCTCAGATTAGAGGTATGCAAGATCATCCCATGAAGGAACCAGTGCAAAGATAATCCCATGAAGGGACCAGTGCATCAAAGATGATCCCATGAAGGGACCAGTGCATCACAGCACTCAGATTAGAGGTATGCAAGATCATCCCGAGAAGGAACCAGTACATCACAGCACTCAGATTAGAGGTATGCAAGATCATCCCGTGAAGGAACCAGTGCATCAAAGATCATCCCGTGAAGGGACCAGTGCATCAAAGATGATCCCATGAAGGGACCAGTGCAAAGATGATCCCATGAAGGGACCAGTGCATCAAAGGTCATCCCAAGAAGGGACCAGTGCATCAAAGATCATCCCAAGAAGGGACCAGTGCATCAAAGATCATCCCAAGAAGGGACCAGTGCATCAAAGATCATCCCATGAAGGGACCAGTGGATCAAAGATCATCCCATGAAGGGACCAGTGGATCAGATATCATCCCATGAAGGGACCAGTGCATAAAGATCATCCCATGAAGGGACCAGTGCATCAAGATATTCCCATGAAGGGACCAGTGCATCAAGATAATCTCATGAAGGGACCAGTGCATCAAGATAATCCCATGAAGGGACCAGTGCATCACAGCACTCAGATTAGAGGTACGCAAGATCATCCCATGAAGGGACCAGTGCATCAGAGATCATCCCATGAAGGGACAAGTGCATCAGAGATCATCCCATGAAGTGACCAGTGCATCAGAGATCATCCCATGAAGGGACCAGTGCATCAGAGATCATCCCATGAAGGGGCCAGTGCATCAGAGATCATCCCATGAAGGGGCCAGTGCATCAGAGATCATCCCATGAAGGGGCCAGTGCATCAGAGATCATCCCATGAAGGGGCCAGTGCATCAAGATCATCCCATGAAGGGGCCAGTGCATCAGAGATCATCCCATGAAGGGGCCAGTGCATCACAGCACTAAGATTAGAGGTATGCAAGTTCATCCCGTGAAGGAACCAGTGCAAAGATCATCCCGTGAAGGGACCGGTGCATCCAAGATCATCCCGTGAAGGGACCAGTTCATCAAAGATCATCCCGTGAAGGGACCAGTTCATCAAAGATCATCCCGTGAAGGGACCAGTTCATCAAAGATCATCCCGTGAAGGGACCAGTTCATCAAAGATCATCCCGTGAAGGGACCAGTTCATCAAAGATCATCCCGTGAAGGGACCAGTTCATCAAAGATCATCCCGTGAAGGGACCAGTTCATCAAAGATCATCCCGTGAAGGGACCAGTTCATCAAAGATCATCCCGTGAAGGGACCAGTTCATCAAAGATCATCCCGTGAAGGGACCAGTTCATCAAAGATCATCCCGTGAAGGGACCAGTTCATCAAAGATCATCCCGTGAAGGGACCAGTTCATCAAAGATCATCCCGTGAAGGGACCAGTTCATCAAAGATCATCCCGTGAAGGGACCAGTGCATCAAAGATCATCCCGTGAAGGGACCAGTGCATCAAAGATCATCCCGTGAAGGGACCAGTTCATCAAAGATCATCCCGTGAAGGGGCCAGTGCATCAGAGATCATCCCATGAAGGGGCCAGTGCATCAGAGATCATCCCATTAAGGGACCAGGGCATTAAAGATCATCCCATGAAGGGACCATTAGTGCATCAAAGATCACCCCGTGAAGGGACCATTAGTGCATCAGAGATCATCCCATGAAGGGACCATTAGTGCATCAAAGATCACCCCGTGAAGGGACCAGTGCATCAGAGATCATCCCGTGAAGGGACCAGTGCATTAGAGATCATCCCGTGAAGGGACCAGTGCATCAGAGATCATCCCATGAAGGGACCAGTGCATCAGAGATCATCCCATGAAGGGACCAGTGCATCAGAGATCATCCCATGAAGGGACCAGTGCATCAGAGATCATCCCATGAAGGGACCAGTGCATCAGAGATCATCCCATGAAGGGACCAGTGCATCAGAGATCATCCCATGAAGGGACCAGTGCATCAGAGATCATCCCATGAAGGGGCCAGTGCATCAGAGATCATCCCATGAAGGGGCCAGTGCATCAGAGATCATCCCATGAAGGGGCCAGTGCATCAGAGATCATCCCATGAAGGGGCCAGTGCATCAGAGATCATCCCATGAAGGGGCCAGTGCATCAGAGATCATCCCATGAAGGGGCCAGTGCATCGGAGATCATCCCATGAAGGGGCCAGTGCATCGGAGATCATCCCATGAAGGGGCCAGTGCATCAGAGATCATCCCATGAAGGGACCAGTGCATCACAGCTCAGATTAGAGGTATGCAAGATCATCCCATGAAGGGACCAGGGCATCAGAGATCATCCCATGAAGGGACCAGTGCATCAGAGATCATCCCATGAAGGGACCAGTGCATCAGAGATCATCTCATGAAGGGACCAGTGCATCAGAGATCATCCCATGAAGGGACCAGTGCATCAGAGATCATCCCAAGAAGGGACCAGTGCATAAAAGATCATCCCAAGAAGGGACCAGTGCAAAGATCATCCCATGAAAGGACCACTGCATCAAGACCATCCCATGAAGGGACCAGTGCATCACAGCACTCAGATTAGAGGTACGCAAGATCATCCCATGAAGGGACCAGTGCATCAGAGATCATCCCATGAAGGGACAAGTGCATCAGAGATCATCCCATGAAGGGACAAGTGCATCAGAGATCATCCCATGAAGGGACAAGTGCATCAGAGATCATCCCATGAAGGGACCAGTGCATCAGAGATCATCCCATAAAGAGACCAGTGCATCAGAGATCATCCCATGAAGAGACCAGTGCATCACAGCACTCAGATTAGAGGTATGCAAGATCATCCCATGAAGGGACCAGTGCATCAAAGAAAATCCCATGAAGGGACCAGTTCATCAGAGATCATCCCATGAAGGGACCAGTGCATCAGAGATCATCCCATGAAGGGACCAGTGCATCAGAGATCATCCCATGAAGGGACCAGTGCATCAGAGATCATCCCATGAAGGGACCAGTGCATCAGATATCATCCCATGAAGGGACCAGTGCATCAAAGAAAATCCCATGAAGGGACCAGGGCCTCAGCGATCCCATGAAGGGACCAGTGCATCAGAGATCATCCCATGAAGGGACCAGTGGATTAAAGATCATCCCATGAAGGGACCAGTGGATCAAAGATCATCCCATGAAGGGACCAGTGGATCAAAGACCATCCCATGAAGGGACTAGTGCATCAAAGACCATCCCATGAAGGGACCAGTACATCAAAGATCATCTCATGAAGGGACCAGTGCATCACAGCTCTCAGATTAGAGAGCTGTGCAGGATCATCCTGGGAAGGGACCAGTGCATCAAAGATCAACCCATGAAGGGACCATTAGTGCATCAAAGATCATCCCATGAAGGGACCATTAGTGCATCAAAGATCATCCAATGAAGGGACCATTAATGCATCAAGATCATCCAATGAAGGGACCATTAATGCATCAAGATCATCCAATGAAGGGACCATTAATGCATCAAGATCATCCCATGAAGGGACCAGTGCATCAGAGATCATCCCATGAAGGGACCAGTGCATCAGATATCATCCCATGAAGGGACCAGTGCATCAGATATCATCCCATGAAGGGACCAGTGCATCAGATATCATCCCATGAAGGGACCAGTGCATCAGATATATCCCATGAAGGGACCAGTGCATCAGATATCATCCCATGAAGGGACCAGTGCATCAGATATCATCCCATGAAGGGACCAGTGCATCAGAGATCATCCCATGAAGGGACCAGTGCATCAGAGATCATCCCATGAAGGGACCAGTGCAGAGACCATCCCATGAAGGGACCAGTGCATCAAAGACCATCCCATGAAGGGACCAGTGCATCAGAGACCATCCCATGAAGGGACCAGTGCATCAGAGATCATCCCATGAAGGGACCAGTGCATCAAAGATCATCCCATGAAGGGACCAGTGCATCAAAGACCATCCCGTGAAGGGACCAGTGCAAAGATCATCCCATGAAGGGACCAGTGCATCACAGCACTCAGATTAGAGGTATGCAAGATCATCCCATGAAGGGACCAGGGCATTAAAGATCATCCCATGAAGGGACCAGTGCATCAAAGATCATCCCATGAAGGGACCAGTGCATCAAAGATCATCCCATGAAGGGACCAGTGCATCAAAGATCATCCCATGAAGGGACCAGTGCATCAAAGACCATCCCGTGAAGGGACCAGTGCAAAGATCATCCCATGAAGGGACCAGTGCATCACAGCACTCAGATTAGAGGTATGCAAGATCATCCCATGAAGGGACCGGTGCATCCAAGATCATCCCATGAAGGGACCGGTGCATCCAAGATCATCCCATGAAGGGACCGGTGCATCCAAGATCATCCCATGAAGGGACCGGTGCATCCAAGATCATCCCATGAAGGGACCAGTGCATCCAAGATCATCCCATGAAGGGACCAGTGCATCCAAGATCATCCCATGAAGGGACCAGTGCATCCAAGATCATCCCATGAAGGGACCAGTGCATCCAAGATCATCCCATGAAGGGACCAGTGCATCCAAGATCATCCCATGAAGGGACCAGTGCATCAAGATCATCCCATGAAGGGACCAGTGCATCAAGATCATCCCATGAAGGGACCAGTGCATCAAGATCATCCCATGAAGGGACCAGTGCATCAAGATCATCCCATGAAGGGACCAGTGCATCAAGATCATCCCATGAAGGGACCAGTTCAAAGATCATCCCCATGAAGGGACCAGTGCGTCAAAGATCATCCCATGAAGGGACCAGTGCGTCACAGCACTAAGATTAGAGGTATGCAAGTTCATCCCGTGAAGGAACCAGTGCAAAGATCATCCTGTGAAGGGACCAGTGCATCAAAGATCATCCCATGAAGGGACTAGTGCATCAGAGATCATCCCATGAAGGGACTAGTGCATCAGAGATCATCCCATGAAGGGACAAGTGCATCAGAGATCATCCCATGAAGGGACCAGTGCATCAGAGATCATCCCATGAAGGGACCAGTGCATCAGAGATCATCCCATGAAGGGACCAGTGCATCAGAGATCATCCCATGAAGGGACCAGTGCATCACAGCACTCAGATTAGAGGTATGCAAGATGATCCCATGAAGGGACCAGTGCATCACAGCACTCAGATTGGAGGTATGCAAGATCATCTCATGAAGGGGAAAGTGCAATAAAGATCATCCCATGAAGGGACCAGATCAGAGATCATCCTTTGAAGGGACCAGTGCATCAGAAATCATCCCATGAAGGGACCAGTGCATCAGAGATCATCCCGTGAAGGGACCAGTGCATCAGAGATCATCCCGTGAAGGGACCAGTGCATCAGAGATCATGCCGTGAAGGGACCAGTGCATCAAAGATCATGCCGTGAAGGGACCAGTGCAAAGATCATGCCGTGAAGGGACCAGTGCAAAGATCATGCCGTGAAGGGACCAGTGCAAAGATCATGCCGTGAAGGGACCAGTGCAAAGATCATGCCGTGAAGGGACCAGTGCAAAGATCATGCCGTGAAGGGACCAGTGCAAAGATCATGCCGTGAAGGGACCAGTGCAAAGATCATGCCGTGAAGGGACCAGTGCAAAGATCATGCCGTGAAGGGACCAGTGCAAAGATCATGCCGTGAAGGGACCAGTGCAAAGATCATGCCGTGAAGGGACCAGTGCATCAGAGATCATCCCATGAAGGGACCAGTGCAAAGATGTTCCCATGAAGGGACCAGTGCATCAAAGATCATCCCAAGAAGGGACCAGTGCATCAAAGATCATCCCAAGAAGGGACCAGTGCATCAAAGATCATCCCATGAAGGGACTAGTGCATCAGAGATCATCCCATGAAGGGACAAGTGCATCAGAGATCATCCCATGAAGGGACCAGTGCATCAGAGATCATCCCATGAAGGGACCAGTGCATCAGAGATCATCCCATGAAGGGACCAGTGCATCAGAGATCATCCCATGAAGGGACCAGTGCATCACAGCACTCAGATTAGAGGTATGCAAGATGATCCCATGAAGGGACCAGTGCATCACAGCACTCAGATTAGAGGTACGCAAGATCATCCCATGAAGGGACAAGTGCATCAGAGATCATCCCATGAAGGGACCAGTGCATCACAGCACTCAGATTAGAGGTATGCAAGATCATCCCATGAAGGGAAAAGTGCAATAAAGATCATCCCATGAAGGGACCAGATCAGAGATCATCCCATGAAGGGACCAGTGCATCAGAGATCATCCCATGAAGGGACCAGTGCATCAGAGATCATCCCATGAAGGGACCATTAGTGCAAAGATCATCCAATGAAGGGACCAGTGCATCAAAGATCATCCCGTGAAGGGACCAGTGCATCAAAGTTCATGCCGTGAAGGGACCAGTGCAAAGTTCATGCCGTGAAGGGACCAGTGCAAAGATCATGCCGTGAAGGGACCAGTGCAAAGATCATGCCGTGAAGGGACCAGTGCAAAGATCATGCCGTGAAGGGACCAGTGCAAAGATCATGCCGTGAAGGGACCAGTGCAAAGATCATGCCGTGAAGGGACCAGTGCAAAGATCATGCCGTGAAGGGACCAGTGCAAAGATCATGCCGTGAAGGGACCAGTGCAAAGATCATGCCGTGAAGGGACCAGTGCAAAGATCATGCCGTGAAGGGACCAGTGCAAAGATCATGCCGTGAAGGGACCAGTGCAAAGATCATGCCGTGAAGGGACCAGTGCATCAAAGATCATCCCAAGAAGGGACCAGTGCATCAAAGATCATCCCAAGAAGGGACCAGTGCATCAAAGATCATCCCAAGAAGGGACCAGTGCATCAAAGATCATCCCAAGAAGGGACCAGTGCATCAAAGATCATCCCAAGAAGGGACCAGTGCATCAAAGATCATCCCAAGAAGGGACCAGTGCATCAAAGATCATCCCAAGAAGGGACCAGTGCATCAAAGATCATCCCAAGAAGGGACCAGTGCATCAAAGATCATCCCATGAAAGGATCAGGGCATTAAAGATCATCCCATGAAAGGACCACTGCATCAAGACCATCCCATGAAGGGACCAGTGCATCACAGCACTCAGATTAGAGGTATGCAAGATCAGCCCGAGAAGGAACCAGTACATCACAGCACTCAGATTAGAGGTATGCAAGATCATCCCGTGAAGGAACCAGTGCATCAAAGATCATCCCGTGAAGGGACCCGTGCAAAGATGATCCCATGAAGGGACCAGTGCAAAGATGATCCCATGAAGGGACCAGTGCAAAGATGATCCCATGAAGGGACCAGTGCATCAAAGATCATCCCATGAAGGGACCAGTGCATCAAAGATCATCCCAAGAAGGGACCAGTGCATCAAAGATCATCCCAAGAAGGGACCAGTGCATCAAAGATCATCCCATGAAGGGACCAGTGCATCAAAGATCATCCCAAGAAGGGACCAGTGCATCAAAGATCATCCCAAGAAGGGACCAGTGCATCAAAGATCATCCCATGAAGGGACCAGTGCATCAAGATCATCCCATGAAGGGACCAGTGCATCACAGCACTCAGATTAGAGGTACGCAAGATCATCCCATGAAGGGACCAGTGCATCAGAGATCATCCCATGAAGGGACAAGTGCATCAGAGATCATCCCATGAAGGGACCAGTGCATCAGAGATCATCCCATGAAGGGACCAGTGCATCAGAGATCATCCCATGAAGGGACCAGTGCATCAGAGATCATCCCATGAAGGGACCAGTGCATCACAGCACTCAGATTAGAGGTATGCAAGATCATCCCATGAAGGGACCAGGCCATTAAAGATCATCCCATGAAGGGACCAGTGCATCAAAGACCATCCCATGAAGGGACTAGTGCATCAAAGACCATCCCATGAAGGGACCAGTACATCAAAGATCATCCCATGAAGGGACCAGTACATCACAGCTCTCAGATTAGAGAGCTGTGCAGGATCATCCTGGGAAGGGACCAGTGCATCAAAGATCAACCCATGAAGGGACCATTAGTGCATCAAAGATCATCCAAGGAAGGGACCATTAGTGCATCAAAGATCATCCAAGGAAGGGACCATTAGTGCATCAAAGATCATCCAATGAAGGGACCATTAATGCAAAGATCATCCAATGAAGGGACCAGTGCATCAAAGATCATCCCATGAAGGGACCATTAATGCATCAAGATCATCCCATGAAGGGACCAGTGCATCAAGATCATCCCATGAAGGGACCAGTGCAAAGATGATCCCATGAAGGGACCAGTGCAAAGATGATCCCATGAAGGGACCAGTGCAAAGATGATCCCATGAAGGGACCAGTGCAAAGATGATCCCATGAAGGGACCAGTGCATCAAAGATCATCCCAAGAAGGGACCAGTGCATCAAAGATCATCCCAAGAAGGGACCAGTGCATCAAAGATCATCCCAAGAAGGGACCAGTGCATCAAAGATCATCCCAAGAAGGGACCAGTGCATCAAGATCATCCCATGAAGGGACCAGTGCATCAAGATCAAGATCATCCCATGAAGGGACCAGTGCATCACAGCACTCAGATTAGAGGTACGCAAGATCATCCCATGAAGGGACCAGTGCATCAGAGATCATCCCATGAAGGGACAAGTGCATCAGAGATCATCCCATGAAGGGACAAGTGCATCAGAGATCATCCCATGAAGGGACAAGTGCATCAGAGATCATCCCTTGAAGGGACCAGTGCATCAGAGATCATCCCATGAAGGGACCAGTGCATCACAGCACTCAGATTAGAGGTATGCAAGATCATCCCATGAAGGGACCAGGCCATTAAAGATCATCCCATGAAGGGACCAGTGCATCAAAGACCATCCCATGAAGGGACTAGTGCATCAAAGACCATCCCATGAAGGGACCAGTACATCAAAGATCATCCCATGAAGGGACCAGTACATCACAGCTCTCAGATTAGAGAGCTGTGCAGGATCATCCTGGGAAGGGACCAGTGCATCAAAGATCAACCCATGAAGGGACCATTAGTGCATCAAAGATCATCCAATGAAGGGACCATTAGTGCATCAAAGATCATCCAATGAAGGGACCATTAGTGCATCAAAGATCATCCAATGAAGGGACCATTAATGCAAAGATCATCCAATGAAGGGACCAGTGCATCAAGATCATCCCATGAAGGGACTAGTGCATCAGAGATCATCCCATGAAGGGACCAGTGCATCAGCGATCATCCCATGAAGGGACCAGTGCATCAGAGATCATCCCATGAAGGGACCAGTGCATCACAGCACTCAGATTAGAGGTATGCAAGATCATCCCATGAAGGGAAAAGTGCAATAAAGATCATCCCATGAAGGGACCAGTGCATCAGAGATCATCCCATGAAGGGACCAGTGCATCAGAGATCATCCCATGAAGGGACCATTAGTGCAAAGATCATCCAATGAAGGGACCAGTGCATCAAAGATCATCCCGTGAAGGGAAAAGTGCAATAAAGATCATCCCATGAAGGGACCAGTGCATCAGAGATCATCCCATGAGGGGACCAGTGCATCAGAGATCATCCCATGAAGGGACCATTAGTGCAAAGATCATCCCGTGAAGGGACCAGTGCATCAAAGTTCATCCCGTGAAGGGACCAGTGCAAAGATCATGCCGTTAAGGGACCAGTGCAAAGATCATGCCGTTAAGGGACCAGTGCAAAGATCATGCCGTTAAGGGACCAGTGCAAAGATCATGCCGTTAAGGGACCAGTGCAAAGATCATGCCGTTAAGGGACCAGTGCAAAGATCATGCCGTTAAGGGACCAGTGCAAAGATCATGCCGTTAAGGGACCAGTGCAAAGATCATGCCGTGAAGGGACCAGTGCAAAGATGATCCCATGAAGGGACCAGTGCAAAGATGATCCCATGAAGGAACCAGTGCATCAAAGATCATCCCAAGAAGGGACCAGTGCATCAAAGATCATCCCAAGAAGGGACCAGTGCATCAAAGATCATCCCAAGAAGGGACCAGTGCATCAGAGATCATCCCATGAAGGGACCAGTGCATCAGAGATCATCCCATGAAGGGACCAGTGCAAAGATGATCCCATGAAGGGACCAGTGCAAAGATGATCCCATGAAGGGACCAGTGCAAAGATGATCCCATGAAGGGACCAGTGCAAAGATGATCCCATGAAGGGACCAGTGCATCAAAGATCATCCCAAGAAGGGACCAGTGCATCAAAGATCATCCCAAGAAGGGACCAGTGCATCAAAGATCATCCCATGAAGGAACCAGTGCATCAAAGATCATCCCATGAAGGGACCAGTGCAAAGATCATCCCATGAAGGGACCAGTGCAAAGATCATCCCGTGAAGGGACCAGTGCAAAGATCATGCCGTGAAGGGACCAGTGCAAAGATCATGCCGTGAAGGGACCAGTGCAAAGATCATGCCGTGAAGGGACCAGTGCAAAGATCATGCCGTGAAGGGACCAGTGCAAAGATCATGCCGTGAAGGGACCAGTGCATCAGAGATCATCCCATGAAGGGACCAGTGCATCAGAGATCATCCCATGAAGGGACCAGTGCATCAGAGATCATCCCATGAAGGGACCAGTGCATCAGAGATCATCCCATGAAGGGACCAGTGCATCAGAGATCATCCCATGAAGGGACCAGTGCAAAGATGATCCCATGAAGGGACCAGTGCATCAAAGATCATCCCAAGAAGGGACCAGTGCATCAAAGATCATCCCAAGAAGGGACCAGTGCATCAAAGATCATCCCAAGAAGGGACCAGTGCATCAAAGATCATCCCAAGAAGGGACCAGTGCATCAAAGATCATCCCATGAAAGGACCAGGGCATCAAAGATCATCCCATGAAAGGACCAGGGCATTAAAGATCATCCCATGAAAGGACCACTGCATCAAGACCATCCCATGAAGGGACCAGTGCATCACAGCACTCAGATTAGAGGTACGCAAGATCATCCCATGAAGGGACAAGTGCATCAGAGATCATCCCATGAAGGGACAAGTGCATCAGAGATCATCCCATGAAGGGACCAGTGCATCACAGCACTCAGACTAGAGGTATGCAAGATCATCCCATGAAGGGAAAAGTGCAATAAAGATCACCCCATGAAGGGACCAGATCAGAGATCATCCCATGAAGGGACCAGTGCATCAAAGAAAATCCCATGAAGGGACCAGGGCCTCAGCGATCCCATGAAGGGACCAGTGCATCAGAGATCATCCCATGAAGGGACCAGTGGATTAAAGATCATCCCATGAAGGGACCAGTGGATCAAAGATCATCCCGTGAAGGAACCAGTGCATCAAAGATCATCCCGTGAAGGGACCAGTGCATCAAAGATCATCCCGTGAAGGGACCAGTGCATCAAAGATCATCCCGTGAAGGGACCAGTGCATCAAAGATCATCCCGTGAAGGGACCAGTGCATCAAAGATCATCCCGTGAAGGGACCAGTGCATCAGAGATCATCCCGTGAAGGGACCAGTGCATCAGAGATCATCCCGTGAAGGGACCAGTGCATCAGAGATCATCCCATGAAGGGACCAGAGCATCAGAGATCATCCCATGAAGGGACCAGAGCATCAGAGATCATCCCATGAAGGGACCAGTGCATCAGAGATCATCCCATGAAGGGACCAGTGCATCAGAGATCATCCCATGAAGGGACCAGTGCAGAGACCATCCCATGAAGGGACCAGTGCAGAGACCATCCCATGAAGGGACCAGTGCATCAAAGACCATCCCATGAAGGGACCAGTGCAGAGATCATCCCATGAAGGGACCAGTGCAGAGATCATCCCATGAAGGGACCAGTGCATCACAGCACTCAGATTAGAGGTATGCAAGATCATCCCATGAAGGGACCAGGGCATTAAAGATCATCCCATGAAGGGACCAGTGCAAAGATCATCCCATGAAGGGACCAGTGCATCAAAGACCATCCCATGAAGGGACCAGTGCATCAAAGACCATCCCATGAAGGGACCATTAATGCATCAAAGATCATCCCATGAAGGGACCAGTGCATCACAGCACTCAGATTAGAGGTATGCAAGATCATCCCATGAAGGGACCAGTGCAAAGATCATCCCATGAAGGGACCAGTGCATCAGAGATCATCCCATGAAGGGACCAGTGCATCAGATCATCCCATGAAGGGACCAGTGCATCAGAGATCATCCCATGAAGGCACCAGTGCATCAGAGATCATCCCATGAAGGGGCCAGTGCATCAGAGATCATCCCATGAAGGGGCCAGTGCATCAGATGTTATCCCATGAAGGGGCCAGTGCATCACAGCTAGGGGTGGGCGGAAATTGCGTAATCGCGTTACGCAAATCTCCGCGAAACTGTAAAAAATCTCCGCGAACACGCAGAAATTCCGCGAACACGCGGAATTGCTTGTTCGCGATACTTTTTTCCTGTTCGCGATCGCTGTTTGCCTGCTCGGGGTGAAATATCTCGCGAACACGCATATTGAGAATGCGAACAAGCAAAAAATTTCGCGAAGTCGCAGAACGCAGATTTTTGGCCAATTTCGCGTTCTCTGCGGAACGCGAAATTACCCAAATTCCGCAAATTCCGCGAACGGAACGGAATTTACCGCCCAGGCCTAATCACAGCACTCAGATTAGAGAGCTGTGCAAGATCATCCTGGGAAGGGACCAATGCATCAAAGATCAACCCATGAAGGGACCATTAGTGCATCAAAGATCATCCCATTGTCGTACTTTAATATTCGGGACCGCGTAGGGGACAGGGCCCTACCCCTGTCTATCTTGGTATTAGCGAACCGCAAATGGTAAATGCGGCATGTACGAGTGCTTTATATACCGGTCTAGCTATGAATGCACTGTGTACACGTTATTCTGCTCCACTACGCGGGTTCCATTTTGGAAGCAGTGGCCATCTTGTCATTGCCCTCACATAGGCTATGATGGAGTTAATACGGGCCTCACAGTACATGGGCTTTCCCTCTGACTTCTCTGTGACCTGGGCAGCTGGCTCTGCTGCCCCGGGTCAAACCGGTCTCACGAGCTCCCCTTCCTCCGTCCACCTGTGATTAGCATCAGGGTTTGACCCGTCATAAAATCCTTTCATTCTACACAATCCCCCGGCTAATCTCTTCCACACCTGCTTGTTCTTGCTTTATGACTTGTTTCCCAAAACAGGAGATGCTCATGTTTATTGGGGGGTCTATTTACTTCAAACATGGGATCTGAACCTTACTGTGTAAATCATTGTGGGCTGGCCGAACTGGAATGTGGGATGGTCATCATGACTCTGCTTTTTCGTTTGTAATGTATGCCTTTATATGACCATATCGTAAACCAAGGAATGTGTGCCTGGAGCATGATATTTTGTACTTAAGGAGAAGTCCGTTCCTATGATTTGCAGCAGTCTCCTGAGAACATACACGCTGTTGTACTTCTAGGATACCTGTCATTGGTCTGCAGCCAATAAACGATTCTTTGACTTCACCCAGAAGACTCTGTGTTTCTGTAGGTCCGGAACAGGGTGAAACCCAGAAGTCATAGGGTGTGTGCCCCTGCACCGCTGGGTCTAAAATACCCAGTACTTCACCATGAAGGCACCAGTGCATCAGAGATCATCCCATGAAGGCACCAGTGCATCCAAGATCATCCCATGAAGGGACCAGTGCATCAAGATAATCCCATGAAGGAACCAGTATATCTCAGTACTCTGATTAGAGGTATGGAAGATCATCCCATGAAGGGACCAGTGCATCACAGCACTCAGATTAGAGGCATTGAAGATCATCCCATGAAGGGACCAGTGCATCAGAGATCATCCCATGAAGGGAGCAGTGCATCAGAGATCATCCCGTGAAGGGACCAGTGCATCAGAGATCATCCCGTGAAGGGACCAGTGCATCAGAGATCATCCCGTGAAGGGACCAGTGCATCAGAGATCATCCCGTGAAGGGACCAGTGCATCAGAGATCATCCCGTGAAGGGACCAGTGCATCAGAGATCATCCCATGAAGGGGCCAGTGCATCAAAGATCATCCCATGAAGGGGCCAGTGCATCAAAGATCATCCCATGAAGGGGCCAGTGCATCAAAGATCATCCCATGAAGGGGCCAGTGCATCAAAGATCATCCCATGAAGGGGCCAGTGCATCAAAGATGATCCCATGAAGGGGCCAGTGCATCAAAGATGATCCCATGAAGGGGCCAGTGCAACAAAGATCATCAAATGAAGGGACCAGTGCATCAAGATCATCCCATGAAGGGACCAGTGCATCAAGATCATCCCATGAAGGGACCAGTGCATCAAGATCATCCCATGAAGGGACCAGTGCATCAAGATCATCCCATGAAGGGACCAGTGCATCAAGATCATCCCATGAAGGGACCAGTGCATCAAGATCATCCCATGAAGGGACCAGTGCATCAAGATCATCCCATGAAGGGACCAGTGCATCAAGATCATCCCATGAAGGGACCAATGCATCAAGATCATCCCATGAAGGGACCAGTATATCACAGCACTCAGATTAGAGGTATGCAAGATCATCCCATGCAGGGACCAGTGCATCAAAGATCATCCCATGCAGGGACCAGTGCATCAGAGATCATCCCGAGAAGGGACCGGTGCATCAGAGATCATCCCGTGAAGGGACCGGTGCATCAGAGATCATCCCGTGAAGGGACCGGTGCATCAGAGATCATCCCGTGAAGGGACCGGTGCATCAGAGATCATCCCGTGAAGGGACCGGTGCATCAGAGATCATCCCGTGAAGGGACCGGTGCATCAGAGATCATCCCGTGAAGGGACCGGTGCATCAGAGATCATCCCGTGAAGGGACCGGTGCATCAGAGATCATCCCGTGAAGGGACCGGTGCATCAGAGATCATCCCGTGAAGGGACCGGTGCATCAGAGATCATCCCGTGAAGGGACCGGTGCATCAGAGATCATCCCGTGAAGGGACCGGTGCATCAGAGATCATCCCGTGAAGGGACCGGTGCATCAGAGATCATCCCGTGAAGGGACCGGTGCATCAGAGATCATCCCGTGAAGGGACCGGTGCATCAGAGATCATCCCGTGAAGGGACCGGTGCATCAGAGATCATCCCGTGAAGCGACCGGTGCATCAGAGATCATCCCGTGAAGGGACCGGTGCATCAGAGATCATCCCGTGAAGGGACCGGTGCATCAGAGATCATCCCGTGAAGGGACCGGTGCATCAGAGATCATCCCATGAAGGGACCAGTGCATCACAGCACTCAGATTAGAGGTATGCAAGATCATCCCATGAAGGGACCAGTGCATCAGAGATCATCCCATGAAGGGGCCAGTGCATCAAAGATGATCCCATGAAGGGGCCAGTGCATCAAAGATCATCCCACGAAGGGACCAGTGCATCAAAGATCATCCCACGAAGGGACCAGTGCATCAAAGATCATCCCAAGAAGGGACCAGTGCATCAAAGATCATCCCATGAAGGGACCAGTGCATCAAAGATCATCCCATGAAAGGACCATGGCATTAAAGATCATCCCATGAAGGGACCAGTGCATCACAGCACTCAGATTAGAGGCATGCAAGATGATCCCATGAAGGGACCAGTGCATCACAGCACTCATATTAGAGGTATGCAAGACCATCCCTTGAAGGGACCAGTGCAAAGATCATCCCATGAAGGGACCAGTGCATCAGAGATCATCCCGTGAAGGGACCAGTGCATCAGAGATCATCCCGTGAAGGGACCAGTGCACTAAAGATCACCCCATGAAGGGACCAGTGCATCAGAGATCACCCCATGAAGGGACCAGTGCATCAGAGATCACCCCATGAAGGGACCAGTGCATCAGAGATCACCCCATGAAGGGACCAGTGCATCAGAGATCACCCCATGAAGGGACCAGTGCATCAGAGATCACCCCATGAAGGGACCAGTGCATCAGAGATCATCCCATGAAGGGACCAGTGCATCAGAGATATCATCCCATGAAGGGACCAGTGCATCAGAGATATCATCCCATGAAGGGACCAGTGCATCAGAGATCATCCCATGAAGGGACCAGTGCATCAGAGATCATCCCATGAAGGGACCAGTGCATCAGAGATCATCCCATGAAGGGGCCAGTGCAACAAAGATCATCCCATGAAGGGGCCAGTGCAACAAAGATCATCCCATGAAGGGACCAGTGCATCATATCATCCCATGAAGGGACCAGTGCATCAGATCATCCCATGAAGGGACCAGTGCATCAGATCATCCCATGAAGGGACCAGTGCATCAGATCATCCCATGAAGGGACTAGTGCAGAGATCATCCCGTGAAGGGACCAGTGCATCAGAGATCATCCCGTGAAGGGACCAGTGCATCAGAGATCATCCCGTGAAGGGGCCAGTGCATCAGAGATCATCCCGTGAAGGGGCCAGTGCATCAGAGATCATCCCGTGAAGGGGCCAGTGCATCAGAGATCATCCCGTGAAGGGACCATTAGTGCATCAGAGATCATCCCGTGAAGGGACCATTAGTGCATCAAAGATCATCCCGTGAAGGGACCATTAGTGCATCAAAGATCATCCCGTGAAGGGACCATTAGTGCATCAAAGATCATCCCATGAAGGGACCAGTGCATCAGAGATCATCCCATGAAGGGACCAGTGCATCAGAGATCATCCCATGAAGGGACCAGTGCATCAGAGATCATCCCATGAAGGGACCAGTGCAAAGATGATACCATGAAGGGACCAGTGCAAAGATGATACCATGAAGGGACCAGTGCAAAGATGATACCATGAAGGGACCAGTGCAAAGATGATCCCATGAAGGGACCAGTGCAAAGATGATCCCATGAAGGGACCAGTGCAAAGATGATCCCATGAAGGGACCAGTGCAAAGATGATCCCATGAAGGGACCAGTGCAAAGATGATCCCATGAAGGGACCAGTGCAAAGATGATCCCATGAAGGGACCAGTGCATCAAGATCATCCCATAAAGGGACCAGTGCATCAGAGATCATCCCATAAAGGGACCAGTGCATCAGAGATCATCCCATAAAGGGACCAGTGCATCAGAGATCATCCCATAAAGGGACCAGTGCATCAGAGATCATCCCATAAAGGGACCAGTGCATCAGAGATCATCCCAAAAAGGGACCAGTGCATCAGAGATCATCCCATAAAGGGACCAGTGCATCAGAGATCATCTCATGAAGGGACCAGTGCATCACAGCACTCAGATTAGAGGTATGCAAGATCATCCCGTGAAGGGACCAGGGCATTAAAGATCACCCATGAAGGGACCAGTGCATCAGAGATCATCCCATGAAGGGACCAGTGCATCAGAGATCATCCCGTGAAGGGACCAGTGCATCGGAGATCATCCCGTGAAGGGACCAGTGCATCAAAGATCATCCCATGAAGGGACCAGTGCATCCAAGATCATCCCATGAAGGGACCAGTGCATCCAAGATCATCCCATGAAGGGACCAGTGCATCACAGCACTCAGATTAGAGGCATTGAAGATCATCCCATGAAGGGACCAGTGCATCAGAGATCATCCCGTGAAGGGACCAGTGCATCAGAGATCATCCCGTGAAGGGACCAGTGCATCAGAGATCATCCCGTGAAGGGACCAGTGCATCAGAGATCATCCCGTGAAGGGACCAGTGCATCAGAGATCATCCCGTGAAGGGACCAGTGCATCAGAGATCATCCCGTGAAGGGACCAGTGCATCAGAGATCATCCCGTGAAGGGACCAGTGCATCAGAGATCATCCCGTGAAGGGACCAGTGCATCAGAGATCATCCCGTGAAGGGACCAGTGCATCAGAGATCATCCCGTGAAGGGACCAGTGCATCAGTGATCATCCCGTGAAGGGACCAGTGCATCAGTGATCATCCCGTGAAGGGACCAGTGCATCAGAGATCATCCCTTGAAGGGACCAGTGCATCAGAGATCATCCCTTGAAGGGACCAGTGCATCAGAGATCATCCCTTGAAGGGACCAGTGCATCAGAGATCATCCCGTGAAGGGACCAGTGCATCAGAGATCATCCCGTGAAGGGACCATTAGTGCATTAAAGATCAACTCATGAAGGGACCAGTGCATCAAAGATTATCCAGTGAAGGGACCAGTGCATCAGAGATCATCCCACGAAGGGACCAGTACATCAGAGATCCCATGAAGGGACCAGTGCATCCAAGATCATCCCATGAAGGGACCAGTGTATCAGAGATCATCCCATGAAGGGAGCAGTGCATCAGAGATCATCCCATGAAGGGAGCAGTGCATCAGAGATCATCCCATGAAGGGAGCAGTGCATCAGAGATCATCCCATGAAGGGAGCAGTGCATCAGAGATCATCCCATGAAGGGAGCAGTGCATCAGAGATAATCCCATGAAGGGAGCAGTGCATCACAGATCATCCCATGAAGGGACCAGTGCATCACAGTACTTTGATTCGAGGTACGCAAGATCATCCCATGAAGGGACCAGTGCGTCAAAGATCATCCCATGAAGGAACCAGTGCATCACAGCACTAAGATTAGAGGTATGCAAGTTCATCCCGTGAAGGAACCAGTGCATCAAAGTTCATCCCATGAAGGGACCAGTGCATCAGATCATCCCATGAAGGGACCAGTGCATCAGAGATTATCCCATGAAGGGACCAGTGCATCAGAGAGCATCCCATGAAGGGACCAGTGCACCAGAGAGCATCCCATGAAGGGACCAGTGCACCAGAGAGCATCCCATGAAGGGACCAGTGCATCACAGCACTAAGATTAGAGGTATGCAAGATCATCCCATGAAGGGACCAGTGCATCAAGATAATCCCATGAAGGGACCAGTGCATCAAAGATCGTCCCGTGAAGGGACCAGTGCATCAAAGATCGTCCCGTGAAGGGACCAGTGCATCCAAGATCATCCCATGAAGGGACCATTGCATCACAGCACTCAGATTAGAGGTATGCAAGATCATCCCATGAAGGGACCAGTACATCAAAGATCATACCATGAAGGGACCAGTGCATCAAAGATCATCCCATGAAGGGACCAGTGCATCAAAGATGAACCCATGAAGGGACCAGTGCATCCAAGATCATCCCATGAAGGGACAAGTGCATCAAAGATCATCCCATGAAGGGACCAGTGCATCACAGCACTCAGATTAGAGGTATGCAAGATCATCCCATGAAGGGACCAGTGCATCAGAGATCATCCCATGAAGGGACCAGTGCATCAAAGATCATCCCGTGAAGGGACCAGTGCATCAAGGATCATCCCGTGAAGGGACCAGTGCATCAGAGATCATCCCGTGAAGGGACCAGTGCATCAGAGATCATCCCGTGAAGGGACCAGTGCATCAGAGATCATCCCGTGAAGGGACCAGTGCATCAGAGATCATCCCGTGAAGGGACCAGTGCATCAGAGATCATCCCGTGAAGGGACCAGTGCATCAGAGATCATCCCGTGAAGGGACCAGTGCATCAGAGATCATCCCGTGAAGGGACCAGTGCATCAGAGATCATCCCGTGAAGGGACCAGTGGATCAGAGATCATCCCATGAAGGGACCAGTGGATCAGAGATCATCCCATGAAGGGACCAGTGGATCAAAGATCATCCCATGAAGGGACCAGTGCATCAAAGATCATCCCATGAAGGGACCAGTGCATCAAGATCATCCCATGAATGGACCAGTGCATCAAGATCATCCCATGAAGGGACCAGTGCATCAAAGATCATCCAATGAAGGGACCAGTGCATCAAAGATCATCCCATGAAGGGACCAGTGCATCACATCATTCAGATTCGAGGTACACAAGATCATCCCATGAAGGGACCGGTGCATCAAAGATCATCCCATGAAGGGACCAGTGCATCAGATCATCCCGTGAAGGGACCAGTGCATCAGAGATCATCCCGTGAAGGGACCAGTGCATCAGAGATCATCCCGTGAAGGGACCAGTGCATCAGAGATCATCCCGTGAAGGGACCAGTGCATCAGAGATCATCCCGTGAAGGGACCAGTGCATCAAGATCATCCCATGAAGGGACCAGTGCATCAAGATCATCCCATGAAGGGACCAGTGCATCAAGATCATCCCATGAAGGGACCAGTGCATCAAGATCATCCCATGAAGGGACCAGTGCATCAAGATCATCCCATGAAGGGACAAGTGCATCAGAGATCCTCCCATGAAGGGACAAGTGCATCAGAGATCATCCCATGAAGGGACCAGTGCATCAGAGATCATCCCATGAAGGGACCAGTGCAAAGATGATCCCATGAAGGGACCAGTGGATCAAAGATCATCCCATGAAGGGACCAGTGGATCAAAGATCATCCCATGAAGGGACCAGTGGATCAAAGATCATCCCATGAAGGGACCAGTGGATCAAAGATCATCCCATGAAGGGACCAGTGGATCAAAGATCATCCCATGAAGGGACCAGTGGATCAAAGATCATCCCATGAAGGGACCAGTGGATCAAAGATCATCCCATGAAGGGACCAGTGCATCAAGATCATCCCATGAAGGGACCAGTGCATCAGAGATCATCCCATGAAGGGACCAGTGCATCCAAGATCATCCCATGAAGGGACCAGTGCATCCAAGATCATCCCATGAAGGGACCAGTGCATCACAGCACTCAGATTAGATGCATTGACGATCATCCCATGAAGGGACCAGTGCATCAAAGACCATCCCATGAAGGGACCAGTGCATCAAAGACCATCCCATGAAGGGAACATTCGTGCATCAAAGACCATCCCATGAAGGGACCATTCGTGCAAAGATCATCCAATGAAGGGACCATTCGTGCAAAGATCATCCAATGAAGGGACCAGTGCATCAAAGATCATCCAATGAAGGGACCAGTGCATCAAGATCATCCCATGAAGGGACCAGTGCATCAGAGATCATCCCATGAAGGGACCAGTGCATCAGAGATCATCCCGTGAAGGGACCAGTGCATCAGAGATCATCCCGTGAAGGGACCAGTGCATCAGAGATCATCCCGTGAAGGGACCAGTGCAAAGATCATCCCGTGAAGGGACCAGTGCAAAGATCATGCCGTGAAGGGACCAGTGCAAAGATCATGCCGTGAAGGGACCAGTGCATCAAAGATCATCCCATGAAGGGACGAGTGCATCAGAGATCATCCCATGAAGGGACGAGTGCATCAGAGATGATCCCATGAAGGGACGAGTGCATCAGAGATAATCCCATGAAGGGACCAGTGCAAAGATCATCCCATGAAGGGACCATTGCATCACAGCACTCAGATTAGAGGTATGCAAGATCATCCCATGAAGGGACCAGTGCATCAAAGATCATACCATGAAGGGACCAGTGCATCAAAGATCATCCCATGAAGGGACCAGTGCATCAAAGATGAACCCATGAAGGGACCAGTGCATCCAAGATCATCCCATGAAGGGACAAGTGCATCAAAGATCATCCCATGAAGGGACCAGTGCATCACAGCACTCAGATTAGAGGTATGCAAGATCATCCCATGAAGGGACCAGTGCATCAGAGATCATCCCATGAAGGGACCAGTGCATCAAAGATCATCCCGTGAAGGGACCAGTGCATCAAGGATCATCCCGTGAAGGGACCAGTGCATCAAGGATCATCCCGTGAAGGGACCAGTGCATCAGAGATCATCCCGTGAAGGGACCAGTGCATCAGAGATCATCCCGTGAAGGGACCAGTGCATCAGAGATCATCCCGTGAAGGGACCAGTGCATCAGAGATCATCCCGTGAAGGGACCAGTGCATCAGAGATCATCCCGTGAAGGGACCAGTGCATCAGAGATCATCCCGTGAAGGGACCAGTGCATCAGAGATCATCCCGTGAAGGGACCAGTGCATCAGAGATCATCCCGTGAAGGGACCAGTGCATCAGAGATCATCCCGTGAAGGGACCAGTGCATCAGAGATCATCCCGTGAAGGGACCAGTGGATCAGAGATCATCCCATGAAGGGACCAGTGGATCAGAGATCATCCCATGAAGGGACCAGTGGATCAAAGATCATCCCATGAAGGGACCAGTGGATCAAAGATCATCCCATGAAGGGACCAGTGCATCAAGATCATCCCATGAAGGGACCAGTGCATCAAGATCATCCCATGAAGGGACCAGTGCATCAAAGATCATCCAATGAAGGGACCAGTGCATCAAAGATCATCCCATGAAGGGACCAGTGCATCACATCACTCAGATTCGAGGTACACAAGATCATCCCATGAAGGGACCGGTGCATCAAAGATCATCCCATGAAGGGACCAGTGCATCAGATCATCCCGTGAAGGGACCAGTGCATCAGAGATCATCCCGTGAAGGGACCAGTGCATCATAGATCATCCCGTGAAGGGACCAGTGCATCATAGATCATCCCGTGAAGGGACCAGTGCATCAGAGATCATCCCGTGAAGGGACCAGTGCATCAGAGATCATCCCGTGAAGGGACCAGTGCATCAAGATCATCCCATGAAGGGACCAGTGCATCAAGATCATCCCATGAAGGGACCAGTGCATCAAGATCATCCCATGAAGGGACAAGTGCATCAGAGATCATCCCATGAAGGGACAAGTGCATCAGAGATCATCCCATGAAGGGACCAGTGCAAAGATGATCCCATGAAGGGACCAGTGGATCAAAGATCATCCCATGAAGGGACCAGTGGATCAAAGATCATCCCATGAAGGGACCAGTGGATCAAAGATCATCCCATGAAGGGACCAGTGGATCAAAGATCATCCCCATGAAGGGACCAGTGGATCAAAGATCATCCCATGAAGGGACCAGTGGATCAAAGATCATCCCATGAAGGGACCAGTGGATCAAAGATCATCCCATGAAGGGACCAGTGGATCAAAGATCATCCCATGAAGGGACCAGTGGATCAAAGATCATCCCATGAAGGGACCAGTGGATCAAAGATCATCCCATGAAGGGACCAGTGGATCAAAGATCATCCCATGAAGGGACCAGTGCATCAAGATCATCCCATGAAGGGACCAGTGCATCAGAGATCATCCCGTGAAGGGACCAGTGCATCAGAGATCATCCCGTGAAGGGACCAGTGCATCAGAGATCATCCCGTGAAGGGACCAGTGCATCAGAGATCATCCCGTGAAGGGACCAGTGCATCAGAGATCATCCCGTGAAGGGACCAGTGCAAAGATCATCCCGTGAAGGGACCAGTGCAAAGATCATGCCGTGAAGGGACCAGTGCAAAGATCATGCCATGAAGGGACCAGTGCATCAGAGATCATCCCATGAAGGGACGAGTGCATCAGAGATGATCCCATGAAGGGACGAGTGCATCAGAGATGATCCCATGAAGGGACCAGTGCAAAGATCATCCCATGAAGGGACCAGTGGATCAAAGATCATCCCATGAAGGGACCAGGGCATCAAGATCATCCCATGAAGGGACCAGGGCATCAAGATCATCCCATGAAGGGACCAGGGCATCGAGATCATCCCATGAAGGGACCAGGGCATCGAGATCATCCCATGAAGGGACCAGTGCATCGAGATCATCCCATGAAGGGACCAGTGCATCGAGATCATCCCATGAAGGGACCAGTGCATCGAGATCATCCCATGAAGGGACCAGTGCATCAGAGATCATCCCATGAAGGGACCATTAGTGCAAAGATCATCCCGTGAAGGGACCAGTGCAAAGATCATCCCGTGAAGGGACCAGTGCAAAGATCATGCCGTGAAGGGACCAGTGCATCAGAGATCATCCCATGAAGGGACAAGTGCATCAGAGATCATCCCATGAAGGGACCAGTGCGTCAAAGATCATCCCATGAAGGGACCAGGGCATTAAAGATCATCCCATGAAGGGACCAGGGCATTAAAGATCATCCCATGAAGGGACCAGGGCATTAAAGATCATCCCATGAAGGGACCAGTGCGTCAAAGATCATCCCATGAAGGGACCAGTGCGTCAAAGATCATCCCATGAAGGAACCAGTGCACCACAGCACTAAGATTAGAGGTATGCAAGTTCATCCCATGAAGGAACCAGTGCATCAAAGATCATCCCATGAATGGACCAGTGCATCAAAGATCATCCCATGAAGGGACCAGTGCATCAGAGATCATCCCATGAAGGGACCAGTGCATCAAATATCATCCCGTGAAGGGACCAGTGCTTCAGAGATCATCCCATGAAGGGACCAGTACATCAGAGATCATCCCATGAAGGGACCAGTACATAAGAGATCCCATGAAGGGACCAGTGCATCCAAGATCATCCCATGAAGGGACCAGTGCATCACAGCACTCAGATTAGAGGTATGCAAGATCATCCTGGTAAGGGACCAGTGCATCAAAGATCAACCCATGAAGGGACCATTAGTGCATTAAAGATCAACCCATGAGGACCAGTGCATCAAAGATCATCCCGTGAAGGGACCAGTGCATCAGAGATCATCCCATGAAGGGACCAGTGCATCAGAGATCATCCCATGAAGGGACCAGTGCATCAGAGATCATCCCATGAAGGGACCAGTACATCAGAGATCATCCCATGAAGGGACCAGTGCATCAGATCATCCCATGAAGTAAACAGTGCATCAAGATCATCCCATGAAGGGACAAGTGCATCAATGATCATCCCATGAAGGGACCAGTGCATCAATGATCATCCCATGAAGGGACCAGTGCATCCAAGATCATACCATGAAGGGACCAGTGCATCCAAGATCATCCCATGAAGGGACCAGTGCATCCAAGATCATCCCATGAAGGGACCAGTGCATCCAAGATCATCCCATGAAGGGACCAGTGCATCCAAGATCATCCCATGAAGGGACCAGTGCATCCAAGATCATCCCATGAAGGGACCAGTGCATCCAAGATCATCCCATGAAGGGACCAGTGCATCCAAGATCATCCCATGAAGGGACCAGTGCATCCAAGATCATCCCATGAAGGGACCAGTGCATCACAGCACTCAGATTAGAGGCATTGACGATCATCCCATGAAGGGACCAGTGCATCAAAGACCATCCCATGAAGGGACCAGTGCATCAAAGACCATCCCATGAAGGGAACATTCGTGCATCAAAGACCATCCCATGAAGGGACCATTCGTGCAAAGATCACCCAATGAAGGGACCATTCGTGCAAAGATCATCCAATGAAGGGACCAGTGCATCAAAGATCATCCAATGAAGGGACCAGTGCATCAAAGATCATCCAATGAAGGGACCAGTGCATCACAGCACTCAGATTCGAGGTACACAAGATCATCCCATGAAGGGACCAGTGCATCAGAGATCATCCCATGAAGAGACCAGTGCATCAGAGATCATCCCATGAAGGGACCAGGGCATCAGAGATCATCCCATGAAGGGACCAGGGCATCAGAGATCATCCCATGAAGGGACCAGGGCATCAGAGATCATCCCATGAAGGGACCAGGGCATCAGAGATCATCCCATGAAGGGACCAGGGCATCAGAGATCATCCCATGAAGGGACCAGGGCATCAGAGATCATCCCATGAAGGTACCAGATCAGAGATCATCCCCATGAAGGGACCAGGGCATCAGAGATCATCCCGTGAAGGGACCAGTGCATCACAGCTCAGATTTGAGGTACACAAGATCATCCCATGAAGGGACCAGTGCATCAGAGATCATCCCATGAAGGGACCAGTGCATCACATCACTCAGATTCGAGGTACACAAGATCATCCCATGAAGGGACCGGTGCATCAAAGATCATCCCATGAAGGGACCAGTGCATCAGATCATCCCGTGAAGGGGCCAGTGCATCAAAGATCATCCCATGAAGGGGCCAGTGCATCAAAGATCATCCCATGAAGGGGCCAGTGCATCAAAGGATATCCCATGAAGGGGCCAGTGCAACAAAGATCATCAAATGAAGGGACCAGTGCATCAAGATCATCCCATGAAGGGACCAGTGCATCAAGATCATCCCATGAAGGGACCAGTGCATCAAGATCATCCCATGAAGGGACCAGTTGCATCAAGATCATCCCATGAAGGGACCAGTGCATCAAGATCATCCCATGAAGGGACCAGTGCATCAAGATCATCCCATGAAGGGACCAGTGCATCAAGATCATCCCATGAAGGGACCAGTGCATCAAGATCATCCCATGAAGGGACCAGTGCATCAAGATCATCCCATGAAGGGACCAATGCATCAAGATCATCCCATGAAGGGACCAGTATATCACAGCACTCAGATTAGAGGTATGCAAGATCATCCCATGCAGGGACCAGTGCATCAAAGATCATCCCATGCAGGGACCAGTGCATCAAAGATCATCCCGTGAAGGGACCAGTGCATCAGAGATCATCCCGTGAAGGGGCCGGTGCATCAGAGATCATCCCGTGAAGGGACCGGTGCATCAGAGATCATCCCGTGAAGGGACCGGTGCATCAGAGATCATCCCGTGAAGGGACCGGTGCATCAGAGATCATCCCGTGAAGGGACCGGTGCATCAGAGATCATCCCGTGAAGGGACCGGTGCATCAGAGATCATCCCGTGAAGGGACCGGTGCATCAGAGATCATCCCGTGAAGGGACCGGTGCATCAGAGATCATCCCGTGAAGGGACCGGTGCATCAGAGATCATCCCGTGAAGGGACCGGTGCATCAGAGATCATCCCGTGAAGGGACCGGTGCATCAGAGATCATCCCGTGAAGGGACCGGTGCATCAGAGATCATCCCGTGAAGGGACCGGTGCATCAGAGATCATCCCGTGAAGGGACCGGTGCATCAGAGATCATCCCGTGAAGGGACCGGTGCATCAGAGATCATCCCGTGAAGGGACCGGTGCATCAGAGATCATCCCATGAAGGGACCGGTGCATCAGAGATCATCCCATGAAGGGACCAGTGCATCACAGCACTCAGATTAGAGGTATGCAAGATCATCCCGTGAAGGGACCGGTGCATCAGAGATCATCCCGTGAAGGGACCAGTGCGTCAAAGATCATCCCATGAAGGGACCAGTGCGTCAAAGATCATCCCACGAAGGGACCAGTGCATCAAAGATCATCCCACGAAGGGACCAGTGCATCAAAGATCATCCCACGAAGGGACCAGTGCATCAAAGATCATCCCACGAAGGGACCAGTGCATCAAAGATCATCCCACGAAGGGACCAGTGCATCAAAGATCATCCCAAGAAGGGACCAGTGCATCAAAGATCATCCCAAGAAGGGACCAGTGCATCAAAGATCATCCCATGAAGGGAGCAGTGGATCAAAGATCATCCCATGAAAGGACCATGGCATTAAAGATCATCCCATGAAGGGACCAGTGCATCACAGCACTCAGATTAGAGGTATGCAAGATGATCCCATGAAGGGACCAGTGCATCACAGCACTCATATTAGAGGTATGCAAGACGATCCCTTGAAGGGACCAGTGCAAAGATCATCCCATGAAGGGACCAGTGCATCAGAGATCATCCCGTGAAGGGACCAGTGCATCAGAGATCATCCCGTGAAGGGACCAGTGCATTAAAGATCATCCCATGAAGGGACCAGTGCACTAAAGATCACCCCATGAAGGGACCAGTGCATCAGAGATCACCCCATGAAGGGACCAGTGCATCAGAGATCACCCCATGAAGGGACCAGTGCATCAGAGATCACCCCATGAAGGGACCAGTGCATCAGAGATCATCCCATGAAGGGACCAGTGCATCAGAGATCTCATCCCATGAAGGGACCAGTGCATCAAAGATCATCCCATGAAGGGGCCAGTGCATCAAAGATCATACCATGAAGGGGCCAGTGCATCAAAGGATATCCCATGAAGGGGCCAGTGCAACAAAGATCATCAAATGAAGGGACCAGTGCATCAAGATCATCCCATGAAGGGACCAGTGCATCAAGATCATCCCATGAAGGGACCAGTGCATCAAGATCATCCCATGAAGGGACCAGTGCATCAAGATCATCCCATGAAGGGACCAGTGCATCAAGATCATCCCATGAAGGGACCAGTGCATCAAGATCATCCCATGAAGGGACCAGTGCATCAAGATCATCCCATGAAGGGACCAGTGCATCAAGATCATCCCATGAAGGGACCAGTGCATCAAGATCATCCCATGAAGGGACCAATGCATCAAGATCATCCCATGAAGGGACCAGTATATCACAGCACTCAGATTAGAGGTATGCAAGATCATCCCATGCAGGGACCAGTGCATCAAAGATCATCCCATGCAGGGACCAGTGCATCAAAGATCATCCCGTGAAGGGACCAGTACATCAGAGATCATCCCATGAAGGGGCCGGTGCATCAGAGATCATCCCGTGAAGGGACCGGTGCATCAGAGATCATCCCGTGAAGGGACCGGTGCATCAGAGATCATCCCGTGAAGGGACCAGTGCATCAGAGATCATCCCGTGAAGGGACCAGTGCATCATAGATCATCCCGTGAAGGGACCAGTGCATCACAGCACTCATATTAGAGGTATGCAAGACGATCCCTTGAAGGGACCAGTGCAAAGATCATCCCATGAAGGGACCACTGCATCAGAGATCATCCCGTGAAGGGACCAGTGCATCAGAGATCATCCCGTGAAGGGACCAGTGCATCAAGATCATCCCATGAAGGGACCAGTGCATCAAGATCATCCCATGAAGGGACCAATGCATCAAGATCATCCCATGAAGGGACCAGTATATCACAGCACTCAGATTAGAGGTATGCAAGATCATCCCATGCAGGGACCAGTGCATCAAAGATCATCCCATGCAGGGACCAGTGCATCAAAGATCATCCCGTGAAGGGACCAGTACATCAGAGATCATCCCATGAAGGGGCCGGTGCATCAGAGATCATCCCGTGAAGGGACCGGTGCATCAGAGATCATCCCGTGAAGGGACCGGTGCATCAGAGATCATCCCGTGAAGGGACCAGTGCATCAGAGATCATCCCGTGAAGGGACCAGTGCATCAAAGATCATCCCATGAAGGGGCCAGTGCATCAAAGGATATCCCATGAAGGGGCCAGTGCAACAAAGATCATCAAATGAAGGGACCAGTGCATCAAGATCATCCCATGAAGGGACCAGTGCATCAAGATCATCCCATGAAGGGACCAGTGCATCAAGATCATCCCATGAAGGGACCAGTGCATCAAGATCATCCCATGAAGGGACCAGTGCATCAAGATCATCCCATGAAGGGACCAGTGCATCAAGATCATCCCATGAAGGGACCAGTGCATCAAGATCATCCCATGAAGGGACCAGTGCATCAAGATCATCCCATGAAGGGACCAGTGCATCAAGATCATCCCATGAAGGGACCAGTGCATCAAGATCATCCCATGAAGGGACCAGTGCATCAAGATCATCCCATGAAGGGACCAGTGCATCAAGATCATCCCATGAAGGGACCAATGCATCAAGATCATCCCATGAAGGGACCAGTATATCACAGCACTCAGATTAGAGGTATGCAAGATCATCCCATGCAGGGACCAGTGCATCAAAGATCATCCCATGCAGGGGCCAGTGCATCAAAGGATATCCCATGAAGGGGCCAGTGCAACAAAGATCATCAAATGAAGGGACCAGTGCATCAAGATCATCCCATGAAGGGACCAGTGCATCAAGATCATCCCATGAAGGGACCAGTACATCAGAGATCATCCCATGAAGGGGCCGGTGCATCAGAGATCATCCCGTGAAGGGGCCGGTGCATCAGAGATCATCCCGTGAAGGGGCCGGTGCATCAGAGATCATCCCACGAAGGGACCAGTGCATCAAAGATCATCCCATGAAGGGGCCAGTGCATCAAAGGATATCCCATGAAGGGGCCAGTGCAACAAAGATCATCAAATGAAGGGACCAGTGCATCAAGATCATCCCATGAAGGGACCAGTGCATCAAGATCATCCCATGAAGGGACCAGTGCATCAAGATCATCCCATGAAGGGACCAGTGCATCAAGATGATCCCATGAAGGGACCAGTACATCACAGCACTCATATTAGAGGTATGCAAGACGATCCCTTGAAGGGACCAGTGCAAAGATCATCCCATGAAGGGACCAGTGCATCAGAGATCATCCCGTGAAGGGACCAGTGCATCAGAGATCATCCCGTGAAGGGACCAGTGCATCAGAGATCATCCCGTGAAGGGACCAGTGCATTAAAGATCATCCCATGAAGGGACCAGTGCACTAAAGATCACCCCATGAAGGGACCAGTGCATCAGAGATCACCCCATGAAGGGACCAGTGCATCAAGATCATCCCATGAAGGGACCAATGCATCAAGATCATCCCATGAAGGGACCAGTATATCACAGCACTCAGATTAGAGGTATGCAAGATCATCCCATGCAGGGACCAGTGCATCAAGATCATCCCATGAAGGGACCAGATCAGAGATCATCCCATGAAGGGACCAGGGGATCAAAGATCATCCCATGAAGGGACCAGTGGATCAAAGATCATCCCATGAAGGGACCAGTGCATCAGAGATCACCCCATGAAGGGACCAGTGCATCAGAGATCACCCCATGAAGGGACCAGTGCATCAGAGATCACCCCATGAAGGGACCAGTGCATCAGAGATCATCCCATGAAGGGACCAGTGCATCAGAGATATCATCCCATGAAGGGACCAGTGCATCAGAGATATCATCCCATGAAGGGACCAGTGCATCAGAGATCATCCCATGAAGGGACCAGTGCATCAGAGATCATCCCATGAAGGGGCCAGTGCAACAAAGATCATCCCATGAAGGGACCAGTGCATCAGATCATCCCATGAAGGGACCAGTGCATCAGATCATCCCATGAAGGGACCAGTGCAGAGATCATCCCGTGAAGGGACCAGTGCATCAGAGATCATCCCGTGAAGGGGCCAGTGCATCAGAGATCATCCCGTGAAGGGGCCAGTGCATCAGAGATCATCCCGTGAAGGGGCCAGTGCATCAGAGATCATCCCGTGAAGGGGCCAGTGCATCAGAGATCATCCCGTGAAGGGGCCAGTGCATCAGAGATCATCCCGTGAAGGGGCCAGTGCATCAGAGATCATCCCGTGAAGGGGCCAGTGCATCAGAGATCATCCCGTGAAGGGACCATTAGTGCATCAGAGATCATCCCGTGAAGGGACCATTAGTGCATCAGAGATCATCCCGTGAAGGGACCATTAGTGCATCAAAGATCATCCCGTGAAGGGACCATTAGTGCATCAGAGATCATCCCGTGAAGGGACCATTAGTGCATCAGAGATCATCCCATGAAGGGACCAGTGCATCAGAGATCATCCCATGAAGGGACCAGTGCATCAGAGATCATCCCATGAAGGGACCAGTGCATCAGAGATCATCCCATGAAGGGACCAGTGCATCAGAGATCATCCCATGAAGGGACCAGTGCAAAGATGATCCCATGAAGGGACCAGTGCAAAGATGATCCCATGAAGGGACCAGTGCAAAGATGATCCCATGAAGGGACCAGTGCAAAGATGATCCCATGAAGGGACCAGTGCAAAGATGATCCCATGAAGGGACCAGTGCAAAGATGATCCCATGAAGGGACCAGTGCAAAGATGATCCCATGAAGGGACCAGTGCAAAGATGATCCCATGAAGGGACCAGTGCAAAGATGATCCCATGAAGGGACCAGTGCAAAGATGATCCCATGAAGGGACCAGTGCAAAGATGATCCCATGAAGGGACCAGTGCATCAAGATCATCCCATGAAGGGACCAGTGCATCAAGATCATCCCATGAAGGGACCAGTGCATCAGAGATCATCCCATGAAGGGACCAGTGCATCGGAGATCATCCCATGAAGGGACCAGTGCATCGGAGATCATCCCATGAAGGGACCAGTGCATCGGAGATCATCCCGTGAAGGGACCAGTGCAAAGATCATCCCATGAAGGGACCAGTGCATCCAAGATCATCCCATGAAGGGACCAGTGCATCCAAGATCATCCCATGAAGGGACCAGTGCATCACAGCACTCAGATTAGAGGCATTGAAGATCATCCCATGAAGGGACCAGTGCATCAGAGATCATCCCATGAAGGGACCAGTGCATCAGAGATCATCCCGTGAAGGGACCAGTGCATCAGAGATCATCCCGTGAAGGGACCAGTGCATCAGAGATCATCCCGTGAAGGGACCAGTGCATCAGAGATCATCCCGTGAAGGGACCAGTGCATCAGAGATCATCCCGTGAAGGGACCAGTGCATCAGAGATCATCCCGTGAAGGGACCAGTGCATCAGTGATCATCCCGTGAAGGGACCAGTGCATCAGAGATCATCCCGTGAAGGGACCAGTGCATCAGAGATCATCCCGTGAAGGGACCAGTGCATCAGAGATCATCCCGTGAAGGGACCAGTGCATCAGAGATCATCCCGTGAAGGGACCAGTGCATCACAGCACTCAGATTAGAGGTATGCAAGATCATCCCATGAAGGGACCAGTGCATCAAAGATCATCCCGTGAAGGGACCAGTGCTTCAGAGATCATCCCGTGAAGGGACCAGTGCTTCAGAGATCATCCCGTGAAGGGACCATTAGTGCATTAAAGATCAACTCATGAAGGGACCAGTGCATCAAAGATTATCCAGTGAAGGGACCAGTGCATCAAAGATTATCCAGTGAAGGGACCAGTGCATCAGAGATCATCCCACGAAGGGACCAGTGCATCAGAGATCATCCCATGAAGGGAGCAGTGCATCAGAGATCATCCCATGAAGGGAGCAGTGCATCAGAGATCATCCCATGAAGGGAGCAGTGCATCAGAGATCATCCCATGAAGGGAGCAGTGCATCAGAGATCATCCCATGAAGGGAGCAGTGCATCAGAGATCATCCCATGAAGGGAGCAGTGCATCAGAGATCATCCCATGAAGGGAGCAGTGCATCAGAGATCATCCCATGAAGGGAGCAGTGCATCACAGATCATCCCATGAAGGGAGCAGTGCATCACAGATCATCCCATGAAGGGACCAGTGCATCACAGTACTTTGATTCGAGGTACGCAAGATCATCCCATGAAGGGACCAGTGCGTCAAAGATCATCCCATGAAGGAACCAGTGCATCACAGCACTAAGATTAGAGGTATGCAAGTTCATCCCGTGAAGGAACCAGTGCATCAAAGTTCATCCCATGAAGGGACCAGTGCATCAGATCATCCCATGAAGGGACCAGTGCATCAGAGATCATCCCATGAAGGGACCAGTGCATCAGAGAGCATCCCATGAAGGGACCAGTGCACCAGAGAGCATCCCATGAAGGGACCAGTGCACCAGAGAGCATCCCATGAAGGGACCAGTGCACCAGAGAGCATCCCATGAAGGGACCAGTGCACCAGAGATCATCCCATGAAGGGACCAGTGCATCACAGCACTCGGATTAGAGGTATGCAAGATCATCCCATGAAGGGACCAGTGCATCAAGATAATCCCATGAAGGGACCAGTGCATCAAAGATCATCCCGTGAAGGGACCAGTGCATCAAAGATCGTCCCGTGAAGGGACCAGTGCATCAGAGATCATCCCGTGAAGGGACCAGTGCATCCAAGATCATCCCATGAAGGGACCATTGCATCACAGCACTCAGATTAGAGGTATGCAAGATCATCCCATGAAGGGACCAGTGCATCAAAGATCATACCATGAAGGGACCAGTGCATCAAAGATCATCCCATGAAGGGACCAGTGCATCAAAGATCATCCCATGAAGGGACCAGTGCATCAAAGATGAACCCATGAAGGGACCAGTGCATCCAAGATCATCCCATGAAGGGACAAGTGCATCAAAGATCATCCCATGAAGGGACCAGTGCATCACAGCACTCAGATTAGAGGTATGCAAGATCATCCCATGAAGGGACCAGTGCATCAGAGATCATCCCATGAAGGGACCAGTGCATCAAAGATCATCCCATGAAGGGACCAGTGCATCAAGGATCATCCCGTGAAGGGACCAGTGCATCAGAGATCATCCCGTGAAGGGACCAGTGCATCAGAGATCATCCCGTGAAGGGACCAGTGCATCAGAGATCATCCCGTGAAGGGACCAGTGCATCAGAGATCATCCCGTGAAGGGACCAGTGGATCAAAGATCATCCCATGAAGGGACCAGTGGATCAAAGATCATCCCATGAAGGGACCAGTGCATCAAGATCATCCCATGAAGGGACCAGTGCATCAAGATCATCCCATGAAGGGACCAGTGCATCAAGATCATCCCATGAAGGGACCAGTGCATCAAGATCATCCCATGAAGGGACCAGTGCATCAAGATCATCCCATGAAGGGACCAGTGCATCAAGATCATCCCATGAAGGGACCAGTGCATCAGAGATCATCCCATGAAGGGACAAGTGCATCAGAGATCATCCCATGAAGGGACCAGTGCATCAGAGATCATCCCATGAAGGGACCAGTGCATCAAGATCATCCCATGAAGGGACCAGATCAGAGATCATCCCATGAAGGGACCAGTGGATCAAAGATCATCCCATGAAGGGACCAGTGCATCAAGATCATCCCATGAAGGGACCAGTGCATCAAGATCATCCCATGAAGGGACCAGTGCATCAAGATCATCCCATGAAGGTACCAGTGCATCAAGATCATCCCATGAAGGGACCAGTGCATCAAGATCATCCCATGAAGGGACCAGTGCATCAAGATCATCCCATGAAGGGACCAGTGCATCAAGATCATCCCATGAAGGGACCAGTGCATCAAGATCATCCCATGAAGGGACCAGTGCATCAAGATCATCCCATGAAGGAACCAGTGCATCAAGATCATCCCATGAAGGGACCAGTGCATCAAGATCATCCCATGAAGGGACAAGTGCATCAGAGATCATCCCATGAAGGGACAAGTGCATCAGAGATCATCCCATGAAGGGACAAGTGCATCAGATCATCCCATGAAGGGACCAGTGCAGAGATCATCCCATGAAGGGACCAGTGCATCAGAGATCATCCCGTGAAGGTACCAGTGCATCAGAGATCATCCCGTGAAGGGACCAGTGCATCACAGCACTCAGATTAGAGGTATGCAAGATGATCCCATGAAGGGACCAGTGCATCACAGCACTCAGATTAGAGGTATGCAAGATCATCCCATGAAGGGAAAAGTGCAATAAAGATCATCCCATGAAGGGACCAGATCAGAGATCATCCCATGAAGGGACCAGTGCATCAGAGATCATCCAATGAAGGGACCAGTGCATCAGAGATCATCCAATGAAGGGACCAGTGCATCAGAGATCATCCCGTGAAGGGACCAGTGCATCAGAGATCATCCCGTGAAGGGACCAGTGCATCAGAGATCATCCCGTGAAGGGACCAGTGCATCAGAGATCATCCCGTGAAGGGATGATTAGTGCATCAAAGATCATCCCGTGAAGGGACCAGTGCAAAGATCATCCCATGAAGGGACCAGTGCATCAGAGATCATCCCATGAAGGGACCAGTGCAAAGATGATCCCATGAAGGGACCAGTGCATCAAGATCATCCCATGAAGGGACCAGTGCATCAAGATCATCCCATGAAGGGACCAGTGCATCAAGATCATCCCATGAAGGGACCAGTGCATCAAGATCATCCCATGAAGGGACCAGTGCATCAAGATCATCCCATGAAGGGACCAGTGCATCAAGATCATCCCATGAAGGGACCAGTGCATCAGAGATCATCCCATGAAGGGACCAGTGCATCAGAGATCATCCCATGAAGGGACCAGTGCATCAGAGATCATCCCATGAAGGGACCAGTGCATCACAGCACTCAGATTAGAGGTATGCAAGATCATCCCATGAAGGGACCAGTGCATCAAAGACCATCCCATGAAGGGACCAGTGCAACAAAGATCATCCCCATGAAGGGACCAGTGCATCAGAGATCATCCCCATGAAGGGACCAGTGCATCAGAGATCATCCCCATGAAGGGGCCAGTGCATCAGAGATCATCCCCATGAAGGGGCCAGTGCATCAGAGATCATCCCCATGAAGGGGCCAGTGCATCAGAGATCATCCCCATGAAGGGGCCAGTGCATCAGAGATCCTCCCATGAAGGGGCCAGTGCATCAGAGATCCTCCCATGAAGGGGCCAGTGCATCAGAGATCCTCCCATGAAGGGGCCAGTGCATCAGAGATCCTCTCATGAAGGGACAAGTGCATCACAGCACTCAGATTAGAGGTATGCAAGATCATCCCATGAAGGGACCAGTGCATCAGAGATCATCCCAAGAAGGGACCAGTGCATCACAGCACTCAGATTAGAGGTATGTAAGATCATCCCGTGAAGGAACCAGTGCATCAGAGATCATCCCATGAAGGGACCAGTGCATCAGAGATCATCCCATGAAGGGACCAGTGCATCAGAGATCATCCCATGAAGGGACCAGTGCATCAGAGATCATCCCATGAAGGGACCAGTGCATCAGAGATCATCCCATGAAGGGACCAGTGCATCAGAGATCATCCCATGAAGGGACCAGTGCATCAGAGATCATCCCATGAAGGGACCAGTGCATCAGAGATCATCCCATGAAGGGACCAGTGCATCAGAGATCATCCCATGAAGGGACCAGTGCATCAGAGATCATCCCATGAAGGGACCAGTGCATCACAGCACTCAGATTAGAGGTATGCAAGATCACCCCGTGAAGGGACCGGTGCATCAGAGATCACCCCGTGAAGGGACCGGTGCATCAGAGATCACCCCGTGAAGGGACCAGTGCATCAGAGATCACCCCGTGAAGGGACTGGTGCATCAGAGATCACCCCGTGAAGGCACTGGTGCATCAGAGATCACCCCGTGAAGGCACCGGTGCATCAGAGATCACCCCGTGAAGGCACCGGTGCATCAGAGATCATCCCGTGAAGGGACCAGTGCATCAGAGATCATCCCGTGAAGGGACCAGCGCATCGGAGATCATCCCGTGAAGGGACCAGCGCATCGGAGATCATCCCGTGAAGGGACCAGCGCATCAGAGATCATCCCGTGAAGGGACCAGCGCATCGGAGATCATCCCGTGAAGGGACCAGCGCATCGGAGATCATCCCATGAAGGGACCAGTGCATCACGATCATCCCATGAAGGGACCAGTGCATCAAGATCATCCCATGAAGGGACCAGTGCATCAAGATCATCCCATGAAGGGACCAGTGCATCAAGATCATCCCATGAAGGGACCAGTGCATCAGAGATCATCCCATGAAGGGACCAGTGCATCAGAGATCATCCCATGAAGGGACCAGTGCATCAGAGATCATCCCATGAAGGGACCAGTGCATCAGAGATCATCCCATGAAGGGACCAGTGCATCAGAGATCATCCCATGAAGGGACCAGTGCATCAGAGATCATCCCATGAAGGGACCAGTGCATCAGAGATCATCCCGTGAAGGGATGATTAGTGCATCAAAGATCATCCCGTGAAGGGACCAGTGCAAAGATCATGCCGTGAAGGAACCGGTGCATCAGAGATCATCCCGTGAAGGTACCAGTGCATCAGAGATCATCCCATGAAGGGACCAGTGCATCAGAGATCATCCCGTGAAGGGACCAGTGCATCAGAGATCATCCCATGAAGGGACCAGTGCATCAAGATCATCCCATGAAGGGACCAGTGCATCAGAGATCATCCCATGAAGGGACCAGTGCAGAGATCATCCCATGAAGGGACCAGTGCATCAGAGATCATCCCATGAAGGGACCAGTGCATCAGAGATCATCCCATGAAGGGACCAGTGCATCAGAGATCATCCCATGAAGGGACCAGTGCATCAGAGATCATCCCATGAAGGGACCAGTGCATCAGAGATCATCCCATGAAGGGACCAGGGCATTAAAGATCATCCCATGAAGGGACCAGTGCATCAAAGATCGTCCCATGAAGGGACCAGTGCATCAAAGACCATCCCATGAAGGGACCAGTGCATCAAAGATCATCCCAAGAAGGGACCAGTGCATCACAGCTCTCAGATTAGAGGTATGCAAGACCATCCCATGAAGGGACCAGTGCATCAAAGACCATCCCATGAAGGGACCAGGGCCTCAGCGATCCCATGAAGGGACCAGTGCAACAAAGATCATCCCATGAAGGGACCAGTGCATCAGAGATCATCCCCATGAAGGGACCAGTGCATCAGAGATCATCCCCATGAAGGGACCAGTGCATCAGAGATCATCCCATGAAGGGACCAGTGCATCAGAGATCATCCCATGAAGGGACCAGTGCATCAGAGATCATCCCGTGAAGGGACCAGTGCATCAGAGATCATCCCGTGAAGGGACCAGTGCATCAGAGATCATCCCGTGAAGGGACCAGTGCATCAGAGATCATCCCGTGAAGGGACCAGTGCATCAGAGATCATCCCGTGAAGGGACCAGTGCATCAGAGATCATCCCGTGAAGGGACCAGTGCATCAGAGATCATCCCGTGAAGGGACCAGTGCATCAGAGATCATCCCGTGAAGGGACCAGTGCATCAGAGATCATCCCGTGAAGTGACCAGTGCATCAGAGATCATCCCGTGAAGGGACCAGTGCATCAGAGATCATCCCGTGAAGGGACCAGTGCATCAGAGATCACCCCGTGAAGGGACCAGTGCATCACAGCACTCAGATTAGAGGTATGCAAGATCATCCCATGAAGGGACCAGTGCATCAAAGATCATCCCGTGAAGGGACCAGTGCTTCAGAGATCATCCCGTGAAGGGACCAGTGCTTCAGAGATCATCCCGTGAAGGGACCATTAGTGCATTAAAGATCAACTCATGAAGGGACCAGTGCATCAAAGATTATCCAGTGAAGGGACCAGTGCATCAAAGATTATCCAGTGAAGGGACCAGTGCATCAGAGATCATCCAGTGAAGGGACCAGTGCATCAGAGATCATCCCACGAAGGGACCAGTACATCAGAGATCATCCCATGAAGGGAGCAGTGCATCAGAGATCATCCCATGAAGGGAGCAGTGCATCAGAGATCATCCAATGAAGGGAGCAGTGCATCAGAGATCATCCCATGAAGGGACCAGTGCATCACAGATCATCCCATGAAGGGACCAGTGCATCACAGTACTTTGATTCGAGGTACGCAAGATCATCCCATGAAGGGACCAGTGCGTCAAAGATCATCCCATGAAGGAACCAGTGCATCACAGCACTAAGATTAGAGGTATGCAAGTTCATCCCGTGAAGGAACCAGTGCATCAAAGTTCATCCCATGAAGGGACCAGTGCATCAGATCATCCCATGAAGGGACCAGTGCATCAGAGATCATCCCATGAAGGGACCAGTGCATCAGAGAGCATCCCATGAAGGGACCAGTGCACCAGAGATCATCCCATGAAGGGACCAGTGCACCAGAGATCATCCCATGAAGGGACCAGTGCATCACAGCACTCAGATTAGAGGTATGCAAGATCATCCCATGAAGGGACCAGTGCATCAAGATAATCCCATGAAGGGACCAGTGCATCAAAGATCATCCCGTGAAGGGACCAGTGCATCAAAGATCATCCCGTGAAGGGACCAGTGCATCAGAGATCATCCCATGAAGGGACCATTGCATCACAGCACTCAGATTAGAGGTATGCAAGATCATCCCATGAAGGGACCAGTGCATCAAAGATCATCCCATGAAGGGACCAGTGCATCAAAGATCATCCCATGAAGGGACCAGTGCATCAAAGATCATCCCATGAAGGGACCAGTGCATCAAAGATGAACCCATGAAGGGACCAGTGCATCCAAGATCATCCCATGAAGGGACAAGTGCATCAAAGATCATCCCATGAAGGGACCAGTGCATCACAGCACTCAGATTAGAGGTATGCAAGATCATCCCATGAAGGGACCAGTGCATCAGAGATCATCCCGTGAAGGGACAAGTGCAACAGAGATCATCCCGTGAAGGGACCAGTGCATCAGAGATCATCCCGTGAAGGGACCAGTGCATCAGAGATCATCCCGTGAAGGGACCAGTGCATCAGAGATCATCCCGTGAAGGGACCAGTGCATCAGAGATCATCCCGTGAAGGGACCAGTGCATCAGAGATCATCCCGTGAAGGGACCAGTGCATCAGAGATCATCCCGTGAAGGGACCAGTGCATCAGAGATCATCCCGTGAAGGGACCAGTGCATCAGAGATCATCCCGTGAAGGGACCAGTGCATCAGAGATCATCCCGTGAAGGGACCAGTGCATCAGAGATCATCCCGTGAAGGGACCAGTGCATCAGAGATCATCCCGTGAAGGGACCAGTGCATCAGAGATCATCCCGTGAAGGGACCAGTGGATCAAAGATCATCCCATGAAGGGACCAGTGCATCAAAGATCATCCCATGAAGGGACCAGTGCATCAAGATCATCCCATGAAGGGACCAGTGCATCAAGATCATCCCATGAAGGGACCAGTGCATCAAGATCATCCCATGAAGGGACTAGTGCATCAAGATCATCCCATGAAGGGACCAGTGCATCAAGATCATCCCATGAAGGGACCAGTGCATCAGAGATCATCCCATGAAGGGACAAGTGCATCACAGCACTCAGATTAGAGGTATGCAAGATCATCCCATGAAGGGACCAGATCAGAGATCATCCCATGAAGGGACCAGTGGATCAAAGATCATCCCATGAAGGGACCAGTGGATCAAAGATCATCCCATGAAGGGACCAGTGGATCAAGATCATCCCATGAAGGGACCAGTGCATCAAGATCATCCCATGAAGGGACCAGTGCATCAAGATCATCCCATGAAGGGACCAGTGCATCAAGATCATCCCATGAAGGGACCAGTGCATCAAGATCATCCCATGAAGGGACAAGTGCATCAAGATCATCCCATGAAGGGACAAGTGCATCAAGATCATCCCATGAAGGGACAAGTGCATCAAGATCATCCCATGAAGGGACAAGTGCATCAAGATCATCCCATGAAGGGACAAGTGCATCAGAGATCATCCCATGAAGGGACCAGTGCATCAGAGATCATCCCGTGAAGGTACCAGTGCATCAGAGATCATCCCGTGAAGGTACCAGTGCATCAGAGATCATCCCGTGAAGGGACCAGTGCATCACAGCACTCAGATTAGAGGTATGCAAGATGATCCCATGAAGGGACCAGTGCATCACAGCACTCAGATTAGAGGTATGCAAGATCATCCCATGAAGGGAAAAGTGCAATAAAGATCATCCCATGAAGGGACCAGATCAGAGATCATCCCATGAAGGGACCAGTGCATCAGAGATCATCCCGTGAAGGGACCAGTGCATCAGAGATCATCCCGTGAAGGGACCAGTGCATCAGAGATCATCCCGTGAAGGGACCAGTGCATCAGAGATCATCCCGTGAAGGGACCAGTGCATCAGAGATCATCCCGTGAAGGGACCAGTGCATCAGAGATCATCCCGTGAAGGGACCAGTGCATCAGAGATCATCCCGTGAAGGGACCAGTGCATCAGAGATCATCCCGTGAAGGGACCAGTGCATCAGAGATCATCCCGTGAAGGGACCAGTGCATCAGAGATCATCCCGTGAAGGGACCAGTGCATCAGAGATCATCCCGTGAAGGGACCAGTGCATCAGAGATCATCCCGTGAAGGGACCAGTGCATCAGAGATCATCCCGTGAAGGGACCAGTGCATCAGAGATCATACCGTGAAGGGATGATTAGTGCATCAGAGATCATCCCGTGAAGGGATGATTAGTGCATCAGAGATCATCCCGTGAAGGGATGATTAGTGCATCAGAGATCATCCCATGAAGGGACCGGTGCATCAAGATCATCCCATGAAGGGACCGGTGCATCAGAGATCATCGGGTGAAGGGACCGGTGCATCAGAGATCATCGGGTGAAGGGACCGGTGCATCAGAGATCATCGGGTGAAGGGACCGGTGCATCAGAGATCATCGGGTGAAGGGACCGGTGCATCAGAGATCATCGGGTGAAGGGACCGGTGCATCAGAGATCATCGGGTGAAGGGACCGGTGCATCAGAGATCATCGGGTGAAGGGACCGGTGCATCAGAGATCATCGGGTGAAGGGACCGGTGCATCAGAGATCATCGGGTGAAGGGACCGGTGCATCAGAGATCATCGGGTGAAGGGACCGGTGCATCAGAGATCATCGGGTGAAGGGACCGGTGCATCAGAGATCATCGGGTGAAGGGACCGGTGCATCAGAGATCATCGGGTGAAGGGACCGGTGCATCAGAGATCATCGGGTGAAGGGACCGGTGCATCAGAGATCATCGGGTGAAGGGACCGGTGCATCAGAGATCATCGGGTGAAGGGACCGGTGCATCAGAGATCATCGGGTGAAGGGACCGGTGCATCAGAGATCATCGGGTGAAGGGACCGGTGCATCAGAGATCATCGGGTGAAGGGACCGGTGCATCAGAGATCATCCCGTGAAGGGACCGGTGCATCAGAGATCATCCCGTGAAGGGACCGGTGCATCAGAGATCATCCCGTGAAGGGACCGGTGCATCAGAGATCATCCCGTGAAGGGACCGGTGCATCAGAGATCATCCCGTGAAGGGACCGGTGCATCAGAGATCATCCCGTGAAGGGACCGGTGCATCAGAGATCATCCCGTGAAGGGACCGGTGCATCAGAGATCATCCCGTGAAGTGACCGGTGCATCAGAGATCATCCCGTGAAGGGACCGGTGCATCAGAGATCATCCCGTGAAGGGACCGGTGCATCAGAGATCATCCCGTGAAGGGACCGGTGCATCAGAGATCATCCCGTGAAGGGACCGGTGCATCAGAGATCATCCCGTGAAGGGACCGGTGCATCAGAGATCATCCCGTGAAGGGACCGGTGCATCAGAGATCATCCCGTGAAGGGACCGGTGCATCAGAGATCATCCCGTGAAGGGACCGGTGCATCAGAGATCATCCCGTGAAGGGACCGGTGCATCAGAGATCATCCCGTGAAGGGACCGGTGCATCAGAGCTCATCCCGTGAAGGGACCGGTGCATCAGAGATCATCCCAAGAAGGGACCAGTGCATCAGAGATCATCCCAAGAAGGGACCAGTGGATCAAAGATCATCCCATGAAGGGACCAGTGGATCAAAGATCATCCCATGAAGGGACCAGTGGATCAAAGATCATCCCATGAAGGGACCAGTGGATCAAAGATCATCCCATGAAGGGACCAGTGGATCAAAGATCATCCCATGAAGGGACCAGTGGATCAAAGATCATCCCATGAAGGGACCAGTGGATCAAAGATCATCCCATGAAGGGACCAGTGGATCAAAGATCATCCCATGAAGGGACCAGTGCATCACAGCACTCAGATTAGAGGTATGCAAGATGATCCCGTAAAGGGACCAGTGCATCAGAGATCATCCCGTAAAGGGACCAGTGCATCAGATCATCCCATGAAGGGACCATTAGTGCATCAAAGATCATCCAATGGAGGGACCAGTGCATCAGAGATCATCCCATGAAGGGACCAGTGCATCAGAGATCATCCCATGAAGGGACCAGTGCATCAAAGATCATCCCATGAAGGGACCAGTGCATCAGAGATCATCCCATGAAGGGACCAGTGCATCAGAGATCATCCCATGAAGGGACCAGTGCATCAGAGATCATCCCATGAAGGGACCAGTGCATCAGAGATCATCCCATGAAGGGACCAGTGCATCAGAGATCATCCCATGAAGGGACCATTAGTGC